>NC_091821.1:25521722-25843222 GCF_038994185.2 Dermacentor albipictus
TTCACGTAATGCGATTTTTATTGCAAATGAGGGTCGGCGTCGACGTTGAGGTTTTTGTGGCTCTCAAAAAACACGTTCTTGCAAAATATGACTTTGAACATCGCGTTTGTGCCCTTTATGGGCTTTGCATTGGAGATAACAAGCTAAAAGGCTTTTGCTGCTACCGAAGCAGTTTACGAGGACTGTTGTGATTTTCACGTTCATCTATAATGACGAAGTATCTGTCAGAAGACTATACATGTATTGCCAGAGTAATAGAGGTGGTTATAAGGGGTAACTCGTAGGCCCGTGCGTGAGCTATATCGGCTCCAATGGCAATGCAGCCTTTCCACACTGCGTTCATACACAGGATGTTTCAATGTTTCGACTAACTTTAGCCAGAGCTTAAAAATATGCCGATGCACTCAAAGACGACGCGACGAAATGCATGTTGCTGTATGGTTGGATCGAACCCCTGACGCCGCAGGCACAGTAGCGCAACTATTCAAATTGCACGCATACTTCTTTTATACCGACGTCAACTACAGTCGAGCACCTATACAACAAACGCCACTAGAGTGTCTGATATGACTAGCACGCATACGTCACGTCCTACATAGCACGAGCTAGAGCACTTCTGTGCGGCTCTAGCTTCCATTCAGCCGCTAGAATTAACGGCTTTCTCCTTTGAGTCAGGAGCGGAAGCGGGTCAGTTTGTACCATTCTCGCCTCGTGGCAGCTAACGCTTTGGGACGCTGTGTTAAACTGCAAACCCGCCTTCGGGGTCGGCTCTCATGCCCCAGCCCTTTCGTGTTAGCGGAATGCTAGGAAGACGCTGAGAGACATTGTACCATCTTCGGGTTCAGCCTCAGGCTCTACAGTTTCTTTCTGGAACAAAAAAAGCACCGTCGATTACGATGCTCCCCAATGCGAAATCCACACGCATTTTAATTTCGCGATATATTGGCTGGCGCGGAAAATATGACTCTTCTGCACATTGCAAATAGAGCGAAGCGTGGCGCGACTGCCTCGCTAATTGGGAGATCGCGAGAGGCAGCGCGTGGGTGACGCGTGGGCGCGATTCACAGCAGCCGGTGCAGACAGACCTCCGCTTGTGCAGCGCTTTGTCTCCATATTTGGTATCGGTGGGCTCGCTCTTGGTAAACAGCCGACGGCGCGCTACTCTGGCGCCATATGGTAGTGGTCGTCGCCGCAGAGCCCGTCTTGCTCGGTACTACTCTTTTCTTCTCACGCTTTCCCTATACCCTCCTCCTCCGCTTTCTGCCTCAACCACAGTTGAGAAGCGCGAAGAAGGAAAATATACCCTAAAAGGAAGACTGATGCACTGATAAGACGACAAAATGGCGACTGCAAATCTGAGTGTTCGCCTTCGTAGACCAAGCTCCGAAGCCGTTAAAGCTGCGGAGGCGATGATAGGCAATCCCATGTAACACGAAGCTCTTGCGTATTAACGGCTCCTTTATTAATGGTATAACTACTATGCTATAGCAAACGAGCGTCGGGAATGTACAGTAGTCAGCGATTGAAGCGCGATACTCGAATCGCGCGGCTGCCACCGTCTCCTTTATGTAGCTCTAGGTGATTGCCTGGGACCAAACGCAGTCACAGTACGTCGCAGAGGTTCTCGCCTTCACTGTATGCTGCGATGTATCAGCTCGGTGTCCCCATCGCTTACAGTCGGGGCAAAAATTGCCGGTGACCATGCGCTTCGATTAACGCGTTTCAATAGCTGAGCATTGTACGTGCGGTTGCTATAGGCCGCGTGTAACTACTCTTTCCCCTGTTCCGTCTGTGAGGCCGCGATGAAAAACGATTGAAATGAATGGCCTAACCAGCTTCAATCATGTTTCAGTGCCTGTTCGTGCAGCTAAAAAGGCAACATGTTTGATCAGATTTGTTTTCACGTAGTATTTCGGCAACGGAAACAGAAAAAACGACGGAACATATTAAATGCGCGCAGCTGGCGGCAGCGCCTGCTGAGCTTGGCTTGGCCCATGCCATTACAGTCGTGGCGCCGCCGCATGACGTCGCCACCGGTCCAAAGTGATCCCGCGCTCGGTGCCCATACAGTGACGTGATTTGAGTGAATTTTGTAGGCTTTTATTTTTAAGAAGACGTGTTCGAAGTAGCGCGCGCGCACACACACGCTATCTCTCTCTCTCTCTCTCTTTCTCTGTATATATGGACAATGGAAGCCTAGAAGGGGATCGGACAATATACCTACCTATACATGGTGCAGATATTCCATTGCTAGGGCTTCCTACGTACAGTGGCGTCACGAGCATTATTAAAGGATGAGTGCGAGCCAATAGCCGGGTGCTGCCTATTGTGTAATGATCGGTTAAACAGAAACGTTGTTAAACATTTTAAAACCAGAAATTCATCAGCTAGTGGGCGCTTATTACGAGACAAGTGGGCTTAGTGACAACTGATGCCGCTGAAAGACCTGGGGCTTTTCATGAACCACCTTTGCTTGAGATTTTCCCACCAATCTCGAAAGCCGCCAACAGTTACCCCAGCCACGGCCTTCCGCTTCCACCTCATCTCGAGTAACACTTCCTTACGGAAGTGTAAATGAAGCAGACCACTAGTTGGAAGACGTTGATGCCTGCTAGACACATAAGGAGCGTCGCGTACGTTCCACTGCTGTCACGCATGAAACCTGAAAGAAGAGGGAAGAAAAAGGTAACGATGTATTAGCGCATTAGAGATAATCTTTGTGTCTTTGCATCAGCGGCATTGATAAGCCAAATGTTCGCGGTACAAAGAAAGGTCAAGAATTTATTTGTTACCAGTCGACTACCAGCTGTGTATCTGATACGAGTGCATTTTATCGGGTGAAACTAAATCACTAAGATAAATTACTGTTCGAATCAAATCCTAGTCTTCCGATTTCTTGAGACCAGCTTTCGTGCCGTCCATTTCTTTTAAACGAGGACAATGAACCAGAAACAGAAGTGCGGAAGCCCTGGTTGTAAGGTTTTCCTTTTATTTACTGAAACTACTCTACTCGCCCCCCTCCCCCCCCGCTCAAAAAAAAAAAGAAAGGAAATCTACGCAAAGCTTTCCGTCAGAAGCATTTCGCTCACGTTTTGAAAGCGGTTATTAAGGGTTGAGGAATTTCTCCTTCAACGGACATCTTGAATGCAGACACCTTAAGAATCCGTGGCAGTAATGAAGCCATCAGCATTCGATGCTCCCAGATGGCCTCCCTTCCAGGATGTGAGCTTTAGCATAATGCTTCTTAACTCCACTGATCTGATTAGACCCGACCTAATCAGCATGGCACTGGCGATGGCCTCTGAAGCGTCTTTCTCTCAATGCTGTCTAAAGCTTTCTATAACCGAAGCGTAATTCTCTAATCGTTGTTCAACTATTTTAGCTTAGTAAATGTTAGTGAGTTAGCAAACGCAATGAGAAGCTACTAGAGAGTCGAATGCACAACTTGTAGCAAAATACTGTTGGTTTAGTCAGTTGAGTCACATGTTTTATTTTAACTAAAAAAATGCGGTAGCGAGCATATCTCATAATCATAACATAACATTCACATACATACACTTGTGTGCTGCACTGCCTCACAAAAGTTCATATTAAATTGATTTTTCTGTTGCTTATGTGTGAGCCGAATGGGCAAAATTCTCACCGCTTATTTTTTTCGCATACTAGCATTTGATATTCTTAGTACAGCTTTAGCAAATACTAAACGAAAATTAGATATTTATATTTATGGAACCTTAAATCCCAAACACTGCATAGCAAGAAGAAAAAGAAGGGAAAGGAAGAGGAAGAGGAAGCGGAGAGAAAGAGGTAGACGTTTTAGTGGAGGCGCGATTAATTTCGACTACCTGACGCTCTTTAACGTTGTTACGACTTTGCACCGCTGCACCACTATTACGACTTTGTGGTCCCGTAGCGCTCGTCACCCGTTTCGTGACAGAGCGTTGGTAGCGAAGACTCCGAGCCAGGCGTCGATGAGAATAACGAAAGGGATTTTATACGTTATATACAGGTCATTGTACAGGACAAGATCGGATCGGCACTGGGGCCGAGAGCTCACACAAACGCGACTGTTCCCGCACGGCGACGTCCGGCGAAAACGCGTGACACATCTCACCCCAGTCAGGAGCGACACCGTCTCCCGGTGGGTCGGCGGATCCGGTTTTCGAGGCGGCCGGCTCGCGGCTTTATACTCCCCGAGAACCATTGTCACTCAAACGGCCCAATACAAAGTCAGCACTCGGCGGTCGTCCGAGTGGTCCAACCAGCGACCGCGCTGGCCACCCGATTCAAAGTTCGCGCGCGCGGTGACCCCCAGGCAATAGGAGGTGCGGCGCCGGGCTGTCTGGCACTTGCTGACACGTTTGAACACGTTGCCTGCCGATGCTTCTCCCGCAGGACACCGCTGCCTGACGGCTCAGCATCTTGACTTTTCAAGGGAGAATTTGGGCGCTCGCAGGATAAATTCTGCATCTTGCAGATTCTGAATCCGGGCTTGTGGTAATGGCAAAACAACGTCCACTAATAAGCCGGATGTCAAGACAAAATTCTTATTGATTTAGTTCAAACACTTCGTTAGGAAAAAAAACTAGAGAAAGAAAACAGATTGAACCAGTTGCGCTTTCTCACGGTTAAATAGTTTTTTTTTTGCCCATCAGTTTATTAACACGCATGGCGACAGTATGAATAGAAAAAAGCAAAATGCTTGTGCAGAATATACGCTGGAAAAGATACGGGCCACGAGGCCTGTTAAAGAACTATAATTTGGCACCCTGGGCACACAGCCTGTTTTTTTTTATTATTTCCAGCAAGTACACGCATATGCGAACAACCTAGTTTTGCTGGCTGCGTTCGCAGATTGCTTGGTTTAAACAGTTTCCGCGGTCGGCAAACTTTTGCCGCCTGCTGTATACATCTGCGCCAAATGGTAAAGTTAATTGGCTAGAGAGGTGCGAATGTTTACCCCCGTTTAACTTTCTCTCTTGTAACACTTGTGAATGAAAAGCCACATTTGTCTTTTTATGTCGCAGCCATCTTTTGTTTATCGTCTGCCATATACACACGGTTCCAGCCATTTACATCTTGGTTATCCTATAAATAGGAGGCCAACCATTTCATAGGAAATGACAGCTATCAAGTAGCTTCGTTAAGAAATTCCACTAATCAGCACCCGCCGAGGTGGCTTAGCGGCTATGGCGTTGCACTGCCAAGCTCGAGGTCACGGAATCGAATCCCGGCCGCGGCGGCCGCATTTCGATGGGGGCGGAATGCCAAAAACGCCCGTGTCCCGTGCATTGGGTGCACGTTAAGGACCCCCAGGTGGTCAAGAATTACTCCGCTGTCGTCCACTACGGAATCATATGTCGCCTGATAATGAAATCGTGCCTGTGGCACGTAAAACCCCAGAATTAATTATTTCGTCCCCCTAATAAGCATTTCAACTGTTTGGAACTAACGCGACTTAAAGCCAGGTATTATTCAAGTCTACTTGGTTTTGCAAAGCGTCGTTGACCTTGAACTCCTCTACACTGAAGCTAACGCCAACGTATAGTAGGGTGCTAGAAATGTGTTTTGTGTGAAACATGCGTGTTACACAATCTAAGGGTACTCGGGCACTTACACATTCGAAGCAAACAAAAAGCCATACGTGTTTATTCCCCAGCTGCTTGCACCAATTCATTGTTTGAGCACGTCATATGGTAACTGTATATATACGCTATGGATGTCATTCTGCTATATGCATATGGCCTCCACGGTGGTGAAGGGAAGAGACCGACTTGCTTATTTTATTTCCTATCCTGCCTTTCGCTTTTTAGCACTGGCAACGTCTAAACTGTTTAAGCTTAGATGCTGTTTTATAAATCAGATGCCAAGCTTCAGCGAATCATAGCGCGTCAGCCTATCGTAGTTCTTCAGGCGCATCTTCTTTCTGGTGTAGCATTGGTTCCAGTGCATCATTATGCGCAGTGAGTATTGCAGTGTTTCCTGCAGTGTCAGCTAGTTGGAATAAATCACACCGTGGTGGCGTATTGGCTATGGCGTTGCGCTACTCGCATTTTGATTGGTAGGGAAATGCAAAAATGCCTGTGTACCGTGCATTGGGTGCACGTTAAAGAAACTCAGGTGGTCGAAATTATTCCGGAGTCCCTCACTACAGTGTGCCCCGTAATCAAATCGTGGGTTTGGCTCGTAAAACCCCCGAACTGATCTATTTTTAGTTGGAATAAGCATTCGCAGATACGCGCGGAGCAATCTACAACCGATAAGAATTCACATTTATTGCAGAGATGGCGCGCCTCTGTCGTAAAGTGTGGAAACACAATTATTTAAGCCTGCTGTGTCCTTCCTGCCTTTCAGATCTTACTGCTGGCTTCGCTTAAAATATTTCGGACTGGTGCTGGTTTGTAGATTAACTGAAGAGCGTGGCGTCAAGCTATCGTAGAACTTACATGTTACAGGGCACTATTTATCCTCTGTATTGTTTTATGTGGTAGCGTCGGCGGTGTACCAGATAAGTAACAATTCCGACTGGCAGTTTGCAGGTCGGCATTTGGAATCCTGATGGAGGGCTGCCGGTCTTTTTTTCTTTTTTTTCACCTTTTTTCATAAACGTCTCGGAAAGCACTTCGAGGTTACTACAGCGGTATATCCGAGAGACTACGGTCATATAATAAATGATACCGCTGGAAAAAGGAAACGTAGCGTCCATTTCGGCAAGACACGCATTGAAGGAAAGGGCGCAACCCCAAAAAGATCACTCATTCATACTAGTGTATTCGTTCGCTCAGACACTCATTTCTACGGGTGTAAGGAGGTGAGTGATAGACACAAGAGAACACCATTAAGGGGAAAATTTACCTTAGTGTACTCCTTTCGTGGTCCGAATCCCTTGTTTGCACGGCCTCCTCCACACCTTCTAGAGGCTGACGACTGCCACGAGCTCTCATTCTCTTGTCAGGATATCGAAAATTAACTTTTTTTTGTTTAAATGTAATTCTCCAACGCATCCTAGAACTTTACTGGTTGAAGCCCTCAAGTATTTTTGCAAGGTATGTGCCACGTTGCTGGAGAGGAAAATGTCATCTGCAAATAGCAGGTTGCTGCGATATTCCCGGTTTATTGTTATCCTTACAATATTCCCCAATCGAGCATTTGGAATACTACTTGGAAGCGTGCATTGCAACCCGGCGTAAAGGTTAACCAAAAACGTAAGGGACACTTAAAGCACACTTGGCAATTGGAGCCAGTAAATAACACTGCGCGACCGTTTGAGCAACCCCTTCCGCGAAGAACTTCGTGTTCACGAATAAAGGTCGGGGATGTTTCATCTGTACAAGACGACGTCGATCAAGTGTAGCACGTGTAACTAAAATTTAGTGCGCATTGCACGGCTACCGAAAAGCTCTGTATATGTTAACAAAGGTTGGTTAGGGCTTTCTGCGGCGCCGCTCGATCATCTCAAGCTTATTGTGAATCGCCTCTCCTAGCCGGCGAAAAATTTGTTGACAGCTGTTTTCTTTGAGAACACGGGCTACATGACATTCGCGAAGTACTTAAGAAAAAAAAAAAGCTTATGGTAAGCTGAAGCAATGACTGCCTCCCTTCGGCAGTGTAATGGCGCCGTGTTTGGCACGTCGCTGTAGGAGATAGGCTGAAAACAAGGTTGTCTGGCATTTAGAGATCGTTCGAGATAAAGCTCCGCGCAGGCTTTTGCGAAGTAGTAGTAGTAGCAATTGGTTGTTTACTTCAAATAACGGGATAAATAAAGAAAAAGCAATCGAAGAAAAAAATTGCTATGGACCGCAGTAACTCTCTAGCGCAGTCTGCTGACACCTGAACTGAGTTCAGCAGTGGAGGAGGGAGGGGGGGAAATAAAGGGCAGTGACCTAATGATCGATGACGTAATGTCGAATGTTACGATCTCAAAACAGAGGTCGTATGTGGTTCTGGTTCTACGCGTTCATGTGCGTGTAATGCATGCGCAAACTTTAAATGGCTAACAGCAGCTAAGTTGACAGCGAGTCACCTAAATAGGTCAAAAACTCACAAATGCCCCCCCCCCCCTCCGAAAAAAAAAGTAGCGCCTGTGAAAAGGCTACCTGCGCAAACATGGATCGTTACGTAGATCGGTCTGCTGAGAATGCTAAAACATTTTTTAAAACACCCAAAAGGATGCATGAAAATGTTATCCCCATTTTTCATACCGCACCTAGTTTTCTATAGGCCATCGAAATTTTGAAAAGGCTTCCGGTGAACACAATTTTTCACCAAAAACATTTTAAAAGTTAGCTTTAAGAAAAACTGATATTCGAGCAGCGCGTAGGCTACGCTTGATATCATTTGATCCCAAAAGCAACGCCCTAGACCAAGGTTGATCGTGTGTTAGACCACAGCTTTGGTGACTATATCCTCAAAATCTTTCGCTACAATGATGATAAGTTGTTTTTCTGTTCGAGTGATGGCTTTGAGAACGCCATTGCTTCTGTTACTGGGTAAATTCAGCGTAAGCAAGCCTGTTCAAGAGAGCGTCCAGTTGCTAGACGTTAACTAGCCTTTTTGGACGACCATGTGTGTTGGCAATGCTGTCCGTGGTCATCGAAACCATTGCTCACCTTTTCATCCAAGCATCTTAATGTTGTAAAGAATGGAATAGCTATGTCCTGCCTTCACAAAGTCTTGTGTGTACAAGATGACCATCAGCTTAAGTGTGCAGGTTACGTGTTTATTATAAAAGCAACTTCGTGTTTCGACAGGCACTGTCTCGGAACGCTTGAAAAGGCACATCATGTGTTCCAGTTCGCACACGCTCGCAGAAAGCACAGACAGTAGGACCGTGGCTATACCTTACATCCATCCCCTCGCACACCAACGTAAGAAAGTAACTAGTCGATACGGTGTCAGCGTTGTGTTTACGGCTGGCAGTAAGTTAGAAAATGTATGCGCCGCCGCGCAGACTAAGAGCAGCTGCACGAAAAAAATAACAACCTGTCAAGTGTTATGTAAAGCATGCTAACAAGTTTCCAGAATGCCGTATGGGCGTAGTTTATAAAGTTTCATATAGCTTCGGTCACTTTTATGGGTAAAGCAGACAGACCGCTGCATCAGTCAGATATTAATTGAACATAAATGACCATTGACTGGTGGAACGTCTTCTCTTCTTTTTTTTCAAATCAAATCAAGTTTATTCATTACAAACAAAGAAGCGGTTACATTTTTGATTTACAGACGAGGGTCCCAAAGTCGAAGACTGTAACCGGGACCCTCGGTGGGTAATTGTAAGAAAAAAAAAATACATAGGTGGCAGGACAGAAATAAAACTTATACAATGTACACTAACAGAAACGAAGAACTGTAGTGCAACAACAGAAAAGTCATTGTGATTACAATGTACAGTAATACTAACAAAAAATAAAAATATCGGCGTACAACAGAACCTTTAAATTATGTAAAGAAGGAACAGAACGAAATAGAGAAAAATATGATCGGCAGGCCGAGATGAACATGAAGTAAAAATATAAGTGTGCTAGAAATATACATACACAAAATTTTAACAGACACAAAAAACATAAGAATACATAAAAAGAAGCATTATGAACACTGTTTGCACTGTTTCAATTGAGAGTGCACTTTGCAGTGCGTAAAGTTCTGCCGAGACATAAGAATGATATAATCTTATAGTCAAGCTGTGGCATATCATTAATAGCGGTAGCACATGCGTAAGTGAGCCCTCAATTATCTTGCTTATAGAGGAGTTGCCATGACTAGACAGTTATCTCTCGCGAGTGCCCACTGGTGTCCACCATTACGGGTTGACGCTGCAGATAGGTTCTGTGTGCTCCTTCATTTTTCCATCACTGTGCGACCTTTCAGGCCTTCAGTTGATAGTAGACCTTTTGTGCTCTCCTCGTGTCCACTTGTGTCCACGTTAGCATGCCCGCCTTTTCGAACGAGGTGATGAACTGGGCGTACATTAGAGGGTCCAAGGCATCATCTATTCGCAGCAGAGGATGCACGTCATTTTTGTGGCCCTGTTAATTAGGGCGCAGATGCACGATCTCTTCGATTTGGCTGCACTTTCTGCACTAAAAACTGAGGTTAAACAGCGCGAAAAAGACGAGGACACAAGGAAACAAATACCACAGACAAGCGCTTACTAGCGCTTACAAGATCTTACTAATTTCTGCACTAGTTCCGTTGCAATACAGTGAGAGTGCAGTCGAGTGCAGGGCCAGTTGAGCAAGTTCAAGTGCAGTGCAGCACCAGCACTGCACGTTTACTTCAAAAATGAATATAGAAGTGTAAGCTGTGTCGTCTGTTCGGTGCATTTCGCGCGTTTGACGCGTTGTGGAACAGCGTCTGCTCTTGTCACGCACCAAAAGCGTGCTGCGGGGCGTGTCGTAGCACCTGCTGTTGTCGCGACATTGCCATACCTGATCACTTTTTTTAGTTGGCGCTGTTTCTCCCGGTTTGAGAAATGGTTTTCCTTCAAGTAGGCCCTGGAAAATGTTTGGCTCCTGTGCGGACATGCTTCTGCAACCTGGCGGCACCTCCTCTCAGCTGAGTGCAGGTCTGTCGTGAATCTATTCGACAAATTTGCATGTAGCAAAAGGGAGCTTATTTTCTTTTCGTTGTCGCAACAATTGCTTTAGTGGTAGTGCTACGTCATCAGAACGGAAAGGCAGGTATGGATGCGGTTTTTTTCGTCAGATAACGCGCTCCAAAGGAAACACATGAGATCGCAAGCACTTAACGCGTCACATGAGTTGGCATGATATTACTAAGCTGCCCTCGCAATCATTTAGGCACCGAACTTGTATTTCACATTTTTATGCCAGCTTTAGAAACTGTTGTAACCAAAGTGGGACATGTTTAACTTCGCGCACCATTATTTAACGAGCATTGTACCTAGTCCAAAGATGGTTTGCCCGTTGCCTGCACTTCCAAAGCCGCTAGTGCAGGATAACGTTGAGCTCGTCGAGAACTTGCGTTGCACGAAGTCATATCGAAGAGCATGGCGCACTGTGCAACAGGCTCGGCGTAACGGCGAAGAAAAGAATTTGGCATGCCATCCGGTCCCCCAGAAGATTTTTCTGTAACATTAAGCAATAAGGAAAACACGCCTTCAAAAGACATGAAGTCTGACACTTGGCACGGAGAAGAAGGAGCCTCCATGGCTCTATCAGCGCGGGTGAACACAGAATGGAAATATTCATTCATTATGTTAGATATTTCCTGAGGATCGGTGATCACAATGTCGCGTTGCCTTATTTCTTGCAAATGTGTGTTTCCACTGCCAGGATATCGCCGAAATTTATCGGGACTGGTTTTTATGTAATTCAGCAAAGTATTGGAAAAATATTTTTGACGGGCAAAAGACAATGCGTCTGAAAGCTGGACTTGCAGGTGGCTAATAACTTCAGGATTTTTGTTCCGGCGTTTTTCGGCGCGTTTTAACCTGCGTTTTATGTGTATAATTTTTCTGTCAATCCATGGGTTTCTTCGTTGTGGTTTAATAAGTTTTGTCGGCATGAAGGCATCAATACAGTAGCTAACGCAGGTCACAAACGCACGCCACAGTGAAGTAACATCAGTTTTTGGTAAGTTGTCGACCAGCTTCCAAAGTTCATCAAGGATAGATTGATCATTGGCATTAATAAAGTCTTTAACAGTTTTGCAGGGCTTAACGTGCTTACTTTCACAACTATCAAGCCTACCACTGACCAGCACAAGCTTGTGGTCCGGTATGCCCTCCTCCACTCGGACATCGAGCTCTGTCATATTTTTGCTAAGAAATACAAGATCCAAAATTGAACCAGTATCAGCATTGTCACGTGTGTTTTCTAGCACAACTTGTTTCATGTCACATGCAAACATTATGTCAACAAAAGGGTTATCGGCCAGCTGCATTTCGGGCCTGTGCAGCCAATTAAGTGCGGGTAAGTTGAAATCGCCCGCCATGATAATTTTCCGGGTTTTCAGCACAGTCATATAGTCCCGCTGCGAGGACAAGAACTCGGGAGGGGATGATGGTGACCTATAAACCGCGCATACCACAACTACATGTCCCCAACAATTAACTTTCAAAAGCAGACTCTCATGGTTTTCGATCTGAGGAAGTATTTCTGCGAAAAACGCGCTTTTTAGAATAATCGCAATACCTCCTCCCCTCGATCCACGGTCCCGACGGAAAAACTTATGTGATGGTGATACCAGTATTTCGTTGTTAACACCATCATTCTGCCAGGTTTCTGTGACAATTGCAATATGGGGGTCGAATCTGAAAAGGAGGCATTTATTATACTTCTGGCATTGAAATTTAGCACTCGCAGGATTTTAGAAATTACGCTTGTGTTCTGTCACGCATTACTAGAAGTTTTGTTTTCGCGGCTCACGACAACTCGTTTAGATATATTGTCATCCCAAGCATAAACGCAGCTATCAAATTTCAGTTTGTCATTTATAAGAAAAGCACGTTTTCCATTGTCGACATCCCGTTTGACAGTTTCCCAAAGAAGTTTTCGTTTTCTCAGAGTTTCCTTGCCGTAATCACTCTGGATAAATATGCCACTACCCTTAAGCTTACGCACGTTGCGAAAAACGGCCTCTTTTCCCAAAAAGTCTTGGAAATATACGATAACAGGTCTTTTTCCTGGCTGTCTTCCAAGACCAAGAATACGCGTGGTAGATTTGCATGATTGGTGCAGTTTTTTTTTTGAAAAGATGTCGTCAATGACCGATTTTCGTAACCTTTTATCATCTTCATCGTCTTGCTCTTTGACGCCAAAAACAACTAAGTTTGATCGGCGACTGCGCTCTTCAAGGTCAGCTATTTTTTCGTTCTGTTTCATAACTACTTGATCTAAAGACCGAATTTTGTCTTCTAGTGTTTGAATTTGGGGAAGTTTTTTGCTAATTTCCAGCAGAAGCTTATTGATTGCATTCAATCGTGTATTAAGACTGGCGACGGCTTGTTCATTTGATGTAAGACGCTCCCGAATACCAGTTAATATGCTTGCCTGCCCTGACTGATGGCTTTCAAAGATTTGTTCAACTGTGGGGCCTGGGTTTTCTTCAATGTCTCCACAGACAAGCAATTTACACACAGAGAAACAGTCGTAAGCAATTGACAAGCATGTCCGTTCATGGTCTTTAAGTTTCAAGTTCATGGTTTTAAGTTCATGGTGTAAATTTCTGCAGCGCGAAGCACTGATGTGCGGAAAGAAAGGTAAAAAAGGATGAAAGATTGGCAACAGAAGGAAAAACACGACCGCTTACTGCCAGCTAAGCTTATTGGTCACAAAACACACGCATATATACACAAGGTGATATGGTTATCGAACACTGCTTCAGAGACACAAGTCACGTCGGTAGGTTAATAAACGTGCAGTTAAAACTAGACAACATTGATCTTGTCTGGTTTTTACTGTAGTTTTATTAACCTACCGATGGGACTTGTGTCACTGACGCAGTGTTCGATGACCATATCACCTTGTGTGTGTGCGTGTGTGCGTGCGTGCGTGCGCGTGCGTGTGTGCGTGTGTGTGCGTGTGTGCGTGTGTGTGCGCGCGCGCGCGCGCGCGCGTGTGTGTGTGTGTGTGTGTGTGTGTGTGTGTGTGTGTGTGTGTGTGTGTGTGTGTGTGTGTGTGTGTGTGTGTGTGTGTGTGTGTGTGTGTGTGTGTGTGTGTGTGTGTGTTGTGACCAATAAATTCAAGTGGTAGTCAGCGCTCGTGTTTTCCTTCTCTTGCCCTTCCTTCGTCCTTCTTTACCTTTCTTTCCGCACGTCAGTGCTTCGCGCTGCAGAAATGTACATCATTATCATGCATAACACATTCCGCACCACGGCGACAGTCATATTTTTGATTCCGAGCCATACCCTCCAATCGACGATATATGACTGTTTCCTGAGGGTGTATTCAACTTAATCCTAAACTTACAAGAAGTCGTGTGGTCCTTAGGGTATCCTGACTGTTTTTCTCGTTCGATACTCTCTTTGGTGAAGCAGATATCTAATAATTACCTTAAGAAAATCTCTCTCAACCACCACCCTTCCTTCCTCGTGGAAACTTACTTCAATTCGGCCCTTATTTAGGTCGGGTAACGTTCAATTGTTAACTATAGGCTAATCTCCTTACCAGTACACTCATGTAAATTATTCCAACACATTATCTTTAAACATTTTATGGAATTTCTTGAAACTAACAAAATTTTATGCACTTTCCAGCATGGTTTTAGACGTGGCCTTAGCACTATAACACAAATGACAGAATTAGTTCATGACATCAGCAGCCCTTTAGACATATAGGTGACCAGATTGATGCTATTGTTATAGACTTTGCAAAGGCCTTCGACACTGTCTAACACCCTAACTTATGCACAAGATGTTCGCTATACTAAAAAATGCATCTTTGGTTGGCTGGAGATCGGACTTTCTTTCCCAACGTTCTCAATACGTATGTTTCAACTCTACTAACTCACCCTTGATGCCTGTTTCATCAGGGGTTCCCCAAGGCTCAGTACTGAGTCTTCTTTTATTCTTGCTTTCTATTAATGATCTCCCCGTGCACACCTCAGTTAAAATACGCCTTTTTGCAGATGATTGCGTTTTATATCATACCATTAAATCTCCTACTGATCATATTGTCCTTAACAATTATTTTGCTGACTTCTGTAACTGGTCCAAAGCATGGCAAATGAATATCAATTTTTCCAAAAGTGTTTCCATGTCCTTTATACGACGCTCATCCCCTTCCTTCTTTGCCTATGCCTTTAACTATATTACTTTAAATAGGGTCTCCGAATTCAAATATTTAGGTATCCTGCTAACACACGATTTGTCATGGTCAAAACACATTGATGTCACCTGTAACAAGGCCCTTAAAAGACTAGGTTACTTACATCGTACGCTGCGTCTTGGTCCTCAAGAAACTGAACTTCTTGCATATAAAAGCCTCATTCGCCCCATCCTCGAATATGGCTGCGTTGTATGGAATCCACACAAACACTGTGACGTCGAAAAATTAGAATCAGTGCAAAAAAAGGGGGGCAGTGTGTTTTGTTTGTAGGAGATATGACAAGGAATTTTCACCGTCTAACTCTCTTCCCCTACTTGGTCTCACTCTTCTTGCAGAGCGTCGCAAACTTGAATGCCTAAAAGTCCTTCACATGTTAATCAATTATCCTCGCCTCTCCTCTCTAGATAGCTATTTGACTTTTTCCAAACCCTCATGTACAATGAGTCACCATGCGCTAAATATTTCAACCTTTTTTGTCCACACTGATTCCTTTAAAAAGAGTTTTTTTTCATCAACAATTGATAGTCTGTAATTCATTACAAGGCAACATCCGTTCACTACCACTGGAACAATTCACTCAAGCTTTTTTATAAATGTTTGTATGTTTGTTGTTCATCCCACTCCTGCAATATCCTCATTGAGGCTGCAGTATGTATAAATAAATAAATAAATAAATAAATAAATAAATAAATAAATAAATAAATAAATCAATCAATCAATCAATCAATCAAATACAATGCTACGCATATCTTGGACAGTTTCCGTTTAGAGAGGTTCCGCTTAATTTTCTACTTTTTATTTTCGGCAAGTTAGCCACGTAGCCGTTTGGATAGATGAGTACGGGAGTGTATGAATAAGTATGTGTGGTTCTAGAACAGAAGAATTTTTGTCGGAGGTCAGCGCTTGATGTCAGTCTCCCCTTTGCAGTTTTCCGTCCGCCAGTACGCTGTCCATTAACCGTACGTAAGCAATATAAGGTGATAAGTGCGATATATGCGCGTGACATTTTTGTAGCATTCCGAATTAAACGAGTGCACTCTGGCGTTGTTCATCGGTTACCAACTGGGGTCGCTAACCGCGCTGTTCGTCGGCCGCTGAGTAATCTTTAACAATAACTCGTACGGGTGTGCGAGTTCTGCACTTGCTTGGCGCGTCATCCACGTATTTGCTCGGGGTTTGTCGAGTGCTTCGGCTGACGTTATCTGCGGCAGCACTTGCGACAGCAACAATCGTTGCAGTTTCTGTCAAGTACCCTTCTCCAAAATGTCGACGTCCAGTGCTTGGGGAAAATTATTCGGATAGTTTCGTCTCGGCCTTACGCACTCCTATTCCCATTTTTTTTTTTTAACGTTCACGCGGTCAGTACGCCTGACGCTGTTTGCCGTGGAACGAGTGGTCACTGCTCACCGACTGCAACGCCACTCGACAGACACTGAAACATCCGGGGTTTTTATATATATATATATATATATATATATATATATATATATATATATATATATATATATATATATATATATATATATATATATATATATATATATATATATATATATATATATATATATATATTTAGAAGATAGCCCGATGCTAGTCGATGAGCTGGTCTACTCGAAGAAGAGGTGCACATTACTTACACAAAAAATTTCAATGAATAATCGACTAATTAACAAAAACTCACTAATTGAAATCTTAGCTATCTTATGGCCCATATTGCAACTTACAAATTCTAGCCATGTAGCTCGCAAGGCGCATCCACTTGGAACGAATTCTCGGGATGACACCTGTTTCGAGATGTTAATTCCCCTTTGCGGAGAAATGCATTGCCGTTCCAGTTGCTTCCTAAACAAAACGTTGTCTTATACATTGAAGCGCAAAAGTAACTGGAACGTCAATGCATTTCTCCGCAAAGTTCATGAATTAAAATCTCGAAACTGGTGTCATCCTGAGAATTCGTTCGAAGTGGATGCGCCTTGAGAGCTACATGGCTAGAATTTGTAAGTTGCAATATGGGCCATAAGATAATTAGTTTAAAGCTTAATTAGTAAATTTTCGTTGATTAGTCACGTATGCAGTTCAATTTTTTGTGCAAGTAATGTACACCTTTTCGAGTAGACCAGCACACGAACTAGAATTGTGCTATCTGCCACAGGCAACCTTTAAACATTTTTGAAAGTGTTCGCTGAAACACCCTGTATACAGGGTGTCCCAACTATCATGCACCAAGACTTAAGTGTCTGCAAATGCCACGTAGCTGGACTGAACCATGGTAATGTTATTTGCCGTTGTTTGGAGATACTCAGATTATTTTTATTGCGAAGCAATACTACTTTAGGTCGCACTTCAGCCCGTTCTGTGGCGAGGCGGTGGTAGGCACCATTGACCTTTAGCGTGACCTCGCTGCGTGACGTCACACCACGTGACCTCGAGTGACGTCACACCAGCTGTGTAAAAACGGGGCCCCATCTCACGCCGTCGCGAGGCGAGGCGGTAGCCACCAACGGCGGCCTAACTCCCGCTCCTCTCACCAGGGGCGCTACGGTCAGAGTGACGTCACACCAGCTGTATAAAACAGCTCCGCTCCTCTCGCCAAGGCAGTCATACAGCCAGATGTTACGATGGTGCCTACGAACAAGGCAGCTCGGCAGAATGGAAAGAGGAAGCATCAGCGAGCTACGGAGACGGAAGAAGAACGAGAAGAACGACTTTCTAAGCGGCGTGCCCAGTATGCAGCTCGGCGACAACGTGCAACCTTCTCTGTGGAAACAGCAGAAGCAAAGAAAGAAATTATGAGTTTGCCCGACAGTGAGTCTCCTTCTACTAGTTCGGAACGCTGGAACGCGACTAAACGGCAGAGACGTGTCCAAGAAACCCCGGAACAGCGGCAGCAGCGGCTCGAGAAGGGACGTGCGTTTAACGAACTTTAACGAACGCTACTGCAAGCACCGAGTGGGCATATCTTACGACGCGGAGAAAATGGAGTGTTACCGCACCGTCGGCCAATCGATACTGGAAGATTCTGTAATGGGCACGCTGGTGAGGGAAATGTTTGTCGGCATTCACGGATTCGACGGATGACTTCCTCTTAGATGATTCACTGTAACCCGTAACACTAGCATAACCCAAGGCTACCACCAGCCATACTATCAGATGATCCGAGAATAACACACTATTGCTTCGCAATCACCAGGCTTAACCAAGCTAAGCCACGGCCGTTTTTTTTTGCGTTCCGCCTAATTAGCATAATTATTCTAAATAATCCATCAACTTCTCAATTATTTTGTTAGTATCAAAGTGTCAATGACATCATTGTAGAGCAACATCAGAAACTCCTGATACATCTTTCTGATGCTCAATACGTGCTACATAAGAGTGTTTTTCCGAGCCTGAAAGCAGACCGCGAATACACGCAGAGTGCCTCGAGCGGCCAGTCCCGCTGCAATTTTGCGTGTATTCGCGGGCTCCTTTCACGCTCAGAAAAACACTTTTATGTAGCACGTACTGAGCAACAGAAAGATGTGTCGGGAGTTTTTGATGTTGCTCTACAATTATGTCATTCACACTTTGATAAAAATAAAATAATTGCGAAGTTGATTGATTAAGACTAACTCGTAATTAGGCAAATGAAAACATCTGAGCATCTCCAAGCGACGGTAAACATTACCTTGGTTTCGTCCATCTGCGTAGCATTCGCATATTTTGAAACTTTGGTTCATGTTAGTTGGGACACCCGGTAATGAGTGTGTGTGTGTGTGTGTGTGTGTGTGTGTGTGTGTGTGTGTGTGTGTGTGTGTGTGTGTGTGTGTGTGTGTGTGTGTGTGTGTGTGTGTGTGTGTGTTTGTGTGTGTGTGTGTGTGTGTGTGTGTGTGTGTGTGTGTGTGTGTGTGTGTGTGTGTGTGTGTGTGTGTGTGTGTGTGTGTGTGTGTGTGTGTGTGTGTGTGTGTGTGTGTGTGTGTGTGTGTACGAGACTACCTACAAGAATGAGAACCGGGGCAGCAACAACCCCGGCCGTGACCTATCGATGACAACAAGCACCGAGCGGTCCTGCAGCTGATCTGTCACGAGATAGAGAACCGCCGAAGTGCCCCATATGTGGCCTTCAAATCGCACCGTTCTTAAAGCATATCTTGTGGGAGTGCCGATCCTTGGCAGCCCAGAGATAGCAGACTCTCCAGGGACTGTCTCTCCGTGGTGCAGACGATGAGATCTACAAATAATGGTGCACATCAAACAGCAAGCCCGTCTACAGGAGCCTTTTAGGTTTTACGAAGAGCAACTACCTTTATAAACTCATTTAGCACAGGTCCTGAGGCCATGTATATTCTTTTTCTTTTCACTTCGTTTTTAACTAAAGATGTTCTATCACTCCCTCACTCACTCATAAACACCAAGAAGGTTAGTAGGTTATAGTACACTCTCACACATAGCAGCATCGGCAGGTATATATATATATATATATATTGTACTGTAAAATATGGAGCAGTGGGGCTGTGGCTAGAAGAGAGGCAACGACGACGAGAAAGAACAACCTTGTTTCGGTGCTCGGTCGGCTACACTACCTCTCGCTGCTCCAACGTTCTAGTCGCGAACGCTTACGGTTCAAAGTGCTTCACGACATTTGGTGGAGGTGCGGGGTAGTGTAGCCGACCGAGCACCGAAACAAGGTTGTTCTTTCTCGTCGTCGTTGCCTCTCTTCTAGCCACAGCCCCACTGCTCCATATTTTACAGTACAGTTATCTGTACTGTACGACTGAGTGTACTACGACTAGTGAGTGTACGACTGGCCTTCGCCAGTCGTGCACTCACTAAACCTGAATCGAACTATTCTGTCACAGAAAAGGAATGTCTGGCTATAATTTGGGCCATAACCAAATTCCGTTCGTATCTTTATGGCCGCCCGTTTGACGTCATAACTGATCACCATTCGCTGTGCTGGCTGTCATCCTTAAAAGAACCGTCCGGTCGTCTTGCTCGATGGGCCCTTCGACTGCAGGAATATGACATTCGCGTACTGTATCGTTCTGGCCGAAAACATTCGGATGCGGATGCCTTGTCTCGTTCGCCAATAACAGACGAGGCTAGCTTCCCGAACCCCTCATTGTCCGAGTCTTCCCTTGCTTCCACGGACATTCTTCTGGAGCAGAAGAAAGACCCATGGATTGTGTCCATGCTGCGTTTTTTGTCCAGCCCATCGACACCCACTAACAATCGCGCATTACGTCGCCAAGCACATCACTTCTCCATTTGCGACGGGCTCCTGTACCGTCGCAACTACCTCCCGGACGGCCACAAATGGTTGCTTGTCATCCCGCGACACCTGCGTTCGGATATTTGCGCAGCGTTCCACGACGATCCCCAGTGCGCGCATGCAGGGGTACTGAAGACATACGCGCGTCTACGCCTTCGTTACTACTGGCGGGGGATGTATCGATTCATCCATCATTATGTCCGCTCCTGTTTGGTTTGCCAACGCCGTAAAGATCCCCCTCCTCGTTCAAGCCCCCCTTTGCAGCCTTTGCCTTGCCCAGCACGTGCTTTTGATCGAGTAGGCATCGACATTTATGGACCTCTGTCAACCACATCAGATGGCAATCGCTGGGTAATCGTGGCCATCGACCATCTTACGCGCTATGCGGAAACTTCCCCTTTGTCCAGCGCTTCTGCACGTGACGTCGCCTGGTTTCTGCTGCGCCACATCATCCTTCGCCACGGAGCTACCAGGGAATTACTCAGTGACAGAGGCCGCGTCTTCCTCTCCGACGTCATCGTGGCTCTCCTCAAAGAATGCGGCATCATTCATCGCACCACTACTGCGTATCATCCGCAGACTAATGGCATGACCGAGCGCTTTAATCGCACTCTTGGTGACATGCTGGCCATGTACGTTGCATCCGACCAAACCAAATGGGACCATGTTCTATCTTTTCTGACCTACGCTTACAACACCGCCACGCAGACTACCACGGGATTTTCGCCCTTCTTTCTCCTGTACGGACGCGAACCTTTTTCCACAATGGATACTATCCTTCCGTACCGCCCTGACTCCACGGAAACAACTACCCTATCCGAAGCTGCTGCACACGCAGAAGAGTGTCGCAAGCTTTCTCGTATATTTACGTCAGAAGACCAGCAACGCCAGAAGCACCATCGAGAAGGTTCCAATGCTCCTGTATCCTATGCTCCTGGCTCGCTAGTGTGGCTTTGGGTTCCAGCCTCTACCACTGGACTGTCACCGAAACTCGCGTCGAAGTACCAAGGCCCATACCGCGTGATCAAACAAACGTCTCCAGTCAACTATATTGTGGAACCCCTCGAGCTACCTTTGGATCATCGCCGTCGTGGACGCGAAATTGTGCATGCCCAGCGTCTCAAGCCCTACTATGATCCGCCTGTGCTGTCCTACCCGTAAGTCACCGGGACGGCTTCCTTATCCGCGGGGGAGATAACTGTACTGTGAAATATGGAGCAGTGGGGCTGTGGCTAGAAGAGAGGCAACGACGACGAGTAAGAACAGCCTTGTTTCGGTGCTCGGTCGGCTACACTACCTCTCGCTGCTCCAACGTTCTAGTCGCGAACGCTTACTGTTCAAAGTGCTTCGCGACAATATATATATATATATATATATATATATATATATTGTGTCTGTGGTCGCCAGAATTAGAGTGTCTCAATACACTCCTCGCCTGCCCCTCCGGGCAGAGTGGCGACAACCTCGTCATCTGCTACGGCATCCGCCATGTCAGGAGGTTCCCCAGATAAACGCTGCTAAAAAAAAAAAGACGCTGCTTGTTATAGCAGCAAGAGAGAAAACATTTTCAAAAAGCCGCGTATGTAGATTACATTTAGCGATTGAAGAACCTAAAAACATTCTTTTTTTTTTTCATCTCCGATGGTTTGTAATGCGTGTATTCGTTTATTTTCTTCATGTTTCTGCGTTCTTAGGAGCAATTTAAATTGGCCCAGCAACTATGGACAGTCGGTGTTTTGCTGTGCATGCTGCTTATTATGGTGCTGCCATGGTACTGCCCACGTTTCTGCCGTCCTTTTTCACGTTTGTGTTGTGATACGAGCGACGCGATGCGACCGTTTGAGAGTATAGCTAGAGTAATGCTATGTTCAGACTACGTTCGTAAGGCGCCGATTTTTCGTAACATACGTAAGCGGAAGCGCAACAAGCGTATGCGTCTAGTTCAGACTGCGAACGTAAAGGTACCAACGTGCGCAATTCTCGCAAAAATCGTGGGTGATGCTATGTTCACACTACAGTCGTAACGCGCGTAACAGCTCTTTTGGCGTATCGAACGTAACGGCTGTAAAAAACGTTACGGCAGTTAAGCCGGCACCTTTGTTCACATTTACTGCTGCTTAAATTACGGCTTTTACAACAGGCCAATCAAATTTGGAGCTGCAGAATCGACGTCACCAGCGGTCCAATATGGCTCCTGCCAACATGCGAGCGCTGGCCGAGATCGAAGAAATTCACGCTCAAAACAAACTTATAGTCATGTATTCAATCGCCCAAAGACGACGAAGGCGACGCAGAAGGGTTTGGGTGCGGCAAGTATTTCTCGACAGGGCCGTGGACGGCGATTTTCACAACCTTTTCGCCAAGCTCCGAGTTGGTGACGCTGCGATGTTTCATAACATCATGCGCATGTCGCCCCAGCAGTTCCGCTTCCTTGAAAACCTAATGAGACCACTCATCGAAGTTCGGAGCACGCATCTGCGGCCATCGATTTCCTCGGCGGATAAACCAGATGAACTGAAAACAGTCTCGCAAGGCGCACTGCAAAAATTTTCACGAACACAGCCAATCGTGCGCACGGAATCGCGGAATGGCACTTCCCGCGCCCGGAGCTGTCTGCAGACGGGAGGACGGAAGTGTCGTCACCGGTTCTTGAAAGCCGAAAGCTTATCGGTCATTGGCTGTGTCGCAATGGTCGTAACATAACAGTCGTAAATGTTGCCGACCCTTTAACACTCTCACCCACGATTTTTGCGAGAATTGCGCACGTTGGTACCTTTACGTTCGCAGTCTGAACTAGAGGCATACGCTTGTTGCGCTTCCGCTTACGTATGTTACGAAAAATCGGCGCCTTACGAACGTAGTCTGAACATAGCATGAGAGTGTTAAAGGGTCGGCAACATTTACGACTGTTATGTTACGACCGTTGCGACACAACCAATGACCGATAAGCTTTCAGCTTTCAACAACCGGTGACGACACTTCCGTCCTCCCGTCTGCAGACAGCTCCGGGCGCGGGAAGTGCCATTCCGCCATTCCGTGCGCACGATTGGCTGTGTTCGTGAAAATTTTTGCAGTGCGCCTTGCGAGACTGTTTTCAGTTCATCAGGTTTATCCGCCGAGGAAATCGATGGCCGCAGATGCGTGCTCCGAACTTCGATGAGTGGTCTCATTAGGTTTTCAAGGAAGCGGAACTGCTGGGGCGACATGCGCATGATGTTATGAAACATCGCAGCGTCACCAACTCGGAGCTTGGCGAAAAGGTTGTGAAAATCGCCGTCCACGGCCCTGTCGAGAAATACTTGCCGCACCCAAACCCTTCTGCGTCGCCTTCGTCGTCTTTGGGCGATTGAATACATGACTATAAGTTTGTTTTGAGCGTGAATTTCTTCGATCTCGGCCAGCGGTCGCATGTTGGCAGGAACCATATTGTACAGCTAGTGACGTCGATTCTGCAGCTCCAAATTTGATTGGCCTGTTGTAAAAGCCGTAATTTAAGCAGCAGTAAATGTGAACAAAGGTGCCGGCTTAACTGCCGTAACGTTTTTTACAGCCGTTACGTTCGATACGCCAAAAGAGCTGTTACGCGCGTTACGACCGTAGTGTGAACATAGCATAAATCTTCAGTGTTCGACAAATCGCACTACCGCTGAAAAATTAAAACATTTTCGCAAGGTAAAAGAATAAAAGAAATACTTATGGGGCACCGTAGTTTTGTGACACGTTTCCTTCTTCTATCGACAAGCCGTGCACGCTGTATGCGAGAGTAACGCCCTTTCCGCTCGAAAAGGAACTTTGCCGTAAGGGAGATACGCCTTTGTCGTGTGTCACTGCACTTGAACGCCTTTCCGGTAGATGTCCCCTTATCTAAAGGACTTTAGAGCGCCCGTGTGTTAGGGGCATTAAACATTGAGGATTGAAATGTTGTTTAATAGAAGACTTCGCTTAGATGACGCGTTGTTTGTGTCGCGATGGTTAAAACTTTTTATCGCTTCACTTAGCGTATACGAAGGCAGAAACGGTTAAATAATTTAAAATAAATTCTGGGAGTTTTCGTGCCAAAAGTACAATCTGATTAGGAGGCATGATGTAATATAGGGAACTCCTGATTAATGTCTGACCCAGGCACGTACCCAGGATTTTCTTTCGGGGGGGGCCCACCACCTCCATCATCATCATCAATCATCATCATCATCATCATCTTTTATACCACTGCAGGACGAAGGCCTCTCTCTGCGATCTCCAATTACCCCTGTCCTGCGCCAACCGATTCCAACTAGCGCCCGCGAATTTCCGAATTTCATCGCTCCACTTAGTGTTTTGTCGTATTCGATTGCGTTTTTCTTCTCTTGGTACCCATTCTGTAACCCTAATGGTCCAACGGTTATGTAACCGGCGCATTACATGACCTGCCCAGCTACATTTTTTCCTCTTGATGTCAATTAGAATATCGTCTATACCCGTTCGCTCTCTGATCCAAAGCGCTCTCTTTCTCTCTCTTAACGTTATGCCTAGCAATATTCGTTCGATCGCTCTTTGCGCGGTCCTTAACTTGCTCTCAAGTCTCTGCCCCATATGTCAGCACTGGCAAAATGCACTGATTGCACACCTTACTTTTAAATAATAATGGTAAACTTCCAGTCAGGAGCTGGCAATGTCTGCCATATGCGATCCAACCTATTTTTACCCTTCTGTGAATTTACTTCTCATGATCAGGGTTCCCTGTGATTAATCGACCTAGGTAAACGTACTCCTTCACAGTCTCCAGTGGCCGACTGGCGATCCTGATCTCTTGTTCCGTTCCTCGGCTATTTATCATTATCTTCACCTTCTGCATATCAATATTCAGCCCCACTCTTACACTCTCCCTGTTAAGGTCTCCAATCATTTGTTGTAACTCGTCTGCATTGTTGTTGAATAGAACAATGTCATAGGCAAACCGAAGGTTGCTGAGATATCTGCCGTCGATCTTTACTCCTAAACCTTCTCAGTTTATAGACAGTATCCCTGTCTGACCGCTTTCTCTATAGGTATCTCCCTGCTTTTCTTGTGTAGAATTAAGGTAGCTGTAGAACCTCTGTAGATATTCTTACGCGAAGGACGAGTCACTATTTCTCGTCGAAAGACGAGAAACTATTTACAGATTATATCTACAACAACGGTTGCAGCGCTGACTGGTTAGATTCACAGCGTGAGCCCATTTCGTACTTCCTCCTCTTTTCTGGAGTGATGGCGCCCACGTGCCTCATTCAAACAAATACCACACGCATGTACCAATATTTTCCAAGCTTTTTACGTAAGCGTTCTGTACTCCTTGATTACGTAGTGCCTCTATGACTGCTGGTATCTCTACTGAATCAAATGCGTTTTCGTAATCTATATAAGCCACATAGAAACGCTTATTGTACTCTGCAGATTTCGCAATAACCTGATTGATGACATGGATGTGATCCATTGTAAAGTATCTCTTCCTGAAGCCAGCCTGTTCTCTTGATTGGCAAAATCCAGGGTTGCCCTTATTCTATTGGAGATTATTTTGGTAAATATTTTATCTAATACTGGAAGCAAGCTAATGGTCCTATAATTTTTCAATTCTTTAACGTCTCCTTTTTTGTGGATTAGTATAATGTCTGCATTCTTCCAGTTTTCTGAAACCCTTGCAGTCGATGGACACTTCGTATAAGGAGCCGCCAGTTTTCCAAGCATTATGTCTCCTCCATCTTTGATTAAATCGACTGTTATTCCACCTTCTCCTCCCGCTCTTCATTGTTTCATGTCTTGCAGGGCCCTTCTGACCTCATCGCTAGTTATAGGAGAGTTTCTGTATCCTGTTCATTACTGTTTCTAAGTGAGGTATCGTGACTCCTCTGGGTACCGTATACAGGTCAGATTAGAATTTTTCCGCTGATTTTACTATATCTTCGAGATTGCTGATGATATTATCCTTCTTAAGAAGGATGATGTATGATGATGTATGATGTATGATGTATGCACTAAAAGATAATTATCTTTTAGTGCATACATCATGGTTTGTCCTATGCCAGGTTTACTTTTACTGATTTCAGGCTGCGTTAATTTTTTACGGCTTCTTCAGTCTTTCTCATGTTACAGTTTCGAATATCAGTTATTTCGCCTTGTTGATCAGTTTTGACAGTTCCGCGAATTGCGTAACGCTGTGCGGCCGCCAGTCCCATACGACCGCATAGAGCGCAGGACTCTGCGATTCTAGACGTACTGCGGTCACCGCGAAAGGTTAGAAAAACACCCACATAAGCACAGCAGAGAAGTGGCTACGTGAGGCGGTTCGACCGATAACTGTAGGAGCGTCATTTAAAACAAGTGATTGTTCTCCACTTCCGGCATCGTTTTCTCAACTTCCTTTTTAAATAAAAAGATGTTGATCCATAAATATTCTCATAAACAACGGTTGACCTTTTTATTATTCGCTTTTCCTTGCAGTTTGGTTGTTCCCTTGGCTCTCTCCCTTAGTAGATCGCTCAATTTCTCAACTTCTTGCGATTTTTGTTTCCAGTTGCCAATTTTACACGAGAAGTGCTATACAATGAGGGAAAAACAGACGAGGTAACGGGCGCCAGTCACCTTGTTTATGGGTTTAAGGGTTATTGCAGGGTTTCATGATGGACGCTCGTTCACATTATTTTATTTCCCACCTTATCTAAACCATATCACGTGTATATGGTTCCGGGCATCTGCCAGCGTCGCGGCGAGCCGTAACTTTAGGAAATAATGAAGCAAAGGGGAAAATTAAACGCAATTGGCATTTTCTCCGGCCGCAACTCGTTCCACGAGAGTACAGACCAGTTGAGTAACAGCCGCATCCCTTTCCTGATCAGCCTAAACAAAGAAGGTTGGACTAACAAACGCAACAGCTATGCGCGTGACGGTTGAACAGGTGGCGACAACTGAACGCATCTCGAGTTCATCGCGCGGGTGCGGAATCTATGAGAAAATTGTCCTTCGCATTACAAGAGATGCCGCTAACTACCGCCATCTAAAAGGAGTGAAAAAGGCAGCATAATGCTGACTAATGAATAGCTGCCAAGTCTCAACATTGACCTGGTGGCGCTTTAGGAATGTGTGAGGAGTGGTGGCGTAGGTGGGGGGGGGGGGGGGTATACCACTTGATTTCGGGGGGGGCCCGGGCCCCCCCGGGGCCCCCCCCCCCCCTGGGTACGTGCCTGGTCTGACCACCTGGGGTTCTCCAAACATGCGCCTAAATCTAAGTACACCAGCGTTCTTGCATTTCATCATCATCATCATCAGCCTGGTTACGCCCACTGCAGGGCAAAGGCCTCTCCCATATTTCTCCAACAACCCCGGTCATGTACTAATTGTGGCCATGCCGTCCCTGCAAACTTCTTAATCTCATCCGCCCACCTAACTTTCTGCCGTCCCCTGCTACGCTTCCTTTCCCTTGGAATCCAGTCCGTAACCCTTAATGACCATCGGTTATCTTCCCTCCTCATTACATGTCCTGCCCATGCCCATTTCTTTTTCTTGATTTCAACTAAGATGTCATTAACTCGCGTTTGTTCCCTCACCCAATCTGCTCTTTTCTTATCCCTTAACGTTACACCTATCATTTTTCTTTCCATAGCTCGTTGCGTCGTCCTCAATTTGAGTAGAACCCTTTTCGTAAGCCTCCAGGTTTCTGCCCCGTAGGTGAGTACTGGTAAGACACAGCTACTATACACTTTTCTCTTGAGGGATAATGGCAACCTGCTGTTCATGATCTGAGAATGCCTGCCAAACGCACCCCAGCCCATTTTTATTCTTCTGATTATTTCTGTCTCATGATCCGGATCCGCAGTCACTACCTGCCCTAAGTAGATGTATTCCCTTACGACTTCCAGTGCCTCGCTGCCTATTGTAAACTGCTGTTCTCTTCCGAGATTGTTAAACATTACTTTAGTTTTCTGCAGATTAATTTTTAGACCCACTCTTCTGCTTTGCCTCTCCAGGTCAGTGAGCATGCATTGCAGTTGGTCCCCTGAGTTACTAAGCAAGGCAATATCATCAGCGAATCGCAAGTTACTAAGGTATTCTCCATTAACGTTTATCCCCATTTCTTCCCAATCCAGGTCTCTGAATACCTCCTGTAAACACGCTGTGAATAGCATTGGAGCGTGTTTCGTCCCCATCATTTCGTCATCGAAATTTCGCCGCATTTCGTCCCCATCGAAATGCGGCTGCCGCGGTCGGTGTCGTACCCGTGACATCCAGCAGTGCAACGCCGTAGCTACTGGGCCGACATGAATGGGTGAGACGGTAATGGTTATGAAATGCTTCTTGAAGAAATTTCAAGCATCTGGTCAATGAAACAGCACAGTAAACAACATATCTGAAGACAG
Source organism: Dermacentor albipictus (assembly GCF_038994185.2). Taxonomy (NCBI): domain Eukaryota; kingdom Metazoa; phylum Arthropoda; class Arachnida; order Ixodida; family Ixodidae; genus Dermacentor; species Dermacentor albipictus. The sequence goes on from NC_091821.1 coordinate 25,550,129, forward strand.
ATCTATACAATAAACAAGAGTTAATTGGAGAATAATCCGGAATTAATTAAATTAATCCAGAGTCGCCCACTACGGCGTACCTCATAACATCGCCGTAGATTCTGGCACGTAAAACCAGAGAATTTAATTAAATTATTACTTTCGGCTCCAGTTTTACCGCTTTGCCCGTCGACGGATCTCGACATTGTTTGCCGTAGACGTATACGCAGCCCGACTCTGGCATAACTATAGAGATAACAAGCTTATCAATACTCCATCTCTGTTCTCGGCAAGCTTCAACACCTGAACGCACTATGTTGCTGAAACCAGCGGTCACAGCTTGCCTCGGTGGCTCAGTCGCAAATAGCATCTCTGACCAACCAGTGATTGCTTGAAATGCTCATCGCAGGACACCGGATTAATTTTGACCACCTGAGGATCTTTAAACGTGCTCCCAATGCACGGGACGCGGACGCTTTTTTTTTTTTTTGCATTTCGCCCCCATCGAAATGCAGCACACGTGCATCATTGGGAAGGCCGACATCAACGCTCGCACAACTTGCAGTACTGATACTACACACACGTGAGAGCTCCGTCCGCTTATTTTACTTTATTTACACTCCATCAAGCACGATACAGTAAACAATAAAAACGTACATTTTAGTTTTCCAAACACATTACACGTTGCTGAAAAAAGAATGCCGGACTTAACGCTACCACAAGTTCCACATTGCATACATGTCAGGCGTTTCACGGCTACCCCGCTGTCCCTCGTGATTTGTACCGTCCACAGAAACCTTCTTTTCGAATCTTTATGAAGCAGAAACATTCTCGAGCCATTTAAGGAGTGGTTCCTGCACTGGTACATGCACCAGTGGAGGGGACCGACTGATTGCGAGGGCTCACTCCGCCCGGGTCAGCACAGCCGCGTGGACGCGCCAACAACCGGCGGCGGACGCGGCATCGACCCCTGCAAAGAATGTTCTACATCCGCCCGGGGTCAGAATGAAAAAAGCTTGGTATATCGGCTGCCTCGATATCCTCCTTGCGCGGGAAGGAGGTGCGCAGTGAGGCGCCCTAGCTCGGTATCCGAGCGTTCTTTTTTTTTCTCTCTCTCGCATTCGACCGTTATCGTAATCAGGGAGCGAAGGTCGTGGACTCCCACTGGTCTTCTCAGTGACAGAACGCTAAGTTCCGTTGCGATTGTAGCAGAAACAGAATATTGAAATTCGGAACATAAGATGGTATTCGACTGCCGTCGCAAAACTGCGCGAGAACTTCGGGAGCAGCACCTAACTCAGCATTGTAAAGCACCTAATGAGGACATTGTGCAGGTAGTACGACTCGTTTCGCGACGGCACTGGCAAACGTCATATGCATGCTTTAGATTGCAGTACTGCCCGCCGAATTCGTTCAGTGACTATGGGCTCCTGACACTGCCCCAGGCGGCAGTATTGAGTCAGCACTGGCACGGAGGGTCCGGTCTGCCAACGTTGTGCTGGTATCGAAACTGCATGCGCGCTCTTGCTTAGAGCGGCAGAAATGGCGCAAACTTTGTTTTGTTACTTCAAGCCAATAGCAAAATTATTAGTTGTCACGTACGACATTACAATTCGATAGAATCTGCGAGCACGACTGGGCTCGGTATTCGAGTAGCTCGCTCTACCGTGTCCCTGCTACGATGCTCTAGCGAGCGCTCAATTTTCGCTTACTTTAGCGTACTCAAAGTGGTTAGCCGCTTTTCGAACTAATGCCCAGCGGTGTGTGCATTATGAAGTTAAATGATGAAATATGCGCATTATATTCATGCCACTAAAATGTCCATGCATTTCGCTGGATCTATGCTAATGCAGCCACACTTTGAAGAAAGCGACATGGAAAACTAAGGTATTGGGGCGCGTTAAGGTAGGCATAAATCCGTATTTTTGTAATATATGGCCGCCTCACGGTGGACTTCTGGCGCATTATTATTATGCATTCCAGCGCTATCGCAAATCGGTGACAGTCATCAGGCTATCGAAATGTGCTTGAAAAATATGAGTGGAATTAACTCCCCTCGAGTTGCAAATCAGAGTTGTAGAATAATTAAAGGCTACGACCAACGCTCTGTGGAGGTCACTTCGCGAGTGCGACTACAAAAAACTGCTGCGTGAGACTCTTTCGGGCGGCGGCGTACACAGCGGCCGCGCACGCAGGAGCCTCGAAGGAACGATTCTCACTCGTCGGGGTTCGCTTGAAGACTGAACGTTTATTTTACAAAAGACATCGCAGTGCCTAGAAAAGGAAGACAAAAGAAAATACAAAATCCAAGTTGTCCGTTGGCCGCACCGACGCCTTCGTCCTTCTCGGAAGCGCCGGCCATTCGCGCCCAGCAGGCGGTCCGCCGAAAACACGGGGCACGGATCAGGTTGCGGGTCCAGGCGCCGGTCGGGACACCAGCCCAGCAGGGCGCCCCCTCGTCCGTTCGCCGGCCCCCAACAACGGTTGCAAGAAACGTGCAACGGTCGCTAGCAATTCTCAACAAGAGTAAATAAGTCCGGTTAGCCAGACACCGCCGCTCCATGTGAATAGCTCCTCTTAGGCGCGTTCACCGGATGCTGAAGTAACAGGAACCTGCCCTGGTCGCCAGGGTGAGAGCAGAGCGGCGATAATGAAGCATCGGCGGGCGAGCTGTGCGAGGCATCAGGCCGTCCAGAGCAACGATCTAAAGATATGTATGTTACATTGTTCTCGATTTACCAAACAATTTTCTCGCCTTAACATGCCTTAACTGGGCGACGAGCCTCTATACGGACAAACAGAAGAAATACGCAAATGTCCGGCGACGCCATTACGAATGTCAACGTACAACCAACCACAAAATTTTAGGGAACACGAAAGCTGAAAAAGAAAGAAAGCTGAATATCTGCGCAGCCTCACTATACGCAGCCTGGTATTCGCATTTACAGCCTCTACCAGTGCATGTGAACAACATTGTTATGTTTGGTTGTACCGACTGCTGTTACAGGCTGTTCGGAAAGTGAGCGTTTTCTGAGATGCCGCGGTCTGTAAAGTTTTGTTGTTGCCTGTACGAGCACCGAAAACGTAGTCGCCAGTGATCTATGATGGCTTAGCAATGACCACGGGTGGAACGGAAAGCGTAAGCGCCGGCTCCCCTGTTTCAAAAAGATTCATTCTTTTATTGAAAACGCCAATACCGTGCAGTGCCCCGAGCGGTTTCAAAAAATATAAGTATGGGGTTTTACGTGCCAAAACCACGATCTGATTATGAGGCACGCCGTATTGGGGGACTCTAATAATGTGGACCACCTGGAGCTCTTTAACGAGCACCTATAAGTACGCAGGTGTCTTCGGCCACATCGAAATGCGGCCACCATGGCTGGGATTCGATCCCGGCCCCGGCGGGCAACCACAGCGGGCAGCCGATTTCAAAGTCGCAATCTGCACTGTCTTACAGTGTGCAGATTTCCCATCCGTCACATAGCTATCGGCCACACCATGCTGAATACGCTGGTTCTCATCCGTCCCGTAGTTGTGCTTGGGCTGCGACAGTTGTTGCGGCGCTCACCGGCAAACTCCATTCTGCTGCTCATGTTCGAGGTCGCAGGTTCAATTCCAGGCTGCAGCGGCCGCATAACAATGGGGAAGGAACGAAAAAAAAAAGCAAAAAATGCTTACGTACCGAGCTTAGCGCGCACATCAAAGAATCCCAGCTGACCAAAACTATTCCGGAGCTCGCACCTCACCCCCCCCCCCTCTCCCTGAAATCGCGCTGAGACGGATTAAACTTGGGTCCGGGTGTAAAATGTAATAAATCAATGCACCGCTAGAGCACGAAATAGATAAATAGCGAGAGTAAAGTAAAATAGCTACTTGAAACAACTTTTATGACGCCCTATCTCTGCTTTTATTTCAAGAGATTCGAGCTCAAGAAGAGCAGGAAACTGATTCAGTGTTTCGTTCTCCTTATCTCACAAAGCCACACACTGCTATACAGAGAAGCGTTTGAAAAGCACGGAACTTATAGTAACCGTATCTTATTGCGATAGCAATTATACAGACACTCCAAGCCGATTACCGCCGTCGGCGTCGACGTCGACGTGAGGTTCCGTATAAAGTCCAAGAGCGATCACACCGTCGCCGCGCGCCTGTACGATGTATGTGCGAGTTAAAGCGTGCGAGGTGAGCCGACCAGGTTTATATAGCCGGGGGGAAGGGGGGGGGGGGGAGGGCTTATGGGGCTTCAGCTCCGCCCCCCGAAATTTTCCGTGGTGTCATTCACCGCCGACCAAAACAACCCCCGGCGCCGGAAATCATGCTGGATTTTGCCTAGAAGGTCCTTTTCTTGCTCGAAAAGACATTTCAGCGCGAACATTGCGAGATCGGGCTGGATTTCGCGGCAACGCACATGCACCGGGAGGCACATAACGCACGGGGCCCCATCTGAGCAAAATTTCAAGGCAGTTTTGATGGCAAGCGGGTTCGTCGCGGCACCTCGCGGAGTCCGCGGAATCTACGGAGCGCAATAATTTCAATTGCGAATCTTTATGGGTATAAAGGTCTCATAAACTTTTGATGCGAAGGTGCATTGACATTTACAAAGTCGTGCATTATTTAGATTTTAACTTCCGGACCATTGGGGGTTTAATGTTATAAACATTTGACACCAAAGGTGGATTGACTTTTCTAACGTCGCACATCGGAACACACAACCAGACAAGCCAAATCAACACACTATCGGATAAGTTGGCAAAGCACGCAGCGAGATGCGATGAGACGAATCGTTGTGGTGGTTCATTTGTGCCGTCATCTCACAAAAAAATATAATTTTTTTCTCTCACTTACGCCAAAGCATCCATGTCAAGACACTAAACCCAGGAAAGGTAACTACTTATTTATTTTTCTACTTTGACTTTTATTCGCGAGGACACATCGAGCCTCTTCAATTTTTTTGTTGTCGCTACCCGCGGGCTGCCAGAGTCAGCCAGAGCGCACGCGCTTTTCTCGTGTTGCTCCGACGACCGCGCGGAGCACTTCGATGCGCGTTCGTTTTTCTCTGGCCGAGTGTATTTTCGCCTGGTAGAGTTTTGGACACTTTCTGGCTAGCAGGCGAGAAAGAGAAACAACGGTCGCTCACCGCCATTACTGCGGGGACTCGGCGGTAAGCAACGTTATGGTGGCTAGACCATAGCCACCATAACTTCTAGCCACCATAGCAACGCGTTCGCTTGAGCGCAACCTCTCCATAAAATTTTGTCTCGTCGGTGTAGGATACCGAGCAGTATGCGTATGGATCTCTGTGGACCAAGCGGCTCACGTTTTCTTCGATATTCCTTCGGTAGCCACATTAGGTGCCCCAAGTAGGCATTCGATTGTGACCAACATGCTTTCCTTTGCGCTCTATTTCCGTGCGCGCGCACCCACAAAAAATAAAAAATAAAACATTGTTGCGGTGCCACAAATTGTCGCGTGGTGAAAGTTCGGTTTTGTTACTTCTTTTGCGGAATGTAATGGGCCATGGGACGCTTGAGTTGCCGGATACTCTTATATTATTGCGGTAGCAATTATATGGACACTCCAGGCGCATTCCTGCCATCACCGTCGCCTTCATGTTCCGTATTAAGTCCAAGGGCGATAACATCGTGACCGCGCGCCGCATGCTGTATGTGCGAGTGAAAATGGTGGTGGTGGGGGGGGGGGGGGGGGGGTGCATGGGTTAGCTGACGATGGTGGCTCAGTCTTGTGTGCGCAAGGGAAAAAAGCGGGGAGGAAGCGCGCCACCTCCTGTCGCGAGCGATACATCAAGGGGAGTGTAGGGAGGGGGTGCTGTGATCTTTGTATCTCTGATTTCGCAACATGCTTAGTTGCCTTGTTTGACGCATTATATACAGTGACTTGTTCTAAGATACAGAGATTAATTGGAGACTTGCACGTATATTTAAATATCTTGTTGCGAGGTTTTCTGTATACGTGAAATGTTTACGTGAATCAGTGTCGCTGTTTCCAGTGACAATATTTTGCCCTTTATCAAGCTGTATCTTCACATTGTATCTTCTAATTTCTAATGTACGAGGACGAATCCAATCAAAATGAGCTAACCCACCCCACGCAATAATGGTTCGATTCTTTATGTGCGAGGCATGCGCGTGGCACAGGGGCATCTCTCATTTACAAAAGTGACACGCAGATGTGAGGATAAAGGTTTTTAGTGCTCTCATTCACTGGGTTTAACATGGTTGCGGGACATAATGGACGCTGCAAAAGTTGAACACTATGGTTTCCTGAGGCTTTTGACAGCTGTTGTTGTTCACCAAAAAGAAATTAGTCACCGTATGGCTGCCATGTACGTTGAACATTGCATTTCATCGGCCACTGTGAAGAGTTGGAGGAAACGGTTCAAAGAAGGACGTGAAAGTTGCAAAGACGATCGAAGACTGGGCCAAAGCCACCGTGCAATCGCACCCAACACAGTTGCCAAGGTTCATGAGCTGATTAGACAATAACAGAGGATAAGCATCGATGAACTGGCAGAGCGTGTGAACATCAGTCACGGTTCGATTCACACCATAATTCATTAAAGGGACACTAAAGCGAAACAATAAATCAGTTTAGACTAATGAAGCATTGTTTGAGAACCCTGCAGGCAGTCATTTAAAAAGGATAGTTTGGTTATTAGATGAGAAAATGGAGGTCCAAGTATCAATATTTCAATTTCGCGCCGAAACCCCAGCGCCGGTACGTCAGCGTGACGTCAGGGATTCCAGAGTATGTTTTCGCATTTGGGCCGCGTTGGCTGAATAAAGGCTCCCGAAACTTGCTATGTTTAATATTTGGCTCCTTTAGAACACAATGTAGTCAATCTGTACCACTATATATATTTATTAGGCCCTAGAAGATGCCATCAAAATCCAAAACGTCACAGCCCCCAGGTGCGGGAACTTAAGTAGGCGTCGCCACCCGTATCTCGTTCTTGCGCTTTTTCTGGCTTACCAAACGTCTTATCGTTGTAAGAGTGTTGTTTTTTGTGTTGTAGAACGGTAATTTACTGACGTAGAAGAAATCATTTTTCACTTTAGTGTCCGTTTAACATCTTGGTTATCGGCTCTTGGCTCTTGTGCGTGCAATGGATGCCCAACATTTTGAACCACCACCAGAAGACGGAGAAGTTAGGCGCTGCTTTCGCTCAACTGATCCGTTGTTACAATGAGGGTGACGACTTCTTGTCTGCAAATGTGACCGGGAACGAATCATGGTGCCACTACTACGTGCCTGAAACAGGATGGCAAAGCTTACAGTGGAACCATTCCAATTCACCACCGCCAAATGGAGCAAAGGCCGTCATTTTTCCGCCGGAAAGGTGTTGTTGACTTTTTTTTTTTTTTGGTCGTCAAGGGCCATTACTGCTCCAATTCGCTAAACCTGGAGAGACTATCAATGGTTTCCGATATATTGAAACACCGGATCGCAATCAAGAACGAACGACGTGGAAAATTCAGGAATGGGGTCACCTCGCTCTACGACAATGCCCGTCCCCACGTTGGTAATATGGTTAACATAAACTGGCAAAGTTCAGGAGCGAAATGCTGCAACATCCGCCATACAGCCCAGACCTGTCACCTTGGGACTTCCACATTTTAGGTCATTTGAAAAAACACCTCAAGGGAACCAGATTCGTGTCGGACGATGACGTCAAAGAGTCAGTTACAGAATTTTTGAAGCAGCAACCCACGGAGTTCTATGACACGGGAATCATGCGACTCGTTATTCAGTGGAACTAATGTCTAAATGCTCATGCAGACTACTTTTTAATATAGTACTGGCTGTTTGTCATATATTCGCATTGGCTAACTTTCATTTGACTCGCCCTCGTATATTTTGCAGAACTCCTGCTCTTTATATGTGCTCTCTGTTGCGACTATAATTTCGGTGCAATTACTCACGATACATGACCGGTGATAGCTGCTCCTGCGCAATACATTGATTGAAACAAAGGACAGCGTCATTGAGATTTTGGCCGTGTCATATGTACAAAAATGTAAACAAAGTTCTTGAAGGACAATGTTTCATTAGAATATTTCGCCCCAGCTTGTTCATTTTACAGCCTTTACATTTTTCATATCAGCGGCTTGCACTGCTTTGCTGGTTTTAAACTGATATAGTTCTAAAGTTCGTGTGATATTATCTTTACTTGTTAAATAGACAGAAAATATGGATGCATTGATATCAGTTACTTCGGGCACAATTTTTGAGACATGTGAGTATATTCGTTTATGAAAAAATACAAATTTTGCTTGTCATGACAGTGCACAGCGTTCAAGAAATCGTTTGCAGCATATTTGGCAATGGCAATGCAGTTATTAGTCACGAACTTAATCCCTCGACAGATTCTATAAGGGGGAGACCGACCTGCAACGTCACCCCCCCCCCCCCAAACGAAACGAAACGAAATTTCTGGCTACGCCACTAGAACCGACGATCGCGGCTCAATCTCGCCCGCGCGAAAGAGACGAAAGCGGGGCGGAAGCGCGCCGTCTTCCGTCGTGCGCAAGGCACCCAACGTTGCGAGGCACCGTAGAGAGGGAGAGGAGGGAGAGAGGGGGCTGGGGAACGGCGTTCTACTCCTGCTGCAACTGCGCATGCAGCGACTGCGTGCGGTCGCGCTGCCGTATCTTTGAGTGCGATCTGCGTTGGGGGCAGAGTCTAGGTGCATCGTCGGCTCGTAGCTTTGCGCGTACTGTGTGTTCTGGGCGCTCAATTTGCGTTGTAGCGATAGACAGCACGAAGACCACTTCGCTCGCTGCTGCTGCCGCGTGTCCTCACGCCAGCATATTGACAGTGGGTGTCCGCGGTCATCGAGTGTGGTGTGTTTATGTTTGATCTGCGCGCTGAAGCCATGCTTGTTAATTTATTTAGCAAGCGAATGTTGACAAGTTGATACGGCTGTAAATATTAATAATAGGCTGATAAAAGTAATATCCTTACTTCGTGTGGCTGCCTGCTAATATGCTATCGCAATCGATACTTCGCCTTTCGGGCGACACTGCGACTTTTTATTTATTTATTTATTTACCATACCCTCAGGGCCTAAGGCGTCAGAGAAGGGAATGGGTTACATGTGAAACGATATATATATATATATATATATATATATATATATATATATATATATATATATATATATATATATACGAGCAAATAAAATAAAATCAGTTTATTTTTCATCTCAAGGATGAGGGCAGGCTCGGGATAAATGTGACATGAGTCACTTGAGGGGAACCCGAGCCTCCCTGATACATGGAATGCATTGAGGACAGACGAATGAAATTCGTTCATAGCAAGAAGGGGTTAATATTTTACAAGTCGTAATACACATAGATTCATTATGAACTGAAAATATAGACACACAGATTCCTTTACGGTTAAATTGTACAGTACAATACATGAAAACAAATTCCAATATACACTGAAGGTTTAGTTAGTGATAAATAATATTGCGTTGATTTCATAATAAAAGGGCTTCCCTAATAACACGTATGCCACATTCTTCAATTATTATCTTTTTTTAATTAATTTGTTTAATAAAACAGGAACAGTGAAGCGAAGCATTTGTCGGCCAAAGTGTGTTCTGCACAATGGAATGATCCAGTGTTGTTGGTAACGAGTAGGGTATGGGATGGCGTATGGTTAAAGTTGAAAAATATCCAAAAAAGCACGATTGCTGTTGAGCAGGGATTTTTTATATCTTATTGCTAGGTAATACTTTTAAAGCTGATTAATTGGGATAATGTTAAACCGCTTAAATAATTCTCCCGTGTGTGCATAATAGTCAACATTAGCAATGTGCCTAATCGCTTTTTTCTGTAGTTTGTATAGTCTATTAATGTTCGTTGCTGTTGTACTTCCCCATACCAAAAAACCATAACTGACATGAGATAAAAACAAGTTGTTATAAAGTGTTATCTTAACGGAAACTGGAAGCGAGGAAGGCAATCGTGCAAGTATACCTACACATTTGGAAATATTAGTTATTAGCTTATTAATGTGTGGTTCCCATGGCATTATACAATAAAAAACACTCCTAAAGTTTTAACCGTCTCCACAATTTCAATCGTCGCGCTACCTAAGCGTAAGGCATCGCGTGGAGAAGTATGCTGCATCCGTGAGTGAAAAATAACAGCTTTTGTTTTTGATGCGTTAATGACTAATGAATTTTGCTCACTCCATGCATATAGACTCTCTAATGTAGTGTTGATAAGTGTAGTCAATGCACCCATATCGCTACCAGTGAATAAAATGCTAGTGTCATCGGCATAGATTATATATTTAGGTTTATCACTAATTTTTACTATGTCGTTGATGTATTAGTTAAAGAGCAGCGGCCCTAAAATGCTACCTTGTGGCACCCCAGTGATTAACGGCTGAAGAGAAGAGCAGTAATTGTTCATTTTTACCCATTGCGATCGGCACTTAAGGTATGATTTCAAGACTGAAAGTGGGATGCCACGAATACCATATATTTCTAGTTTTTCAATTAAAGTGTAATGACAGAGACGATCAAAGGCCCTGGAAAAATCTCTGAAGATTCCAATGTGGAGTTTCTTATCTTCAAAAGATTTTAGAATTATTTCTTTTTGGGCTAGTAAAGCAGTCTCAGTCGACCTGCCCTTCATGAAACCGTAATGTGATTTTGTTATGTGAAATTTGGTGCAAAAGTTTATAACTCTTTTAAAAATAATTTTTTCAAAGCCTTTTGAAATTATCGGTAATATAGAAATGGGTCGATAGTTCGCAAGGCCATTTTTGTCTCCCTTTTTATGTGGCACAGTGACAAATGACGTTTGCATTTGTTTTGGAAAACAGCCTGTCGATAAAGACAGGTTATAAATGTGAGTGTGCACAGGAGCTATAAATATGGATTACATGCTTGATCGGAGATATCTGAAACCATCTATGTCACGCGCGCTGGTGTTCTTTAGCGTAGAGAACGTTAAGGCTATTTCTTGATCGTCGGTTGGTGCGAAAAAGATGCTGTTCGTCTCTGCACGTCTCTGCAAGTCTCTGCACGAGTTACCGTTGGTTGTAATTGTTGCGTTGGCTGTACAACGTTTATGAGAAAGTGGTTAAATTTTTCTGCAAGCTCTAGATCGTTAACGATGTGGCCATCTATTTCTATTTCCGCAATTCCTGAGCAAATAGGGGTTCTGTGAAGTAACGTATTAAGCTTCCTCCATATGTTTGCACTCCCACTGCAGGAGTCTGGATCGAATTGTTGACTTAAATAATTTATTTTTTCTTTCCTAATAAACGCATTTACTTTATTGCGGAATCCTTTAAATGTTTTAAGGTCTGATATGTCTCTAGTTCTTAAAAACCTACTAAAGAGTCTCGTTTTCTTTTTGATCATTTCTAAAAATTCATGATTTATCCACGGTTTTCGATTTTTACGGCATTCTTTTACAACCTTTTCTTTAAAATACTTCAAATAAATTTGTTTAAGGATAGCTATGAGTGTCTCGTAGGCTGAATCTGCAGTTAATGAAAGGTTGACTGTACTGCAATCTGTTTGGGAAAGACTTGTGCTAAAAGCATCTAAGGTAAGAGGCGTGATGTCTTGAACTGTTCTAGTCGGTAACTCCGTCGGCTTTTTGGTAGTACTGTCTGTAATAAAATAAAGTGCTAGGTGGTCGCTCATATCGCAACACAATACACCTGACTCCACGTTATCTTTGTTTATGTTGGTAATAAAAACATCAATTAATGTTGCCGAATTTGGTGCGATACGTGTGGGGGTATCTGTTACTATCTCGTAACCATTTGACAACCGTAGCCACAAACTCAATTGCGAGGGGAGATGACTCTAGTACGTTGATATTAATGTCGCCACCAAGAATTAGTCTTAAATGGTTGTCGTTTACGTAATTGAATAATTTTTCAAGAACACTGGTGAAATTATTTACAGCTGAATTAGGTGGTCTGTATATGACAGAGTAAGCGTAATTTCGTGACGTTAGAGTTAAGCATTCAATGTCAGAATTAATAAAAGAAACTTCTGGTACTATCTGAGAGTCTATGTCGTTCTTTACTAAAGCGGCAAGTCCACCACCTTTTTTTATTCGTACGGTTGAGGAAGTAAGTGTTATAAGCTATCTTGCCTGTAAACCTGGTCTTCTAGAATATACCAAGTCTCCGTAATCATTATGATGTCAAAAGTAAAAGAAAAGGTGTTAAGAAAAGCAGATAGTTCACCTTCCTTGCGCCGCGCTGAACGAATGTTTAGACGAAAGCAGCACAGTTTGTCGTGAAAGCGACTCGCTACAAGATTATTGACGTCACTAGATGATATCGCCTTGGCGAAAGAAAAGATGCACCACAACAGCGCACAGCGATTCTAAGCAATCTTTTTATTTATTTTTTACATTTAAAATTATTTTACATTTACATTTAAAATTATTAAAAGTTATTATTAAAGACTTAAAGCTAATCAGACAAACATAGTGACGAAAATTAACAGTATCGAGGAAAGGCTTGACACAATCGAACGGAAAATGACGAGGCTTGAAAATGTAGAACAAGAAATGATCGCTGTGCAGGATTCAGTGAAAAAAAAAAATGGCGAACCAGAATGACCGTTTGCAAGCAAGATTGAATGAAATGGAAGACCGTTCAAAAAGAAACAACCTTTTATTCCTCGACGTTCCGGATTCGAATGAATCTTGGGCGCAAACCGAAACACACATCAAAGATATTATAACCTGCATTACTAGCAGTTTACCTCCTGACGCAATCGAACGCGCTCATCGGCTGGGGTCTTCGGAATAATTTAAGTAAGTGTCGACCAATTATTGTGAAGTTTTCTAACTATATAAACCTAAAGAGAAAGTGCTTTCCATGCGCGCGCAACTAAAAGAAAGAAAGAAAAAACAAACACGTGTCAGCGAAGATTTTTCGCCCGCCAAACGCCACGCCCGAAAAAGGCTTATCGAATTCGCTAAAAGCCAGTTTGAAGGTACACTTTTTAATTTAGGATACAACAAGATATCCATAAATAAAGGTCCATTCATTTATGACACAGCGTCTGACACGGTAATGGCCCGTGTTCATCGAACAGGCGATAGTACCTTTTCACGCTAACAGACCTGGAGGTGGGGTCTTGCTTGCGTTTGCTTTCTTGAAAACGCTGCGCTCGCTACTTTCCTGTCGATAATGCTCTGTTATGCTGATAACGCGAATGCCGTTCGTGACTCGGAAGTACCGCGCTGGCAGCGTTAAAGACGGCAAATGCAGTCAAGTCAGATGGCGAGTATTGTTCTGTGGCAAATATACAACCCAAAGGGTGCAACTATTTTTAGAGTGTATGCTGCTCGCGCCGTTTGGACAAAGCGCAATTAGCACCGAAAGTGCTTGCATGCCGGCCCTTTGAAGCTGCAACCAAAGCTTCTTGTCGCGCACCCAATCATCGTCTACCGTATCCGCCGAAACAGGTTTGCTGAGCAGCATCGCCCTCATGCACATCAATTCTAAACACGGAGGCAGCAGAGGCAGTTGATGCGAGCAATGGACGCGTCGTCATGTGATCAAACATGGCGGCGCCCACAGGATTGCCGTGAAAAGAACCTATCGCATCTGTAACGGTTACCCCTCCACTTCCCGAATGTAATGCTCGACCACGACCACCACCACCACCATAATCATCATCAATATCATCATCATCATCATCATCATCATCAATAAAGTCATGTCGCCCAGAGATATCCAATTGCACTTGTCCCGCATGAACTTACTACATTATACACCTACAAATATTCTTATCTCATGCTAGTGCCGCCTCCACTGCGGACGTAGTCGCAAAGTGGGGGTAAGATGCACGTGGTAATTTGAGGAGCTCCTCCGAAAATGCCGCCACGGACGGCATCAGTGTTTCCACCCTGCGTGCGCTGTTTGACGGACAGCCGCCCGGATCTTGGACACTCGCTCTGGAAGTGTTCAGGGCTCGCTAGGCTCCAGTATCAACGTTTGCTTACTACAAGACTTGGAGATGCCTCCGGCGCCATTGAAAACACTGAACTGAAAGCATTTCATATTTTAATTTGCTTCTGAAATCAATTTCCACGCCGATTGCAGCGTCATACACCAATAATTATTGGCAGTGGAAATTATGCAAAGGCACGTGACTCACGCTGTTGGTTTTCATTGGTTGGGCATGAAGAATATATAGTGTGTGTTTATGCTATACATGCATGCAATGACGACTTTAAACATAAAAGTGTGTTTTATGCTTTTTAAAGCTACGGAAACGACATATGTTTCTGAAATACAAATTAATCTCCTTCCCAACTGACCCTAGGTGCGCTGTCCAACGCTCTGCACTCGAAATATAATGCAAAAATAAGCATTTAGACGTAGCATGTACGTGTTGTTAAGAATGGCGAGCTGCAAGGCAAGATTGCCACCCAGTTACGACTGGGGGACAAGACGCGCATCCCCCACTCTCCGTCGCTGCAGCTAGGAGGCGTTCGAAGAAGCGGCCTTTGTGCTGAAAACCGCCTCCATCCACCAGCCCCATCGTCATTGTGACGGAACGAGTTCGGTGGGCGAACAATGGTTCCGGAGCTCTCCAGCGCGGATCTGATCTGATACGCATGAACAAGCTGCCGCGGGAAAGCCGTTTTTGGTGCTTCCCAGGCCTCGTGCAGACGCAAGACAACGAGCTACCCACGATTGGCGCCGATACTTCCCGGAACGGCACCCCTCCAACGCCGGCGTCGGGCATCGGAATGTGTGAGCCTTTGTGTACGTAAACTGTTCTGCGGAGCGGCGGCAAGTTGGCGATGAGTAAACGAACAGTCGCCGCCTCGTATGGCCGGCGGACCGAGTGTATAAAAACTGTTGTTGTGCGAATGCTGGACACACTTCTCTTGAGCAGTCATGTTAGACTGATACACTTCTCTCGTGCAGTCATGTTGGACTGACACTCTTTTTCTCAAGCAGTCATGTTAGACTGATTTAATTTCTGTAAATAAACCCTTATTCCTCGTTCTCGATGAGAAGCAGTTCTTCACTTCATCAAAGTCCTCAGCGTAAATAAGTTGGACGACGGCACGGGCCAGCTACCTTCGAATTCATGCCGTACTCCAATCCTGGCAAAGGACCACGGGCGATGGGATTGAGCCCCCAATCCTGACAACTGGCTTACAGCGGTGAGATGGACTTTGCGACATGGCGCTGTATCTGCGGTGAGTGCTTGGTTCTTGCTTTGACTCTCTAGGCTTCATTTTGTGGTTGTTCTGTTTAGAACAGTAGGGAAGCTAGATTGTTGTTAGCAAGGTTGTGTTTTCCTAGCTAGATTTAGAGAGCAGAATCAAGGCAGTAAAGCAGCAGTCATGGAGTTAAGAACACTGCTGAGAGATGAATTGTTGATTGTTGGTGAGGAACTTGGCCTACATGTGCGCAAGGAAATGCTAAAATCGGAATTATTGGAGCTAATTTCCAATCAGGCCAGTGAGGAAGACATTGAAATGGGATTGGAACTTCTCAAAAAGAGAGAGAAACGGGAAAGAGAAAGAGAAGAACAGGACAGAGAAAAACGAGAGAGAGAGGAACGCGATAAAGATCGCGAGTTTCAGTTAAGAAAAATGCAACGTTTGGAGTTGTCTCAGGGAAGTGAAGGCGCTCTGGGGCGATCAAGTGAGGCAGAATCGTACCGCATGGACAGGGTATTAAAGCCATTTGAGATCGGGACCGACATAGGCTTGTTCCTAAGCAATTTTGAAAGGACTTGCGAAAAGATGAACTTCGACCCGAGTACATGGCCACACCGGTTGCTGTCTATGTTGCCGTGTGAGGCGGCGGAAGTAATCGCCAGACTGAGTGCACAGGATGCATATGATTATGCAAAAGTTAAGGCTAGACTCCTGAAGAAATACCGCCTTTCAGCCGAAGCTTTTCGGCAAAGGTTTAGGAGCACAGGCAAGAAAGATAGCGAGGGCTATCCGGAGTTTGTATATAGCTTAAAGGCCAACCTAGTCGAGTGGCTTAAAAGCGCGGAAGCGTACGACAGCAGAGACATGATCATTGAATGCATGTGTCTAGAACAGTTTTACAAAACCATCCCCCAAGCTGTGAAACTGTGGGTGCAAGACAGAGGTAATGTAAACACTGTGGAAAGGGCGGCTGAATTAGCCGAAGAGTACGCAACCTGTAGAAAGTTGAACGCCGAGGAGGGAAACTGGGATGGTCGAAATGGACCGCGGAAACCATTTCCGTTCAAAAAGGGTGCGCAGACTAGACGATCGGAGCCTGTAGACATGGCGGAAAAGCCCGCAGAAAAGAGCGAGGAGAAATTTAATGGAGAAACCGCACAAAAAGAACAGAAAACAAAATTCGAATCTTTTAGACCAATTCGCTGTTACAAATGCCACAAACTGGGACATATAGCTGTAAACTGCGAGAAGTCTAGCGTAGTTTTTTCCTACGTGCAGGAAAAAGCTGAAAATATGGAACTTTTAGGTCCATATCTCCACGACCTGCAAGTTAATGGAAAACCATGCCGAGTGCTAAGATACAGTGCCGCCACGCTGGACATTGTCCATCCGTCTTACGTGACGGTAGATGACTTCACCGGAGAAGTAGCATGGATAAAACAGGTTGTAGAAGAACACAGCGTGTGTCTGCCCATGGCCAAAGTCAAAATCAGTGGACCATTCCGGGAGCTAGAGACTGAGGCGGCAGTTTCCAAATTTTTGTCACTGCAGTATTCTTACATCTTTTCGAATCGTTCGAATCAGTTACTGCGTGACAGAGGGCTCAAACTGAGAGAGGGCATAGTACAGGCATTGACCCGAGGCCAAGCTCGTAAGATCGCGGCGCTTTCGACTGAAAATGCACAAGCTCCTCCAGCGGAAGTAGAAAAGGGGATAACTTCAATACCCGAATCCGAGCTAGGCCCGAGGGACAAAAGAACAGTTGAGGAGAGCCTGCCAGCTGACCAGCTCAATGAGAGCGTAGCACTAGAGTGTCAGGGTTCTAGCCTGCAGGAAGAGCAAGCTGACTCCCTCACAAGCGAGACAGGGTCGTTATTATCACCGGCCTCAAGGAACTTTGATCAGCTCTTACGTGTGGATAGAGAGTCACTCGCAGCTGAGCAAAAGAATGATGAGAGCTTAGCTAAATTACATGACACAGCTAAAGAAGGCATTGCTAGGCGCAACGTGACGATACATGAGAGAGGAGGATTGTTGTATCGGCACTACAGAGATCGAAAGGGTAGGATTTTAGATCAGTTAGTCGTACCTACTAAGTATAGGGAGGACCTTTTGAGTCTCTGTCATGGGAATGGGTGGTCCGGCCACCTAGGCATAAACAAATCGAAGGAAAGATTGCTTATGGAATACTACTGGCCTGGCTGTTTCAAAGACGTAGAAAACTTTGTAAGATCATGCGACGCTTGCCAGCGTTCTGGTAAACCAGGAGAGACATGGAAAGCTCCACTGAAGGTAGTCCCCTTAATAACAGAGCCTTTCAGACGGCTTGTAATAGACACGGTAGGGCCTCTTCCAAAAACAAAATCAGGCTACAGGTACTTGTTTACCATGCTGTGTCCGGCTACCAAGTTTCCAGAAGCAATCCCTTTGAAAGAGCTCAGCTTGCACCGAAGTAGTAGACGCGCTTTTGACAGTGTTTGCACGAGTTGGGTTTCCAGCCGAAGTTCAGGCAGATCAAGGGTCAGTATTCACGAGCGCACTGACTCCCACATTCTTGCAGAAGTGCGGGGTAAAGTTAATACACAGTTCTGTCTATCACCCTCAGTCAAACAGTGTAGAGAGGTGGCATTCGGTGCTTAAGCGAGTTTCGCGTGCGCTCTGTTACGAGCACAAGGAGGACTGGGAGAACTGTCTGCCGGCAACTTTGTTTGCTTTGCGAACGGTTCCACATGAAGCGACAGGGTTCTCACCAGCAGAACTAGTGTATGGGAGGACACTCCGTTCTCCACTGAGAATGTTAAGAGAGATGTGGGAGGAAAGAGGGGAGAGTCCAACAGTGGTTGAATACGTGCTAAATTTGCTGGAACGGCTAAGCGCAACCCAAGAACTGGTCGGAAAGAACATGGCAGTAGCTCAAAAGAACGCCAAATTCTATTACGACAAGAATGCGAGGCTTCGTACGTTTAACGCCGGAGACCAGGTAATGATCCTCAAACCTTCAAGAAAGAACGAGCTTGAAGTTCACTGGGACGGGCCCGTTAAAGTGTTGCACAAACTTTCAGATACTAACTATGCTTTGAGAATGCCCGGTCGCAGGAAGGAAGTGAGGATATATCACTGTAATTTGATGAAGCCGTATGTAGAGCGGAGCGGAGTCGTTAACTATACCGTCAAAGAGCCGGATGGCACTAGTACCAAGTTTAAGGAGTATAGGGCGACCTCCAACTCTGAAATCGGCCTAGCAGAAGCAGTAGAACACTCGGTAAGCTCGCACGCACTAAGACCTGAGCAGCTAGATGAGCTAAAAGGGGTGTTAGGGGAATATCTCGACAGATTCAGCGATCGGCAGGGTAGAACTGAACTGATAACGCATGAAATTGAGCTGACATCAACCAAACCAGTAAGATCAAAACCTTACAGGGTGTCTCCAAGACAGAGAGAGATTATGGAGGCAGAGATACAGCGCATGCTAGAGTTGGGAGTTATTGAGCCCGCTGAGAGTGACTACACGTCACCGCTAATACTCGTAGAAACCCCTAACAAGGACCCTCGTCCGTGTGTTGACTACAGGAAGTTAAATGCCATCACTAGGGATCAGCTGTACCCGACACCCAACATTGAGGAACGAATTGAAAGAGTTAGCGCTGCTAAATACATTTCAACTATAGATCTCGTGAGGGGGTACTGGCAAGTTCCCCTTTCAGAAAGTGCCAGCCGCTATGCCGCATTCCTCTCGCCTGTAGGCACTTTTCGCCCTCTCGCACTCAGCTTAGGGCTGAAGAACGCGCCGTTTAGCTTCTCTAAATTAATGGATATTGTCCTAAAAGACTTGCAGGAATCGCCTTGCCTTATCTTGATGATGTGGCCATTTTTTCGGACAGCTGGGAACAACACGTATCGCACCTCAAACAGGTGTTCTCACGGTTGAGGGAAGCCGGCTTAACGATGAAAGCGGAAAAGTGTAGGTTTGGTTGTTCGCAGGTTACTTATCTGGGCCATGTTGTCGGTCAGGGCATGAGACGGCCGGCTGAGCTGAAAATAGCGACGATTGGAGAGTTTTCTCAGCCACGCACGAAAACGGACCTTCGTTCATTTTTGGGACTTGTGGGGTACTGTCAACGGTACATTCCGAATTACTCGCAATTGGCAAGTCCATTAACAGACGCCCTCCGAAAGGGAGCACCGAGTAACGTACACTGGGATAAGGACAAAGAGAACGCTTTCTAAAGTTTGAAAACGCTATTGGTTTCTCGTCCTGTGCTTCGCGCGCCAGACTACACAAAGGAATTCATAGTTCAATGCGACGCAAGCGACAGAGATGTGGGCGTGGTACTTAGTCAGGTCGGCGACGATAACGAGGAGCATCCTATCCTCTATGCCAGCCGTAAACTAAATGTAAGGGAGGAAGCCTACAGCGCTTCAGAGAAGGAATGCGCTTGTTTGGTTTGGGCCGCCCAGAAGTTGTCGTGTTACTTGTACGGAGCAAAGTTCATCTTCGAGACCGACCACTGTCCTCTGACGTGGCTCAATCAAATGTCACACAAAAATGGCCGCTTGCTCCGATGGAGCCTCACTCTCCAAGAGTACAACTTCTCCGTTAGATATAAGAGGGGAAAGTTGCATAGCAATGCGGATGGTTTGAGCAGGCTAATTTGAATTCTGCGTTTGAGGGTCGCGCCTAAATTTTAGGGTTACTAGTGTTAACTTTATTAAGCGAAGAAGATCCCCTCTCATTTAGCAGAATTCCCTCCATGATTGCTGAATTTGTCAGTAGGAATTTGCGTCAGAATTGGGCATAGCGAAATGCAGCATTTTTTTGTTTCTGCACTTATGTTGTTTTTTTCTTTTTTGAAGCCTAGCGAGTCTAAAGTGAGAGCCAATGCGCGTCATCTCGGCGCAGAGCCGTGTTGTGGGGTTCATTTTGCAGTTGCCTGTCCGTGTGGGATGTTTTGGGGCGGTGACATCAATATACAAGTGGTCGCTGCGAGCCAAGACATCAATCCCCCCCCCCCCCCTGACCACCAGCCGTTCTCCTCCTGCCTAGCGGTTGTCAGCGCTAGACAGTCGAGATTTTTCGGGCCATGGAGGCGCTGTTAAGAATGGCGAGCTGCAAGGCGAAATTGCCACCCAGTTACGACTGGGGGACAAGACGCGCATCCCCCACTCTCCGTCGCTGCAGCTAGGAGGCGTTCGAAGTAGCGGCCTTTGTGCTGAAAACCTCCTCCATCCACCAGCCCCATCGTCATTGTGACGGAACGAGTTCGGTGGGCGAACAATGGTTCCAGAGCTCTCCAGCGCGGACCTGATCTGATACGCATGAACAAGCTGCCGCGGGAAAGCCGTTTTTTGGTGCTTCCCAGGCCTCGTGCAGACGCAAGACAACGAGCTACCCACGATTGGCGCCGATACTTCCCGGAACGGCACCCCTCCAACGCCGGCGTCGGGCATCGGAATGTGTGAGCCTTTGTGTACGTAAACTGTTCTGCGGAGCGGCGGCAAGTTGGCGATGA
The DNA here is from genome assembly GCF_038994185.2 of Dermacentor albipictus. Lineage (NCBI taxonomy): Eukaryota > Metazoa > Arthropoda > Arachnida > Ixodida > Ixodidae > Dermacentor > Dermacentor albipictus. The sequence continues at coordinate 25,570,818 of NC_091821.1, forward strand.
GTAAACGAACAGTCGCCGCCTCGTATGGCCGGCGGACCGAGTGTATAAAAACTGTTGTTGTGCGAATGCTGGACACACTTCTCTTGAGCAGTCATGTTAGACTGATACACTTCTCTCGTGCAGTCATGTTGGACTGACACTCTTTTTCTCAAGCAGTCATGTTAGACTGATTTAATTTCTGTAAATAAACCCTTATTCCTCGTTCTCGATGAGAAGCAGTTCTTCACTTCATCAACGTCCTCAGCGTAAATAAGTTGGACGACGGCATGGGCCAGCTACCTTCGAATTCATGCCGTACTCCAATCTTGGCAAAGGACCACGGGCGATGGGATTGAGCCCCCAATCCTGACAGTGTAAACAATGTGTAAAGATCGTTGTTCATTTTTCACAAATATCCGATGGCCATTTGTAAAATTTACTGGGCCTAAAAAGGCGCGTTTTCAGACGCCTTAACTAGATGAAGCCACCGTATCAATTCAACAGCAAGTTAAGTTAACCATAGTTAAGTAATATAGATACGTCGACGTATACAGACTTTCTCAAGCACTCACCAAGATAATCTGTAAATAAATGGGAAGCGTAATGCAGCAATAATGAAGTATAGAGCACTCTGGCACCACAATAAATATGCCGTGGTGCGTGGAATCAGGAAAGGAGTAATGGCGTAAACGCTAACGTTCGCGAATGCCATTCTGTGCTTGAAATCAGATATCTTGTCAGTTAACCAAAGATCGGTAGGCCGGTTGGCCTTTGGGAGGCCACGGTAAAACCACAAATTAGGCAGTGCAGGGCGACATGGGCTGGGCCGGCCTCTTTGAAGTCAGCGAAGTGCGGAGAAAAATTAGTTTTGAAGAAAGACTCAGAAACATGGATCAAAATAAATGGGTGGCTAAAGTGCGCAAGTATCTGTACCTGAAAAACGTGGACACAGAATGGAGGAAGAGGTCAAGCAAGTTGGCAACCAAGTACAGGGTAATTGAAAGTATAATTGAAAGACAACAAGGAGTCATCAGAAATAAATTGAGAGGTACGGAGACAGTGAATTGGATGCAAAGAATGGAAACAAAAAAGGACTATGGAGATTTACAAGAATGAAAAGAAAGAAATTAGAAGGGAAAATCTGTACGACAACACCAAGGGCAGTGCCTTGCTGGGCTCGAGCTGGTTGCCTAAGGACAAAAACATACCGGAGCAAATATTCGCAACAAGATGATGCGTGTCTCCTGCAGCGAAAATTCGGAGACCACTCAGCACATCTATAGTGGAATGCGAAGAAATTCACCCAGAGAGACCCGTAGGTGACGTACACCTTCCAGACGCGCTTGGATTTAAAGTGGATGGAAGCATCAACAGGTCAGCAGTCGACATAAGCAAGAGACGTTTAGAGTACTGGTGGAAAAAAATAACCAAAGTGATTGACAGAACCGGATCTACCTTGTACCGGTAGCGGTATAAGGTGGATAGAGAAGTTTTCCGGAAGAGAAGAATAATTAAAATGTATAGAGAAATGCTAGAATGACAAGCATGTATAGCATACCTGAATAACTCAAGCAGGCTAGGGGACCATTTGTCACCGCCCCATTTCAAAGGGGACGCCAATTAATAATAATAATAATAATAATAATAATAATAATAATAATAATAATAATAATAATAATAATCAAACTACGAATAGAACGCCACAGTGGGAAGGAAACTTCCGGTAATGCGGGATCTACGTAAGCCGAATTTTGATCGGAAGCAGCACAAGTCTTCGCTGGGTGAGCGAAATGCGAAAGGCTATGCCTCTTTCTGGCGTCTGCTTTTATTTTGAATTTGTAAGTTGAATAACTTCTGTTTGACCGCCTTAACTTTCGTAATTCTTTTCTTTTTATTCGCTTCGGAATAACACAAGGAAATTGTGATGCAGAACTTGGCGAGTGTAAAATGGTCGCAGGGGCCCTTTGACGACTCGCTGTACTGCACCGGCGACGCACGCGATTCTCTAACCACGCCGTGGAAGGTAGTTGCCGGAGCTGGCTTTTGGGATCAATATTAGTCTTAATGTGTCCTTTCCCTTATTCTCTTCTCCATACTAAGGCCTCAGGCAATTAAAATTTCATTAATTCATTCATTCGGTTGTTTGTTTGTTTGCTTGTTTGTTTGTTTGTTTGTTTGTTTGTTTGTTTGTTTGTTTTCCTTTGGCTTTTCATCCGTCCGGCTATATGTTACTCTCCGCATTATATGCGACCTGCCCAACTCCACTTCTTCCACTTAATCTCAATTAGAATATTGGCTGCACCCGCTTGCTATGTTATCAATACTACCCGTCGACTTCCTGTCCTTTAACGTTACGTTACGTCTATAATTTTTCGTTCCATCACTCGTTGTGCGGTCCTTATTTTCTTCTCATGCTTCTTTGTCAATCTCCAAACCTTATAGGTTAGTGCCCGTAGAATGCGATGATTGTACACTTTTCTATTTAAGGATAACGGTAAGCCGCTCGTCATAGCTTGGAAGTTTTTCATTCGCTGCACCATATGCTAAAACGTTTCAGTGTCTCATTACCGCTTTGTCGTTACCGTTACGTGCTCCAGTTAGAAGTCAGCTGCGGGCAGACTATAGCCAGCTGGGTAGGATCGTACATCGCAAGGCTGGTAATGATATGCATTCATTTATTTTTACAGCGAAGCTGTATATGGCTAGCCCATTTGTCCGTCCGTCCGTCTGTCGCCTGTCCGCCGAAAACTCCTCCGGCGCAACCCCATGCAGATGCGCGAAAAAAATAAAGCGATAGAGAGGCGCGCCATTGGCTACGCCAGTAGTGTCGTCGTTACTCTCCGTCGCAGCCGAGCGCGCTCAGCAGTTTCTCTCCGGCTCCGAAATGGGTAGGCCACGCGCCGTACGTACTCCTGAGGAGCAGGCAGCTTTCAAACAGCAAAGCCGCGAGCAGAACCGGGAACGAGCTCGTCTACGCCGTGCCTACGCTGCACCCCGGTCACAAGCACAGGCTCGTGCAGCCGAGCGCAAACAGCAACTGGGTACCGAGGATCCTGCAGCCTACCAAGCTGTCGTTTGATGAACCGTCGGGATTAACTCAGTGATAAACACCGGGCCCGCACGTTTCAGCTTCGCTGGTTAACCATCTGTATGGAGTGCTTGGGCGGTGTCTTTTTTTTCCTTTAATAAAAGGAAAGGGTCAGGTTATCAGCACAGGACCTCGGCTAACTGGAATAGGGTGGCCGCTCACCTTCGAAATAAAGTTTCTCAACTCAGTCACTTTATGAAAAGGAAAATAAATACAAGGTCTTTGCCGCTGCACCCTGGTGACGGCTACGCCTTTTCACTTAGTTGTCAAATAAATAAATAAGAAACACCAAGAAAAAATATATAAATAGTTGCACTATTTAGGCACATTAAAAAAAGAAAAAAGAAGGGACATCTAGCGAAACAAGTGTAGAAGTCTTCCGCAAAAGGTAATAGTTGGAACGGAGTCGACAGATATCGGAAATATATAAATTCGTTTCGCGCAGGTGAACTTATGTGACAACCGCCATAAGGGACAGTGTTGTGTAGTCAAAGCAGCTTTGAAGGGCGCTCGCTCCTTTGCGATGCACCTATTCGCCCTCCAAAAGAATAATAATAAGAAAAAAAGCAATGTCTGGTCGCCATTTATTCTGGTGCAGCATTCGTCGTCCATGCAAAACCGCAAAATGCAGACGCTCGAAAGCAACGGGAGAAGTCAGCGCAGCTCTTTTGCGTGCTTGCGCAACGGCGATACTCTAAGTAGCAGCCGCGACCCTTGCCAATTTGTTTGGAATATATCACGGCGGCGGGCGTTCGCAGGCGATGGCCGCGATCAAGGAGCCGTTAACAATGGCAGCGCCGCCTTTGTAAGTGCTGTTGACAACGGAGACGATGCCCGCACGACGTCACGCTATCTCGACGCGCGCGCGCGCGTACGCGACGCAGGGTAGACCCACAAGCAGACGCACCTCTTCCTCCATGGGAGAGACCAACAAGTCCACGTGGCCTCCACCGATGGTCGTGACGTCGCTGCCGTCGGCTGCTCACTATTTGCCCACCCGGTGCAAGCGCACGCGACATTTCATTACCCGATCCGCCAGAGTGAGAGAGCAATTTTCCCTTCCGCCTTGGCTCTCTCCGTGATGTGTGGCTCTCTCGCTCTCTTTCTACCTTTCCCCGTAAATTCTCTCGCTCTCCGCGTTTACATCGCTCTCCTTCTCTCGTTAGCGGCGCAGCGCCCTCGCCTTGCGTACGATAGCGCGGTCGGTTCGAGTATAACCACGCGCGCGACACAGGACGCTTTCGGCAAAGCAGAACACGAGAGTCGTTCTCGGATCCATCGGGCAGCTCTGCATAGTGCTATTTCGGACCGCTTCTAAGCTTCTACTGCCTCCAGCACTTCAGCCGCGGCATCGGCAAGATTCTAGAGCACAGTCGTAGTTCGTGACCCACCGAAAATGTGAGTATCCTGCATGCACGGACTTTGTGACTTTCTTGTCCCGTCTCTAGGTTTATATGATTTCCAGTCAGGAGAGTGTATTGGTTGCACCTTACCCGTGCAACCAATGCACACGAGACGGTGAAATCGACGTCCTAGATGCATGTGTGCACGCTGTCAAATCGGGCGTTTTCGAGCCAGTGAGTTATACCTTTTGGCTCGTTACTCAAATGAATGTGTAAGTGTGAGTTTCATAAAGAGAAATTCTGCAGTCAGCCCTGCGCGATTGGCCAAAAACTTTTTGAACCACCCCCACTTCACCTGTCTGTCAGGCGACGTCACGAAAACCGCGATAGCTCCCCATCTGATATGACGGATTATACCTGATTTAACCGAACAAAAGAAAAATGGTCATTTCTGATTCGACGCCTTTTCGCCATTAGCCCTCGGCTATTGGTCAAATGTTTTCGGGCTGCACCCACTTCACCTGCCTGTCACGCGACGTCACAAAACCGCAAAAACTCACCGCGTCAAAGTGACGTGTACGTACGCGTTAAAGATGGATTAATATGCCGAACAAAAATGAATTTTCTTCTGAATAGCCGCAGGCTGCCCCGTTCCGAAAGGAATAAAAGATGGCTGCCGCCGATCGCTCAGGCACTGGATACTCGCACCTGTCGGAGAGCAGGGGTTTATTTGCGTGTAATAAAACTTATTGCTTGCGTGGCCGTGCAATGTTTTCGAGCACTTTCGGCACGTTTACGACCTTGTTCTGCCAACTCTTCTTTGCTGAGGATCTGTTTCAGCGTCATTCTTAAGCTTCCGTTGCATGCCGCCGTGATTTTCGACGAGCCACCGCAAGCTAAGTAAGGGAAAGCGGACCAATCGCAGACGCCGGCACCAACCTCTTGATATGGTTATCGATTTTCAGTGCAGTGGCTCGGCCCGTTCGAATCCCTCTCCACTTGAGCGTGCTCCTCGCCTCTTGTGAGCCAATTAGATAAGACAAGCCGCTCAGTGTAGGCAATATTATTCGTTTTTCAAGCAAAGAAAAGTGACCTCCTATGAACGAGGAGAGCGTTTGATTGGTGCGTTGAGACAACCCTGCAGCGACCCCCCGATGCTTGCGTCCGCGATTACGCAAATTTGACGTCAGGAGATTGGAATAAAAACATATTGGAATAGTTTTACGTTATAGGGCCCTAGGTTCAGCAATCAGTGAAAAAAATGTGTCAATACTTAAAGAAATGAACAAACTGTGCTGTATGGCCGTTAATACGTTATATTATGTCATTTTGGTTTTCGTTGTTTTCCTCTTCGAGTATTTCATCTTCGAGTGTTTCGTGTGAGCCTGCGCGGCAGCCTCACGCGCAGGCTCGCACAACCATGTGCGACCATGAGACTTGACCACGTAAGGCGTGGAGAGAGAGAGAGAGAAAGTAAAACATCTTTATTAATAATATTTGAACGGAGAGAGGAGCCCGGGAGGAACCCTCAGTCCAGGGTCCATAAGATGATTCCGGCGATGTTTCGAGCCCGTTGTATCACAGCTCGGAACACCTCGGGAGGTCCGTCGCGGAGGGCATCGTCCCACAGCTCTTTGTTGCGTAGAGGGTAAAGGAGAGTTGACAAGGGAGGAAAGAGGTTTGCAGTGCACTCAGCCGTGACGTGGAACAATGTGGGTGAACTGCCACAGCCCGGCCAACGGTCTGCATAACAGTATGGGTAGAATTTATTGAGAGAGACAAGATTTGGAAGAGCTGCGGTTTGTAACTGGCGTAATGCCACTGTTTCCTCTCGCGAGAAAGGCGGCGGTGGTGCGCCGTGGGTGCGACGAATGCGTGTATAATGACGTAAGATGTCCTTGTAACGGAGCAAGGGATCCCCCCACTCTGAACTAGTCGCCTCACCACGCCGAGTCGCCCGGAGGGAAATTTCTCGGGCAACCGCATTTGCGCGTTCATTACCCGGCAGCGAGGTATGACCAGGGGTCCAGAGTAAGTGGATGTGGGTAGGTGAGGTGTGGTTGGTGCATTTCGCGGGATCTGTTTGAGAATTTGTTGTGCTGCTCTCGGGATGCCATGTCCTGATAGGAACGCCCTCATGCCTGTTGCGAGTCCGTCAATACATACACTTCCTCAGGAACACGGATGGCGTATCGAATTGCAAGAGCAACACCGAGAATTTCTCCGTAAGCGGCATTTATTCCGCGCATTGCAGCCTACTCCTTCAGGGTTTCGGTGCCATCCACAACTACCGAGGTGTAGACCTCTTGAGTGCGTGATGTGTCTGTGTATAAAGTATGTGTTTCCGGGACGTTTGCAAGCTTGCGGCCTAGGTATCGTACTCTGGCTTTGCGCCGTCCTTAGTAGTATATAATAGTAGAAATAGCAGAAGCTGCAGAGATTAGGAATAGGGATTGTGTTAGTTGCCCGGCAGTCTACTTATCGGAGAAAGAAATGTTTTTGTCGCGTTAGCCGCTGTGTCAGTTGATTTTGCTGGGTTGATTTGTTTGTGTCTTCCTTCTCCCTTCCTTTTGTGCGGTGATATATTTAGTGTTAGCATTATTCCCCATACGCTTCATATTCTCACCTGTACATACTCAACATCACCGTTTTGGAGCCTGGTGGTGGGGCTCTCACTCGGGAGAATAAAGAGGGGAGTGGCTGCCTAAACCTCGTCGCACAAGTGGGGGAGTGTGCTGTTCGGTTCCTTCGTCAGCAGACATATTTATCTGCTCTCGTGCAATAAACACTCAGTTGTTAGTTGGCGCTGTGTCGCGTCTTTTTCTTTCGTCTACTGTGTAAATAAAGTTTTATCACCTTCTCTTTTCTTGTTCTAATTGAGGTTCGATCTGTTTTGTCTTCATAGGGCCACAATGCCTGACAATGACGCTAAGGAAACCAACGAGAATGAGGGTGAGAAGAATAAGGAAACCGTGAAAATCGTCAAAAAAAGTAAGCAGCCGTCTGAACTTATTTTTACAGCGTATTATGTTGCTGTTATAACTGGAACAGATGACTCGGTTCCTCATTTTTCCCCCGATGCTGCGGCAAAAGCCTTGAAACATACGCGATGATAATGTTCTCAGTATTTCTCACTCCGTATTTCGTAATCCGTATTTTCTCACTTCAACACTGTTTTAAATTTACTCTGTAAACACTATGCACATACACATGTATTTAAATATATATATATAGGACAAATTTCATTATATTTTTGAAAGAGTAGGAGGTAGCCAATTAATAGTTATCTCTAAAGGTATGGATAGCCTATGCATAGAGAATGAATATATGTTGCTGTATGTTCACCACGCTTCAAATTAAAGATATAAATCAAACCGAACTAAATTTGGCAGAAAAGTACGAAACATATAATACGGTATTTTCTTTTGTTTAATTTATTTTCTTCTTTTGCGCACACGTCCGCGTTATGCACATTGTGTTGCGAAAGATTGTGCACATAAAAGGGGACGCGGCACCGCGTGGCTTTCCACTGCTGATACGGGAAACATTCTGTGAGCGCTTTTCTAAGCTGTTGCTTTTCCCCCAGGTTGCTTTCAGGCATCTTTCCTGCGCGTCCAAGTTTTACTTAACCCTTTATTATTCACACCGATGTATTGGGTCGTTCAGCTTTCACCAGCTACCTTGAATTGTGAAGAGTTGTTCGAAGGTTTTCTCGCGTTTTTTGCCGGTAGTTATGCTCACACGAGGAACACTTAACGTAGACTGAACACAACAGTATTTGAACGGTCGTAGATATAGTATATGCCAGGCACAGCGCAGTGCACGATTTCGTGGTGTTAATTGAGCAGTGCGGTTCGTTTGGCGCATAATTGAGCGAATACAAGAGGAAACCATAGGCCAGGTCTTGCAGGCCAACGCCTGGTCACGTTTGTAGTTGCTGTCACACCATGTCGAAGCGCGTTTGCAGAAAGCTCGCCGTGAGTCAACTGCACGGTCATGCGCGTCACTTGCAAAGTGACAGCAAACGGTAGAAATGGAGGTACTTGACGGAAAAGCTCAACTTGTCAGAGTTTGGAAATTATAACAGGGACTGCAGCTGTATACAACGGGTGTACCCGGTTGCTTCCGTTTCCCATGCATAGCGCGGAGGAAACACGACACGTCTATACCGTGTTCTGTTTAAAGTAACCTTATTTACCAAATATTTCCAGAAAGCTGCCTTGGCAATTCACGGGACGAGTTCCCACTGGACGCCATGGGTTCTCATATACACGGGCGAGCGTTCTTTCTTTATTTTCATACCTTAAATGGCTTCTATACGTGAGGTTGAGCTCAAGGATGTGAGATGTATAACTGCAATGTAATACGGTCTTATATGTGCGCGTGCCGACCATGTTCATTCATTCATATGCCACTAGACATCGCTGAAACTCGTGTCTAGTGGCACCCTCGGATCCTGCTACGTGTTCTTGCGTCATGTATGAACGAATCAAATATTGCTGTAGGTTCCGCTAAAGAAAGAAAGAAAGAAAGAAAGAAAGAAAGAAAGAAAGAAAGAAAGAAAGAAAGAAAGAAAGAAAGAAAGAAAGAAAGAAAGAAAGAAAGAAAGCTGTGGGCATCCGTGGTTTCTATAACGTATATACAGATATCGTCGGTAAGGATTACGCTGACATCGCGTGGTACAGTTAGAAGCGTTGTTATCAGACTGTGGCAAATTCCATCCGCGCTGTCTACAGTGCGATGATCAATTTTTCTTCGCCTGTGTTATACGACCACGAGAACAATAACCGCATCGCCCCCCCCCCCCCCCCCCAAAAAAAAATGCATTCCACGCTGCAATACGCACCCCGTCAAGTCGCTGATACACGACGGCCACAATAAAACATCGGTGACCTATACAGAGTACCTGTATTGTTCATGTATAAGGTGACTCCACAGAATTAATATATGTTAACGCCGAATGTGTACACCAAGCTTTAGATTATTCTGCCTGTTGCGGGAGGTGTTGTCCATTGTTTACGCTCAGTTGGAAGTTCAAAGTTGGGAATTACAGAAAAGAAAATGTCGGCGTTCTTTCCTCCTCGCTTGAGTTATCTCGTGCGGGTATATCCGCCGACGGTTATCCGCATCCTGCGACGCCCGCTGTTTGTGAGCCGAGCACGCTCAGAGGGTTACGTCCGTTCAACGTCATCTTCCTTCTGGGATTTCTCTCTGTAAACAGACCCGTTCTGGCCTTCGATGGAGGCGGCTGCTAGAAATGAAACTTTTGTCACCTTTTTGCAAGGAAATTGGCAAATTTAACTCCTCCTCTTCTGCCTTTGCAATTCGTGAAATTGACGAGTCGCTGTGCGAGCTAGGAACGTTTGATCTGTGTTGTGCGTGGCACTAGAATCGTATATAGCGTAGCAATAAAAAAAAAGTGCTCCAATTTTTTTTTCTTAAAACATTCCACTTGTACCTTCATATGCGGTTTGCTAACCTGCATGACTTCGTTAGAAGCAAAGAAATATAGAAATATCCTTGATAAGGGATGATAACATCAAGGAGTGTAGAACTAATACGTTTACGGTTGTGTATTTAGCCAAGTTATTTTTACGGCGTGAATCGGTTTTATACGCAGAAGAAAAAAAAAGTGTCTTCGTTTGAAAGTACTTCAGAGAACTTAAAAACAATAACCGTATCGTTACGACAAGAAAGATGATAGGACGAAAGCTTGCGGTTATTGCATTAAATATAAACAGAATATATCCCGAAAGCAAGTTTTAAAACAACTTCTTTCTATTCCAATAAAGGTGTCTTAGTAAGCTTCGCAAGCTTAGGTGAAATTTCAAAATCAGCAATAAGGGAAGCTCTGTCAAAAGCCGCCGATGCTTCAAAGCAATCTGTTTTCTAAAACTTCATATTTTGCTGCGGAAAGCGGCTGTTACACGCTTAGCAATCTTTACTGCACTGGTGTTAACAACCCGTCCTTGCGACGTGGATTATTTTTGCTCGTGTTAAAGGGCATTTCAGAGATTTCTAGAGTTGGAGCAGAAAAGTAATTTATATTCGACGTGCACTGTATATCATTATACGGGAGGTGTAGATATTCAATATGGCTGTTAGGGTAGTGAAACTTCGAATCGAATACAAATATTCGAGGAAAACAAGCTCCAAATATCGAATCGAATATCGAATATTTTACAATATCTAACAAAAATTTTAACATAAACATTGTTAGGTAAAATGTTCCGTATGGTGAAAAAAAGAAAAAGAAAGTGGCCTTACATGCATGATTTGGCACATGTATATCATATCTTTCGGACATCTCAGGAGCTCGTAAATAAGAAGCTGCTTTCAGTAACCTGAAGCACCATGAAAATGGCACGTACAATGTTGCGCTTGTCGAAGTGCGATGCCATAGCACGGAACACCTCATGAGTTGAAAACCATTTTCTCCCTGTATTAAAGGGACGCAAACATAATGAGACTGAGCAAATAGTGAATCGAGAAAACAAATGCGTATATATATATATATATATATATATATATATATATATATATATATATATATATATATATATATATAGAGAGAGAGAGAGAGAGAGAGAGAGAGAGAGCGATCGCTGCCTAAAGGAGAGCCAGTCTTATTGAATTACTCAAATCCTTGAGGCAGGAGTTATCTGGTATCTAGCCCGCGCGTTCGATGAGGAACCGGTGCCTCAACTCTCCTGCAGAATCATTTCTCCTTTTCATAGTTCTCTCTCCGTCGAGGCTACAATTGTCATGCTTCAAATTCTGAAGAAACAAATATCCGACAATTTGGAATACTGAATTCTCGATTCGAAACACGAATCGAACAGGATAGAATATTCAATTCGTATTCGAAATCTCGAATATTCGCCCGCCCCTAATTATTGAGCAATCCTCCTATAGCCTAGAACCCGACATCATAAGTATGTTCAGCACATTCGCATGCTTGTGCTTGCGATCTTGAGCATGTTATGCGGCTAGAGATTTCGCTGACTTCATTGCGGGTAGTTCTTAATGTTTCCGTGTAAACGGGATAAAATAAACACAAATTCCATCAAAACTATTACCTGCCCAAAAATGATCTTTATTTCAGAACTGATTTATGCCCACGTTGCATTTTATTTTTCTGCACGTGGCACTCTTGGGCAACTTTTTTTCCCTTTAATTCTTTTTTTTTTTTGCTTGCTTGTGACGGAGCACCCGCAAAAAGAGAGCGCAACAACAGAGAGAGAGAAAAAACAACAGCGAAAGGTGAAATTATTGCCGCTTCTTGCTGCCTATATATATATATATATATATATATATATATATATATATATATATATATATATATATATATATATATATATATATATATATATATATATATATATATATATATATATATATATATATAAAGAATGGCGTTATCCAGCGCTCCTGAGATCTCGTGGGCATGTCAGTCACATTTCTACGTAGAGATTACGAAACGTGTATTGTTCGGGAAAATACGCTCCAGGCCGACCCATTGAGTGGCGGATGCGCTCGCGTTTCTCGTATGAGGTGCAAATACCGGAAGTGCATATCACAGTGTAGTATTTCTTGGTACCAATCGAAAGAAAAAGGAACCTGCTAGATGTAGCGTGCTTTGTTATTATTATTGGTCGCGGAAGATGTTCAATGTATCCCCTTCAGCATTAAATTTGTAAGGCGCTCTTTTCGACTGATGGCACAACATATGGACGGCTCATGCGGCGCTTACGTCAGTCACTCGCCACAACTTTGACAAGTGTACGTATACGTACTCATATATCTACAATTGTTTAGTTAGGTAGCGATGCCCGATACGAGTCAGAAGCTTTAGGGTTTAAAATAATAATAATAATAATAATAATAATAATAATAATAATAATAATAATAATAATAATAAAGGAAATGGAAAACACCCTTAGCCTTTTCTCCGAAGTGAACTCTGGAAACGCGGAACCAGGAGTTCATGTTTGTTCACTTGTTCTTGGCGACTACACGCAGGCGCACTTCGAAGTCAAATAACATCGTTTTTGTTCCTCTTTCGCCCCGTATACCAGCGCGCCGCACACACCCTAAGGCAGGAGATGTATAAATTCGGTGCACTATTAATCGTGTTCGACATCAGGCCTAATTACACTGTTTATGCCGTCGTGACAAATCCACCCTTTCTATTAGGGGATCTAGCTGATCAGGTATCATAAGTATCGAAATCGCCGTAAACGTCCCTTCGCGTTAATGACTCCCCCCGTTCCTGCTTCAATACACCTCTTCGCTAACGCTAAAAGAATAGCCCAGAGCCCACTTCTGTGCTCACAAAGGCGTTTTACGCGGGAAGTCACGCTTCGGGTATGTCTTGCCGCATGCTTTTGGGCAGTCCTGGTCAGTTATACGCAATCGTAAAGGTACGAGACAAACGATTTTACGTCGTGGTAGATGTTATGTGTCTAGTAACATAGTCACTCAAATTTCATTTTATACCAAGGCAAACTTCCTTCATCCGTCTTTGACGCGGTGAAATTAGTTATGAGAGAAAGGGAGAGAATGTGTAACAGAAAACGTTGTCTCGCTGCTCAACCAGTACGCTAATGCATCTACCGTAGATGGTACACAAAGTGGCACCTGTACAAACAAGACGTACTCTCACGACCCACACGAGTGCGCACACTCGGTGCTATAACATGCAGTAATCATGTGAGGCCGCGCAGTGGACCGCAGAAAACTGAGAAGCGCCTTCGTTTGCGCACGGCGCTAAGGCGAAGTGTCCCCAAGGGCGACGTTCTGAATGCATAACTCACAGCTCCATGCCGAATGTTGCCAACAAATAAACTATGCTAACGAGTCCGACGAAATTCTCAGCATGCGCTCTGCGGGTAGAAGTTGGGCAAAATTGATCTTCCAGGTGATGTGTGGCATTTTCCGGCATGATTTTATACGTAAATGACTGTCGTGCCGCAAACTGATGTCCTGGTTCTGTTCAAATGCTCATATACTACGTGACTTTTTAGCATCTTTAAAACGAGGCGAGGTTTCCGGAGCCTATACGTGACTGAATTTCTGGATTAGCCATTCTTTGGCCCAGTTTTACTCTAAGTAATGTTTTCTTCTTTTTTTCCCTCCCTATCGCACTAACGCGCACGTGGAAGTAGTGTAATGTCCTTCGAAGAATACTCAGTTCGCCAAGTGCCAACACACGCTCCCAGAAAATCGGAATGAATGAAACTAATTTTTCTTTGCACGTCCAGAAGAAGACAAAAGAACTCGTTGGTCGCGTCTACTTACTATAAAAGGATTACTAGTAACCTTCACAAACGTGACATGAAAACGGTTTTTTTTTTCTCCTCCGCTGTATATTTAGAGCACCCCTCTTGACACTCCATCTGGCCGTGGACGAAGTTGTGCAGTTAAATTGTTTGTGTGAGCTGCGCAGCTGAAAGAGGGCCATTTCGCCTTCTCATCTACTGAATATTTGCGATGCGTGGTCCCCTTTCACTCACCCACCCACCCACAGTTTTGTTTTTTTTTTCTGTGCTCTTCCTTTCTGCTGCCGTTTCATTTGATTCTATAAAACGAGAGATTATAGTCACTCTGCGGCGTTGCGAATTGGGCTGCATAAGTATTTGAAAAAATTATTTTCCAGGAACGTATTTACAAAACGCTCTTACGCTAGAAGTAGTTCGTAAGAGCCTATCCTAATAGTGGGCATATTATTAGCGAAGGCGTGCAGGAAATGGCTTAGAGCACTTAGAAACGAAAAGCTTTGTGAATTCGGGCCCTGGTCTTTTACGTGCCAAAAAACACGATATGATTATGAGGCACACCGTGGCGGGGGACTCTGGATTAATTTCGACCACCTGGTGGTCTTTAACGTGTACCCGATGCACGGTGCACGAGCGTTTTTGCGTTTCGCCCGCATTAAAATGCGGCCGCCTCGGCCGGGATTTGACGTAGCGCTCTTGGCATTAGCAGCGGAGCGCCAAAGCTACCGTGTCACCATGGAGGGTCGCGTAAGTGTCCTTTTAGCACAATCCCGCCGTATAGAATCCAGGAGAGACCTTTTATCGCGATCTTCATGAAGATAATAAAGCTAGAGACAATTTCGCTTGAATTTATTCACTTTCCAGGCACAGTGCTCTGTTGGGAGCGTAGTCCTCACAAGCCATCACTCTGCACGCCTCTGAGGTCGTGCATGAGTGAGCGTTAGGAGAATCGAACGTAAATGGGCGCATACACAGAAAGCTATCCCGCTAGAATGTTTCGTGAAACCGATTCCAGCCAATCCTGCTGTTTGACGCATTATTAGCGAATGCGGTGGGCCAACGGCCAAGGAAACACTTACGGACGAAAAATGTTGTGAATTAGGAATTTGTAGCGATGTTAGGGCATGTATACCGCGCAGTATTTTGCATCGGGCAAGGATCGTTTCACAGCAGTGAGTGGCTGCCCACGGCTCGCAAAATTTCGCGGCGTGGGAGCCTTGGCGTCGCTATTGCCTCCTTCCCCTGGAAGAAGGCCGGCTCGCCCGGGCGAACAATACACTCGCATAATCTCTAAGCTCTCATGTTCGAGCTGGCGAAAAGATTCAGCACTGCCGTTGTTCTGCGCCTCGTGCTCCAGAGAAGCAGTTCGTGAGGGCACAGCAACCTTACACCATCGTAATATAAGCGAAGAACTCGAGCACTTGACGATAACTTTTATTTACGATCTGTAGCACGGCATTATCACGTTCTCAGAGATAAGGCTGCGCTCGAACCACGGCTCGCACCCGTTTTGGCCCATGCGGCCGTCGCGTATATGCCCACAGTTTGCACTTACGCGCTTTTCCTTTGTCTTTATTCGACCTAAATCTGAAGCGGACGTTTGGCGCGAATAATGCGAATTTAGCGCGCGTTTCGTTTTGGTTTCCGTATCCTGCCTTCACCTATTTCCTGCCCCCCCCCCCCCCCCTCCTCCCTTGTCAGAAAGTTTTCGCTTTGGCAGTGCCAGACTGTAGAGCTCGTTTCTTGGGATTGTTCTTCGAGATGGAAGCCCTTTGAGCAGCCGTGTGGCGACTTATTTTTCCTATATTTATGTTTCCTCTCGCGCTTTTTTCATGCCTGCAGTTCAAGGGCGGTTACGAGGAAAACGAGAGAAGTGAAGCGTACTGCCCGCCCTTACCGGCGTCCCCTCACCCTTTGTTGACTCGGTAACTGCAAGGTCGACCCTTTCTTTGCTCTGTGATTATCAGGAGTCCAGTTGCTCTTGCAGAGCCGCCGCGCCCTCGCCCACAACCTCCGAGCCTCACGGAGACAGCTAGCGCAATGAACGTTTCTTTGAAATTGTTACTGTTATATATGTGTGTGTGTGTGTGTGTGTGTACACGTGTGGGCGCATTTGGCCGTTCTCGCCACACATGTGGCAGGACGCCACCAATGGGAAATAGATGAAGACGACGGGGCGTAAAAACTGTGAGAGGTACGTAGGCATGATGTCGTGCTCCGAAATGATACTGTCCTTGCTCGCGGTTTATCTTACGCATGTCTCTTTTCGCTTCGGCTCACAGCAACCTTCTCGTGTGCAATAGCAGCTAAAGGGAAAATGCAGGCTCATGAGTCATTGGCGTGCAGAATGCATGTCATTCGGAGCGCCAACGCACCGATACGCGCCCTAGGTGGCGCGCGCTTTGAAAGACGACACCGCAGTGGCTACCACGATTGGTTCGGCAGCAATGAAAACGCGCCTTGTCCTCGACCTCTGAAACATTGCAAACACAGTTCGAACCTTGCAGAAAAGCGCCAGGCAGTTGATAACGAAATGCGTCCTGCGTGCGCTGTCTCATCGCTGCCGATTGGCGTTGCTTGCGCCGGTCTTTGTATGGCGTTTGCAAGCGCCGTGATTATGCAGCGAAACAGACACGAAATGTGAAGCGGCTCTGTCTACCGTTCAGAAAACTCCTAGACAGGCACTCGCGGTAACCGACGGATGAACGCTAAAGAAGAGATGACCAATCAAAATCACTGGATCGCGCAGCACTGGAAGCCTGCGCGAGCACCAGATCAAACAAGCTCAAGAAGTGTAGTCTCGACTGCCTAGTGACTTTTAATGGCCTCAACAGTAATTCTGTGCAGTAAGCTTCCGAATGCCTACGCAGCAAGCCTCGCAGTCCCTCTTTACGTTATATATGTGTAGTGAGGAAGCTTACGCGGTGCGATCTTGGTCATCCGCTTTAGCTTAATTGCAGCGCGTGTTCTGGGTGCACGGTGAGCAGCTGTACACTATTGATATGCATTCGCGTACCGTGAAGGGGGACTAGATTAATGAGCAATGTGCTCTCCAACTAACCGCTGATGTCAAAACACGTGTACTCAGACACGTGCCGTGGTGTTCTATGTTCTGTAGCGTGCACCCCCACGTAATTGTGATATAGGGTTGGTGTGACCCCGCACCACGGGCATTCGTCCCTGTAGGCTGTGGGGTGTACGCGTTGTAATATGTATAGGTTCGTGTAAGTGCCTGTCTTTAGCCTACCGCAGGCAGCGGCATACTCTGTCTTTAGATTTCGATGGGGTGGTGGATATCGCAAGCACCACGAGGGAGCAATGGGAGGCACTGCTGTCCAGCTCGGCCCTCGATTACCAGCTCAAGCTGATTCAAGGAGCTGAGAAGATGGCAAGAGCCAGCGCAGCCCTGGACTAGGGGCCCCGACCATTAGCGATCATTCTGATTATTCTTTTAATAAAGTTTATCTATACTATCCTATCAGGCACGTGCACAGGCACGCAATGTACAGCAAGCACATATCTATCATTGAAGGGCAAATGGACAGAGCTTCCGATAGCCATGCCACAAGCTGTTTACAGGCATGCTCTACAAGTGTAAAAAGAAACAACCCAATGAACCAAGCACCGTCCTGACAAAGAGCACTGTGGCCAGGACGCGTATGGGCGTTTGAGAAATGATTTTTTTAAAACCCACAAACACCAAATATAACTTAATTTTTGTCTGTGGTGCATCGTCCACGCCTGTAGAATTCGCTTACTTTCTTAAGTACCATATTTTCCGGACTATAGTACGCAGCCGGTGTACACACTGTAGTCCGCAGGTGCCAATTTGGGCTTAAAATTAAAAAAAAAAGTTTTTCTTAGATAGTGCGCACCCGCTGTATAGTCTCCAGGTCCGAAATACCACAGAAATGAGGTGTTTTAGCTTGTCTGCAACCAGTGAACTTTGGGTAAGGAAAGATTTTATCGTCAAGCAATAAATGCCTTAGCCCATTGTTAGACTCTATATATGGGTCGATAGTGAAAGCCATCAAAATCACTTTCGTCGGGGCTGCCTAAACAAAAGAAGTCAAGCATGTGGGTTTCGACGAACGGATATCTTGCGACATGAGGGAGCTAACGTACACGAGGAAGCTTCTGATTATGGAAACAAAATAATTACAGCTATGTCTTTCGATAAGCATGTAAAATTGAAAGCTGTTGTTCTCGCTTCCGAAGTGCAGTGCATCTGTGTTTTTGAGACGCACGTCGACATCTGCAAGTGCGCCCAAATTGTCTTAAATTTATTTTTTTCTATTGCGTGGTCGATCGAAGAGAAGCTATCTATGTTTTACTGCCTCCTCTGGTATAATGCTCGTTTTAGCATTATAGAGTGGCATAGCGAATGATAAAAAAATCACCCACTGAATGCGAAACAGTTTGAAACTTTGCCGAGTCTTTATTTTCGGTAAATACGTATATAATCGATGCAGCGCCATGATAAAGTACCAAATATGCCGACCTAGACGCACAATTTCTTTATATACGTATTTATTTAGCCCGCTGTACTGGTCAAGTGGCCCTGGCGTTTCGCAGCTGAGCCCGAGTTCGCGGATTCGAATCCCGGCCGCGGCGGCTGCATTTCGAGGGGGGTGAAATCCAAAGACGCTTGTGTACTTTGACTTAGAGCACGTTGAAAGCCCGGGTGGTCAAACTTAATCTGGTGTCTTCCTCTACGGCGTGCCTCATAATCAGTTACCTAAAACCACATAATTTAATTTAGTTAATTATTAATTACGTACGCAGCTTGTGAGCCATTGTTACATTTATTATTTGTATGTAACTCGGAAAATTGTTCCATGGGCATTTGCCGACATGTGTATTTACACGTAATGTTTGCTTATGCTGTTGAGCGCAGCGCCCCAGTTAGGAACACCGCAGCCATGCTAGATAGCAAGACACCTCACCCACTCCAATTCCGCTTCCTTGCCTCCCTAAATCCCGCAACCCGCTCTATTCGATTACGAAATAAATTATTGCTCCGTTCCGCATTTTGCCTGTATAATTAACCTACCTATTCGCAAAGATACTCTTTGTCGCGTGGTGGAGGAAGACGAAGTGCTTCTCTTGCGGAACACATCTCGCCCGTCTCTGTGTTTTTCTGGACTTCTTTCTGCACCTGTGGGGTCTACCGCCCCCTCCATCGCGGTGATGGATGTACAACACCCCGAGGATCCTCCCGGTTCCCGTTCACCCGCGGACATCGGTTCGAGGAAGCGAGGAAGTACGTCAAGTGGTAGCGAGGACACAGAGCTGTACTGCGCATCAGGTGACGAGTCCTCGGAGGACAGCTTTCGACTTGTCCAGTACCGCAAGGCCAAACGAAGAATTATCAACTCATCTTCGGCCTCCAGCTCGAACACTGTGAAAACAGCTCCTCAGCGATGGCCTCACTCCATCCTGTTTGTGCCACAGAACGCTACCGACAACCTGCGCATCCTGAACAGGCAAGCACTCTCCATGTATCTAGAGAACACCGTGCCAAATGAGATCAAGGATGTCAGGATAAATACTAGACGAAACATCCTGGCAATCGATGTGATGAACCCAAGTGCACTGACCATACTACAACATGTAACGCAGCTGGGAAACATCAAGGTCCGATCCATCGTGCCAACGAATGGTGCCACAATAACTGGAGTCATCTATGACATTGACAATGAAATATCTAATGCAGACCTCCCAATTCTCATAAAACCAGCAAGCGAACACAACGTGATTGTGCATGTTGGTCGCCTCGGCAACACACGTTGTGTGAAGATAACCTTCAAAGGCGACTGCCTTCCACCCTACGTGAAGGTCGGCCACTTTCTCCACCAGGTTCGACCATTTATTCCAAGACCAATGCAATGCTTCAATTGTCAGAAGATTGGACATGTGAAGGGTGTTTGCAGAAATTCGGCCGTGTGCCCTCGATGTGCCGAACCCCATTCAGAAGACAACTGCAGCGCAACCACGTTCAAGTGTCCTAACTGTCAAGGTGATCACTGCGCCTCTTCCAAAGACTGTCCCCAGATCAAGAAAGAGTTCACCATTCTTAAGCAAATGGTGAGAGATAACTCTACCCACAAAGAGGCCGCTGAGAAAGTACGGCGAAGACGACGTCACCGACAACGGTCTTCACGGCGGAAAACATCAAGCTTTCAGGAAAAGTCCCCTCGTCAAGCATCATCATCAGCGGACGTTTCCAGCACTCCGATCACCAATGTTGGAAGGGAGCAAACTGCCAGATCTCTCTCCACAAAGGAATGGCCGCCACTTCCGCGTACACGACCGCCAGAAGAGCCGCAGAAGAAGCCGCCCCCAGTACAGCAAGGTGCTGTATCCGAGGAGTCGCGGAAAACAGATGAGCAAGTGATAGCACTTATTAGGCCTTTAATGAATGCCATTCGCGTGCTGCTAAGCAACATGCACACACCGTCTGCCAGAAGTGCGCTTCAAGTACTGGACGCTCTGAGTCCGGTGCTTGCAACCCTTGAGTAGATCATGGCTCCACAGCCACGGTCTTTTAGGGAAGAGGTCCGACAAGCAGCTATTTTTCAGTGGAATGCCCGCGGACTCAGAGCGCGCCTTTCGGATTTCCGTCGCTTCGTGTTCGCCAATATGTTTCCCATTATCGTCATTTGCGAGCCGAACTTATCGAACAAAATCAGGCTTTCTGGATATGAATCATTTATGTCGTCAGCTGTTTATGAAAACAGTAAGGTTTTGGTGTTCGTTCGCCGTGACCTCACCTACACTCATCAGCCTGTACCACCTAATGACAGTAATCAATATATATGCCTAAACGTAAGGAAAAAGAATCTGGCCTTCACTTTTATAGGCGCCTACCTATCTCCGTCAAGTCGATTTGATTACAACAGACTACGAGACATCCTTTCCTCAACTTCCAATCCCTGGGTCATCACTGGAGATTTCAACGCCCATCATACACTCTGGGGAAGTCCGATCATCAACGCAAGAGGCAGAGCTCTGGTATCTTTCGCCTCCAGTAATGAACTTTGGCTGCTGAATGATGGAAGTCCTACGTTCTTACGTGGCTCCACGTACAGCAGCTGTCTTGACTTGGCTTTCGTCTCGCGAAGCCTAGTCAGACGTGCAGGGTGGTTTGTGGACATAGAGACGCACGGAAGCGACCATATCCCCACGTACATCAAGATCAGAGGATTGACCGCTTCCAAAATACGGGATACGATCCAAAGAGTGGACTGGCCTAAATTTCAGTCTATTATGGAAGAACACTGCGACGCCAATCCATCTTTCGACTTGGAAGAGGCAATCAAGAGCGTGGTGCAAGACACTATGCGTACTCTAACATGCTCCTCGAAACTTAATGATTATGATGTGGAACTAGAACGACTTCGAGCAATCCGACGACGTGCTGAACGAAGATACCGACGTACGAAAACAATGGACGATCTACGGACCGCCAGGCGCACGCAAAAGAAGATACAGCGCCGGTTAGACAAGCTCGAATCGCAACGTTGGGCTGCCTTCTGTGAGTCGCTAGATCCACGCAAGCCTTTATCGCAACTATGGAGAACGGTGCGCGGACTGCGGACACTTCCCGTACAGCGATTCCCATTCAAGGCACTTGCCCTCTCTCAAAAGAGATCGGAGATTGACGTGGCAGAGGATTTCTGCGCCAGATTATCCGGCCAACTCACAGCTACCAACAGTCCATCGCCTTCGAGCAGCTGTCCGCCACCACGTGATCACCGGTTGGATCTACCATTCTCGATCCACGAACTTAAGGCAGCATTAGCTTTGTGTAGCCGCACATCATCGCCAGGACCTGACGGAATTTCCTACCGAGCTTTGTGTCACCTGGGGGAGCGAGCGAGAGAGGTTCTTCTTGAGGTGTACAATGAATCTTGGAGAAATGGCACGTTACCAACAACCTGGAAGACAAGTCGCCTTGTTCCACTGCTGAAGCCTGGCAAGTCGCCGTTGGAGCTCTCCTCATATCGCCCGATCGCTTTGGCGAGCTGTGTGGGCAAAGTAATGGAGAGAATGATCCTAGGACGCCTGGAGTGGTACTTGGAGTACCACAACACCTACCCAGATGCCATGGCGGGCTTCCGACGCGGTCGATCATCGATCGATAACGTCGTCGACCTGGTCACCTACATTCAACATGAGAAACGCCGTAAGCGTCTCTGCGCATCCTTATTCCTCGACGTTAAAGGGGCGTATGACAACGTTACGCATGAAGCCATCCTCTCTGCTCTCGCAGAGGTAGGAGTGGGTGGTCGGATGTTTCAATGGATACGGAGCTATCTATCCATGCGATCCTTTTTTGTAAGCACCGAGGAAGGCCATACTTCTCTACATTATAGCTACCGCGGCGTCCCCCAGGGCGGTGTACTTAGCCCAGTGTTATTCAATCTAACACTAATTGCTCTCCTTGAGGACGTGCCAACCACAGTCAGGCTATCAATGTACGCGGATGACATCTGCATATGGACATCTGCAGTAACACGCCTACAGCTGCGAGCGAGAATTCAGAAAGCCGCGACACAAACTGCTGTCTACCTCCGTAATCGAGGCCTCGAAATTTCCTCCGAGAAATGCGCACTGGTGCCATTTACGCGCAAACCCATGGCAAACTACAGTGTAACGATAAATGGCCAAGTAATACGACGGGTCCGATCGTACAAGTTTCTAGGTGTCATAATCGACAGGGACTTGTCATGGAGCCCACACATATCTTACGTGAAAAAACGGTTGACAGGCATATGCCACCTGTTCAAATTTTTCGCTGGCAAGACCTGGGGAATGTCGCCTAGTGCCATGTTACAACTGTACAGGGTGCTTTTTCTGGGATTTCTGCGATACAGCTTGCCAGCAATAAACAACACAGGCAAAACGAATCTACGCACTATACAAAGTCTTCAGGGTCAAGTGCTCCGGATCTGTCTAGGCCTGCCTCAGAGTGCTTCAACAGTGGCTACGATAGCAATCGCTAGAGACCACCTTGTCAAGACCCACATTGAAATTGAAGTACTCAGGACCCATATAAGGCATCTAGCCAGGACTCCTCGTCACCATTTAGCCTCTCTACCAGCGGTCAGGCCACACACATCTTTCAGCCAAACGATAACTGCATATGATGAATCATTGCCAGCTTGTTTCACTCCGGCTGCGAGACCTTCGATCCCTCCATGGTGCCTCGCTCAGCCGAAAATCAACCTCGCAATACCTGGTATCTCGAAAAAAGCTGATCTGTCATCACCAGCCCTTAGACAGCTCACGCTACTATATTTGTACGAGAACCACCGTGACTCTACGCATATTTACACTGATGGATCTGTCCTTCCAAGCAGCTCCGCGGCGGCAGTCGTCATACCAGCGAAAGCTACAACAATCAAATTTAAGACGACCCACGCGACAACATCGACAGCAGCAGAGCTCGCAGCGCTCTTTACTGCTCTTCATCACATTGGTGATGACCCGCCACACAAATGGACAATATTCTGTGACTCGAAGGCGGCACTGCAGTCTCTACTGTCACCTTTACGACGCGGACCGCACGAACAACTAATATTCCATATTACAGAGACATTACACCATATAAGTGATGCAGGCCACGACATAACCTTTCAGTGGCTTCCAAGTCACTGCGGGATTGTCGGCAATGAACGGGCGGATCACGCTGCCCGCTCAGCCCATACTGAGGAGCGCCACGTCCCCATTCCTCTTTCTAGAACTGACGCTGCACGGAAGCTCCGCCTACTTGCTCGGCAGTGCACCGCGTCGCAATGGAATGAGCCACATTTAAGAAATCCGCGACTGCACTCGCTTGATCCAACATTAAGTCTTCGAGCGCCATCACAGCTTCGCCGTAGAGACGCCACGCTTTTATATCGACTTTGGTTGGGCGTTGCCTTTACTAAAGCCTATGCCTTCCGCATAGGGATGACCGACACCCCAACCTGTGACCACTGCGGCCATGACGAATCAATTGGCCATATTTTGTGCACCTGCCCGCAGTACAGTCCACAGAGGGCATGCCTCAGCCAGGAACTAGACCAACTGGACGACCAACCGCTATCCGAAAAAAGAATTCTGCAACATCGAAAGGACCTACCGTCACAGAAGAAGGCCGTGCAAGCGCTTTTGCGCTTCTTGCGATCTACCGGCCTGTGTGAACGACTTTAACTGGAACGCCTTTTGTGTGGGTGTCTCCATGTGTGCGCGTTCGTTTTTTTTTTTTTTGCGTTTCCCTCTCTGTCATCTTTCTAACCCCTATCCCCCATCCCCAGTGTAGGGTAGCAAACCGGAGACTCATATCTGGTTAACCTCCCTGCCTTTCCTCTTCATTCTCTCTCTCTCTCTCTTTGTCGCAAAGGATCGAGTTAGTGAAACGGCAATAAGTCAAACAGGGGATCACATAACCCAACCTCTTGAGAAAAAACAATGGCCGTGGCAGCGCAAATCTACCATAGACGGGCAATCGACGCAGCCGTTCAAGGGCGCAGCTGTGCCCAGGAGGAACGTGGCGAACTTGTTTTCCTCCTTCGGTATAGGTCAGCACACGCTCAAAACCATTGCTCAAGGCCACTCAGAGCCATGGCATGCACCGCAAATGCGTACAACGAAGGTTACGAGGCAATGTTACCTCCCATACGGAGCCGGAGTGGCAATGGAGAATTGAGCTTTGGAGAAATTAAGCTTCAAATTGTGGCCATGTCGCCACACAATGTGGCCGGCCCAAACGTAATTCGCAGATTTCCTAGCAATGTCTTGTACAATTTACTTTCATAGCGCTGTGTACCACTGCTCTTTCGCGCTATAAAGCTGAAATAGTGTACTGCATTGATTCGGAAAAATAAGATAACAGGACGCGCGACTTGCGTCGTGTAAACTACGCAACCCGTCTGGCACATTGCAACTGTACACGTTCATCGGCACGCGAAGGAACTTCCCCGTACGATATAAGAAGCTTCGTGCACAAATCGAAGGCCACCCGGTAGACATACATGTGCGAATTGCAGCGGCTCTAAACAACAATTATAAGAGAAGCAAATGACAAAAGAAGCAACGCATACATTCGCGCACGTGTGAGAGTGTTCTAAGAATCCATGCATGAATAATTCAGCTCGTCTGTTTCGTACAGTCAGGGCCCGTGTTTTGTAACGTTCCACTTCATTTTCCATTTATTTTGTCTTACCACGCGGTGTGCCGAGTGGCCGAGCGGCAGCGTGCTAGTCATGTCCGAGCCGATGACGAGAGGCGAAAAAACTTGAAAATGGAATGGAACGTGAGGAAATGCGATCCCACGACATCCACTCCGGCATTCCAAACCCTATAGTGTACTTTCGCATTTGCAGACGCGGACGCAGATAGAGTATACTTCAGAGGAGGCTTGCGTTATATGGACGATTCTTAATCGACGACGAAGCGTCAACGGTGCCATTTTCGTGCCTATTGAGTGGTAGCGAGCGCTGTTCTGCGGCGCGAGCACTGTTGTCTTCGCTCACATACAGGGTGTTCCACTTAACTTTAGCCAAATTTTAAAAATATGCAAATCATACGTAGCTGTACAGAACCAAGGTCATGTTGTTTTCCGTCGCTTGGAGATACTCGGATATATATATATTTTTTGCAATTTGCCTAACTAGATAATTAGACTTAAGTATTTACCAATTCATCAAACATTACTTTAGATGAAAAGTGTAAATGATAAAATTGTAGAACAACATGAAAAACTCTCGATACTGCTTTCTGTCGCTCAATACGCGCTACATAAAAGTGTTTTTCACACTCGGAAAAACACTTTTATGTGGCACGTAGTGAGCAATAGGAAGCTGCACCGGGAGTTTTTCATGTTGCTCTACAACTTGCTCATTGACACTTTTCATCTAATAATAATATTTGATGAGTTTGGTAAAATATTGAGACTAATTATGTGATTTACGCGGAATGCAAGAAATAATTCGAGTATGTGCGAGCCACGGCAAATAACATTACCTTGGTTCTGTCCAGCTACGTAGCATTTGCATGTAATTAACTTTTGGCTAAAGTTACGTGAAACACCTTCTGTGTCATGCTCGCCATACCGCATTCGAGGATAGAAAAGACGTTCCGAGCGTGCTGGACGATTTTTCCGGCGGCACAGACCGATTTGGAGGGCTTGTGCTTCACGAGCCAAAAGTTTGCCTACAAGGCGGCCCCACGGGCAAAGCTTCGCCGTTCTCTGCGGAAGCAAACGTGCGCGTACAATCGCCCACTGCTGCGGCGCCCGGTCGGGTGCTAATGAGCGCCGACCGCTGACGCGAGTCGACGCGCGCCGCCGTGTGTCTCTCGGTTCACTACGCAACGCACGGGCTGCTTAAGGGGAAGCAACGTCCTTGCGCGCATACAGGGTGTTTTTGAGTGCGTCAACATTTTTTAAAGGTTGCCTGTGGCAGATAGCTCGATTCTAGTTTGTGAGCCGGTCTACTCGAAGCGGTGGACACTACTTGCGCTAAATATTGATATGCCTGATCGACTCATTAACAAAAATTCACTAGTTAACTTTTAAGCTAATTATCTTAGGACCCATATTGCAATTTACAAATTCTAGTGTGGACTTCGCAAGACGGATCCACTTGGAACGAATGCATTGGCGTTCCCGTTAGTTGTGCGCTTCAGTACATGAAACGACGTTTTGTTAACAAATTAACTGGAACGCCAATCCATTTCTCCGCTCGGGAAAGTTCGGGAATTAAGATCTCGAAACTGGTGTCATATTGAAAATTCGTTCCAAGTGGATCCGCCTTGCGAACTCCACAGCTAGAATTTGTAAATTGCAATGTGGGCCATAATGTAATTAGTTAAAGCTTAATTAGTTAAAACTTAATTAGTCGATTTTGCATCTCAACTTTTTGTGCAAGTATTGTCCGCCGCTTAGAGCAGACCAGCTCATGAACTAGAATTGTGATATCTGCCGCAGGCAACTTTTAAAGATTTTTGAAAGTGTTCGTTGAAACACCCTGTATATACAAGCGCATGACGCGTGTGCTACGCACACCAAGTCGTATACGCGCGTGCATGTATAGTCTTCACGGCATGCAGCTGTGCCACTCAGCCACCTCGCACGAATGTACGATCGGGAAGGTCGTTGTTCTCCCACAGGAAGAGTGTGCGCCGATTGGTACGAAGTCTGACAACAGGGGCATGCGTGCGATTAATGACTTTAGGCATTGTGTTTACCTCTCTTCTTTCTTTTTTTTCTTTTTTCGTTCTTGTTCGCATTTCTTACCCACTGCGGAGGCTAAAACGGATGCATGGTGTTCTACAGCTAAAAACGTGGTCGCGACTCCTGGCCGCGGCGGTTCTATTCCAGCGGGCGCGGAATTCATAAACGTTCGTATATAGTTGTATTTTGGGCGCATATTAAGGAATGCCACAATGGTGAAGATTAACCTCAAGGTCACTTGCCGTGGTTGCTTAGTGGCTATGGTGTAGGGCAGCTAAGCACGAGGTTGCGGGATCAAATCCCGGCCACGGCGACCGCATTTCGATGGGGGCGAAAACACCTGTGTACTTAGATTTAGGTGGACGTTAAAGAAGTCCAAATTATTCCGGAGTACCTGTCTATGGCATGACTCATAATCAGATCGTGGTTTTGGCACGTAAAACCCTATAACTTAATTTTTTTAACCTCGAAGTATTCACTACGACCTTGTCGGAAACTGTTTAACATAACGATGGTGAATAGCTTCATCAACAGACATAAAAAAAAGAAGAAAAAAATGAAACAAGATTTTGAGTGGGCGGTGGATTGTCAGGGGAGCCTACTAATCCTTTAGTTCAGATGCGTGCTTCTTGTGTTCAGTCACTGCTGCAGACTGATGCATATGAGGAAAGCACACACACAGCGCACGAAAGCTATTGTCCGCTCTAACAGTGTTATCTTTTTTTATTGAGAACGGAGTTAAGGCACGCGAAAGAAGCAGTAGTAGTGATAAGATACTGGAACAGATATGGGAAAATCAAAAGGTTACGCTTCTTGTGCGACAAGACGTTTCTCTCTTAATCGTGGTGATATAGTCCAGCGTAACGAGGGCTACGCTACGCCGGCGATAAGTGGACGCTGTACAGTCTAGCGTCAAGGCGCAGCCAGCGTACACTCTTAAAACGGTTGCACCCTTTGGGGTGTATATTTGTCCCACAACAATAATCGTCATCTGCCTTGCTTACATTTCCTTTCCTGAAAACTCGGCGCTCGCTACGTTCCTGTCGAGAATGCTGCGTCACACTGATAAGGCGCATGCCGTTCGTGACTGGAAAGTACCGGGCTCGCAGCGTTAAAGAAAGGAAACGCGGGCAGCACAGATGACGATTATTGTTGTGGGACAAGATACGCCCCAAAGGGTGTAAATTTTTCTGAGAGTGTAATCAGCGGCGTTCAGCACGCTTTGACGCGGCTGGCACGGGAACAGAACATGTCCTACACTCTTAAGCAAAATTACACCCTTTTGCGACACAACGATAATCGTCATCTGTCTTGTCCGCATTTCCTTTCTTTAACGCTGCGAGCCCGGTACTTTCCAGGAACGAACGGCATGGACGTTATCAGCGTGCCATAGCATTCCCGACAAGAAAGTAGCGGGCGCGGCGTTTTCAAGAAAGGAAACTCTAGCAAGGCAGATGACGATTATCGTTGTGTGGCAGAGATACACCCCAAAGGGTGCTAACCTTTTTTTAGAGCGCATGTGTATACACTCTTAGGCAAAGTTACATCCTCTGGGGTGTATCTCTGCCACATACACTCTTAAAACGGTTGCACCCTTTGGGGTGTATATTTGTCCCACAACAATAATCGTCATCTGCCTTGCTTGCGTTTCCTTTCCTGAAAACTCGGCGCTCGCTACTTTCCTGTCGAGAATGCTGCGTCACACTGATAAGGCGCATGTCGTTCGTGACTGGAAAGTACCGTGCTCGCAGCGTTAAAGAAAGGAAACGCGGGCAGCACGGATGACGATTATTGTTGTGGGACAAGATACGCCCCAAAGGGTGTAAATTTTTCTAAGAGTGTATCTTGTCTCACAGCAATAATCGTCATCCGTCTTGCCCGCGTTTCCTTTCTCTAACGCGGCGAGCCCGGTACTTCCCAGTCACGAACGGCATGCGCGTTATCAGTGTGACGCAGCATTCTCGACAGAAAAGTAGCGAGCGCCGAGTTTCCAGGAAAGGAAACGCAAGCAAGGCAGATGACGACTATTGTTACGGGACAAATTTACACCCCAAAGGGTGCAACAGTTTTAAGAGTGTACGCTCCAAAGGGTGTTAATTTTTCTAAGAGTGTAACAATAATCATCTGCCTTGCTAGCGTTTCCTTTCTTGAAAACGCCGTGCTCGCTACTTCCCTGTCGAAAATGTCTGTCACGCTGATAACGCGCAAGCCGTTCGTGACTTCACTCTAAGAACAGTTTACACCCTTTGGCTTGCCCCTTCTGCCACACAAAAATAATCGTCATCTGCCTTGATGCGTTTCCTTTCTTTATCGCTGCGAGCCCGGAACTTTCCAGTAACGAACGGCACGCGCGTTATCAGCATATAACAGTTTACACCCTTTGGAGTGCCTCTTCTGATAACGCGCGTGCCGTTCGTCACTGGAAAGTTCCGGGCTTGCAGCGATAAAGAAAGGAAACGCATCAAGGCAGATGACGATTATTTTTGTGTGGCAGAAGGGGCAAGCCAAAGGGTGTAAACTGTTCTTAGAGTGTTGGGAAGCACCGCGCTCGCCGCGTTAAAGAAAGGAAATGCGGGCAAGACAGATAACGATTATCGTTGTGGGTCTAGATACGACACAAAGGGTGTAAAGTTTTTAAGAGTGTATACAGTCCCGACGGTCGGGCCATTGTGGCACAGGCACGCGGGTCGTTTACGTTTACGTTTTTACGTTTTACGTTTACGTTTAATTTTACGTTTACTGTAAAGGCATCGCACGCAGAAACTGAATCATGAGTACGCCAAAACTTAAAATTTCATTTTATAACTCTTCTCACTCCTCTATCTTACACGATAACGGGCGTACGGAAAGCGAGAAAGGAATAGAAAAAAAAATGTTACCGGAATGTAGCGCCGCAGGCTGTGACGCTGCAATATACCAAGAAGGATTTCGAAAGCGTGGACGAGTTTTTTGCCTGCGAGCCGTAAAGGGAACGAGTTCAAACGAACCTGTGTGAAAAGAAGAGAGAGGTAGATACACGCAGACCTCTGTGGCAATGACATGGTGTCTGGAAGAACGCGAAGCTCATTTTCACGTTTCTTTGAGAGTCCAGGAGGTTCTACAATGCGCTTCGCGAAGGCGACCATCACCGCGGGCGCATGAATGAAAAGCGACAGCTGAGGTGCATTTGTGCGCGTATCTTACAGTGCGCAGCGCGCCGCCATTGCCTCCCGGCGGCGGCGAGACCGACGACGACGACGTCAGTCGGCGAGTCGCCGCTCCGCCACGTGCAGCTCGCGTCGTGTGCCATCCTCGGGCTATTTTCCTTTTCTTTTTTTATTTTCGTGCGGTACACGTTGTTGCCGTTCCCACGCGCACACCGGGCGCTCTCGTGCCGCGCCACGATTGTAGTTCGATTCTCGTGGCAGCATCGCTGGCGACCGACCAGCGACACCGTGGCGGCGCAGCCGCGCCACAGCCCGAAAGTGCCTGGAATGCACACACACGCACGTGCGCGCACACACGCTTTTCCCATCGAGAATACCGGCAGACAGGCGAATTGAGACTGGCCCTCGGTGACTCCTATATTCGACGAGCACGCCTGCCTGGTCGTCATGGGATCGGCAACTACGCCAGGTAAACTGCGCTGCAACGAAACGGGGAAGGGGGGGGGGGGGAGGGGGGGTCTGTTTCCTGCGCTGCAGTAGCTTCCTGTTTCCCATGCTTCTTGGTGGCGCGGTGCGATCGGCTCGGTTTGCACGCTCACGTGTGCGGCGCTGCCGGAACAGCGGCGTGCGTAACCTCCGGCGGTCCCGTACGTGTCCCGTAGCTCTAGATCCATTCTTTATTTTTATTGTCCCCCCCCCTCCCCCTCCGCGCGCCTCTTCGAAGGACCAAACGTTAATTACGCCGATCCTGTGGATTGGCCGCTTAATAGCGTTGACGGAATGCTTTTGTGGCACGTCTAACTTTCGCATCTGAAAACCGTTGATCCAACTTGGCTGCGCTTATCTCGCCACGTGTCGTTTTGCTTTTTCTTGCGCCTGTTTAAGCGATAAGCACTGCATTGGTTTAAGGGCGCTTGTTTCAACTATAGTCGCCGTGAAAGCGAACGGACTACATGGAGAGTTTTTTTTTTTATTGCAGTACTTCTTTCACTTGAATTTGATTGATCGAACCTATAACGTCCCAAAGTAACGCAGATTCCCTATAATAGGGCGTCGTAGGGGAGGACTGTGGAATATTTTTTGCCAACCATAATTCTTGAAACGTGTACCCAAGCATTTGTACACGAGCGTTTTAGCATTGGACACACACATTCTGCCTACAAGTGGATTCTGTGGACGGAAATCGAACCGGCGACCTCCCGCACCACAGCAGAACGGGTGTGCTAGTTCCACGTGTGTGCCGCTCGCGTGCTGCTCATTATACATCAGCACAGGTTACCGCGACTGCATATATAGAGCTGTCTAAATGACCAGCGCCTCTGGGTGTAGACATCGCAGTGGAAAAAGCATAACAGCTGGGGCAAACGTAAACAATGGTCGAGCACTTAGCGCGAAGCTTCACGCAACATCTTGTCGCACAAAAGCTACAGGAGAGTTCGCTTGTAGGGCTAGTTGTGCGAGTGTAGGTATGGTTTATTATTGCCCAAGATCGAATCGCGCATTGGGCATGCAAGTAGTGGAAATTATACACCCCAGCGACTGTTCCTCGCATTTCAGAAACACAACACCGGCAAGGTATACCCTTTACTCACGAGGCGCTTCGTGCGCACTTAAGGCGGAGTTGCACCGCCATATGCATTCGGCACGAATGACCTTCCACGCTTCCAAGCTTTACTCGGCCGCCAGCGTGCAGCAAAACGAGCGCGTGTGTCCGTGCCGCTGTCTCGACCTGGCCATTATATGCTTCGCGACATCCGCGTATCGGCCATGTGTCCGCGTGATGGGGCACATCGTCGTGCCTTGACAGGGTAATTTTGCTGACATATTTCTCGTACTCCCCTCGCCGGTGACCTCCTCTGCCCTGCAGTGGAAGCTGTAGCGTCGCTGCAGCTTTGCCTCTGCCGACAGCGTCCTGAAACAGTCACGTTCTTTCTCTTCGGCACCTCGTTCTCTTTAGGGGGCTATACTGTTACGCAAATGATAAAAAATCAACGAAACTGACACACATGTGCGCAATCATGTATCCGGCATCGACACGTTTGACGTTGCGCTGAAGCACTCACGCTCTGCCGCACGTCAATGTATACGTTGACGCACGGCTACAATTCGTAA
The DNA here is from genome assembly GCF_038994185.2 of Dermacentor albipictus. Classification (NCBI taxonomy): domain Eukaryota; kingdom Metazoa; phylum Arthropoda; class Arachnida; order Ixodida; family Ixodidae; genus Dermacentor; species Dermacentor albipictus. The sequence goes on from NC_091821.1 coordinate 25,602,986, forward strand.
ATTCAAATGTGTACCCTAAAGTAAATTATTAAAAAGTGAATTATTGCAATTATGTTAGTTATTCAATTAAGCATTTTGATTCCGCGTCGAAATAATGGTCGCCTCATCGAGTATTTAGCGCAGGAAATTTTTGAAAATTTCGTGCGGCTAAAAAAACACGCCTGGTGTAGGTATAGCGTAGAATTTTATAGAGTAGTTCAAGTACCCTCTTCCATTCGTCGCTGCATGCTTAAGACACCCGAACTTTGTATGTATGTATGTATGTATGTATGTATGTATGTATGTATGTATGTATGTATGTATGTATGTATGTATGTATGTATGTATGTATGTATGTATGTATGTATGTATGTATGTATGTATGTATGTATGTATGTATGTATGTATGTATGTATGTATGTATGTATGTATGTATGTATGAATGTCGGCACAGCACATCACGCTTTTCTTCAGTCTTACATTTAGGCTCATTACTCGTGTCTGCGGGAAGCATTCATTTGTTTATTTTCGTTATGCGCAGGTGTTGTTAGTACGGGCTTACCTTAAAGCTAAATTAACTTGGTGGGCGTCAGGAGACAAGCCTTCGAGCTACACACAACTTCGGTAGCGCCACCAAAGTCTCTTTTTGATCTGTATAGCAGAGGCGAACTTTCGAATCTGCTCTGCGTGCAAAGTAATGTGGTCGCATCCGTGTATCACCCACAAACCACGTAGATGAGGATCTTGGCGTCGACGCCCATTGCCTCTTCATACTGCAATATATCCTGCGTCTCTATATTATTTCCGTGGCGGCTCGTACTTCGGCTACCTGCGTCCGTGTTGCATTGTTTGGAACGAATTGCGCCCCCAAGGGACTTCAATCATAGAACTGCTGTAATCGGAACGTAAGCATTATTCTGCGTCAAGCTAATTATTCTCGCTCTCCGTCATTGGCTACGCTATACGATCGCGAATCAGCCTTTCGGAGCGGCAAGATGGAATATAACTGGGATTGGCTCGTGCGTGAACACTGCCAACCGCGCTGCTCGCGACATGCGCAGCGCGGAGCCAGAGGAGCCACAAAGGCGCGTGTTTCTGCGCGGCCCTCGCGAGCGCCTTGATTTTCCCCTCTGACCGTCCGGTGCCGCGCTGCTATTTCCGACGGCGGAGACGATGTGCGCGAGCGAACGGAACTTGGCACGCGCGCGTGGCTCCTGCACCCCTTTCGTGTCGTCCCTCGGCGCATACGCCTCCCGCGTCTCGGACGGCGGCTGCGGGAAGCGGCGGGTCTGCTGCGAACGGCGACGCTGTACACCGCTTGCGCCGAAGGCTGCTGCGAGCGCATGGCGGCCCGACCGCTCGCCCTGAAGTCGCACGTTCTGCAGCTGCGCCCCCGAAGGTGTGCGCTACGCGGCAGCGCAGCGGTCGCCGCCGTCTGGCCCGGTCGCGCGCGCCGTCCAGCTACGCGGCCGGTGGTGCCGCCGTCATGGTGACTCGAAGAGGTAACGCCTTTGCGTTCAGCGACGCGCGAACGCGCTTGCACGACACGCGCGGAGCAACGCGTATTCTGCCGGGATATGCGTCACTTCGCGCCACTGTTTCTCGAAAGAGGGTGCGTTGAGAAAGAGATCGGGAACGAAAAGACGAGCGTGAGAAAATTGGAGCTATCTTGTTTTTTTCCGCTTCGGAAAATATGTCAAGGGCAACTGTTCTTTACAGTCCAAACAAAAGAGTAATGCTACTGTTTCGTTCCGTTATGCCAGTGCTTTCCGCCCCATTCACAGGGCAACACTTAATTTACGGGGCCCCTCTGTTTGCTTTTCGTCGAGTATAGTGGGTAATCGCGCCAGACTCCTCCGCGAGACTTTGTATATTCTATGTTCACTTCGCTGCATATTTTCCGACCGCCGCGTGTCAGCCCGTGCATTCTGACTGCAATGCCCCGTTTTCTACGTTTCTGCACCTGTTGAGCGCTGGCGAGCAGCCAGATTAAGTGAGCCGCGTTGAAGATGGCTCGTAATTCGACGCGCGTAGTAGTTCGATCAGGATTCCTGATTTCGCAAGGCCCGCTATAGGATGAGATTTCGCAATTATATGCGGCCGGCGTAGCTTAATTGGCACAGAGCGACGGTCTCAGCGAAGTGACCCGCGGCAAGCACGGTTACGAATCCAGCAGCTTTGGACTGGCACCAGCCACTGCTGTAGAAGCTCCTGTAGAAGCCGACTGTGCTGGGGCTTGATCAGGTGGCTCGTATAGCAAAAGTGTTCAACTGTAGCATACGGGTAGGACTATTCAGGGTGCATATGGCATTGTGAATGTCAGCGCTTCGTCTTGTTGCCATACACGTGCGCAAGTCCGAATGTAGAAACTCGTCATTTCTAGTCTATGCAGATGGGGGGGAGGGCGGAATTGAATCCGTATTGAAATCCATTGATGCATGCTCTATTTGACGAGGAGCACGTAAAATGACATGAAATTGACGATTTTCTTTTGTCACACGTTGCTTCATTTACCTCAGCACGAATTCTTTTGGCTGTTTTTTCACCATCCTTGTCTGTTAACTGCATGCAGCTATGGCGAATGCAGCTGTGGCGAAGTCGCCCTTAGGTAATTTTTATCTGCCGTGTATCCTTGTTAGTCTGTTTTGATCACAGTTTTCCGCATATTTACGCATCGCAGTGTCAAGGCCAGCCATTCATGAAATCAGTTTCTTCTTACGAGTTTCTTCTGAATCAGTTTCTTCTTGGGCTCCTCAGAGTCCTTGTCCGGACAAGGACCTTCGCTGAGGATACCCAATTTTTGAAATAAATTATACCACGTGTTTGGCGCATGATAGCCTGAGTTGCTTATGCGCCATAAAACCCAATACAATACAATACAATCTTACGAGCATGTGCAAGCTTCTGTCAGGCTCAGCGCATATCCGTATACGGCATCGACGGCGGCCACTCGCTTGTGGCTTTTCTTACGAGTACACCCCGACACTATCGAGTCGGGCCAGAAGTCGGGCATATATTGACCCCACCCGCCGAACAAACGCGGACAAATAGCACATACGTCAGGACGACGGCCATCTCGCGGTGTGCGCCTGTGAAAGTTGAGGCGATGGGCGCACGCGCGCGTATAATGAATGCGCTTCTGCTAGCAACGTCTCGCTGCAGGATGTCCCGTTAAAGTTCGACATACTATAGAGATGTATCAACGTCTGGTGGTGACCGAGTGGGTTTAAGTTATACATATTGGAAATGACCGGCCGTGGTTGCTTAGCGGCTACGGCGTTGCACTGCTATATGTGCACGAGATCGGGCGATCGAATTCCGGCCGCGGCGGCCTCATTTCGACGAGGAAGAGAGGCAACAACGTCCGTGTACAGTGCATTGGGTGCACGTTTAAGAACACCAGGTGGTCGAAATTAATCCGGTGTCCCCCATCACGGGCGCGCCTCATAATCAGATAGTGCTTTTGGCACGTAAAACCCCAGAATGTTTATTTATATCGGAAATGAGAATATTCACAAAAGGAAATGCCAAGTTGGGAGGTTCTTGATTTATTTGAAGTGTTCAAGTACGCAATATAAGTTTTGATACGTACTAGCTTTCTTGTATAAGAAAAATAAAGATTCCTTGTGCAAAAATGCATTACAAGGAACAGGTTATGCGTATGTGCTAGTATAGTATAGACTAGTATAGTATAATGTAGTATGTATTTCAATTTTTTGTGCAAATAACGTCCGCTTCTTCGAGAGGACCACCTCATGGACTAGAATGGTGCTATCCGCCACAGGCAGTATTTATTTAATTTTAGAAAGTGTTCGCTGAAACACCCTGTATATTTTAGCTGTATGGATTGCACACAGCGTCGAAATAACGATTTTTTCCCCGCTTAAGCCTGTCTGGTTAGGATTGAGCTACGAGTTGCAGATTCGGTATGTCGCCAAATCGCGACACCTAGCTGGAAGAGGTTAGTGGGGCGCCAAAATCTTGGAACACGAAGCCGGTTTCGAGCCCCCGACCTCGTGCTCGGCTGCAATACGCCATATTTATAGGGTGTCTTTATTTAGCTGCACCAAATTTTTTTTTAATTGCCTGTGACGGATAGCATAGTTCTAACCCTTCATCTATATTACTCTGGGAGGCGGCCATTATATGTGAAATCAGAATGCCTGATGAAACACTTAGCATAATTATTCTAAATAACGTCTTAATTACTTTAAGGTTCATAGTTCAGTCTACGAATTATAGCCGGTGAGTTCGCACGGCGTATCCACGTAGAACGAATTCTCAGGGGTGCACCAGTTTCGAGATATTAATTTTCAACTGTAACAGCAATGCATTTCGTTAGAGGCTTCGAAAATGAATACCTCGAAACTGGTGCAGTCCTGAGAATTCGTCCCAAGTGGATGCGCCTTGCGAATTCACCAGCTGCAGTTAGTTTATTCAAATATGTGCCATAAAATAATTAATTAGAAAGTTAATTAGCGTAATTATGGTAAATATTCGATTAAGCATTCCGATTTCTCGTAGAATGGCCGCCTCATCGAGTAATATAGATCAAGTGTTAGAATCACGCTATCTGCCCCAGGCAATTTTTCAAAAAAGTTGGTGCAGCTTAAAAAAAAAAGAAACACCCTGTGTAGCTATTATTCACAGAGACGTTGATCATGTGCATGAGCGAGCCTTCCCTTGACTCCTTGTTTTCTTTCCGCACGCGTTTGTTTATGCACGGCGCACTAGTCTTGGCCGAGAGCCATGATGACATTGTGTCAGAGAGATGCAAACGATGGCTGCCAGAGCGCGACTTTCTTTGGTTGGCAGTGTCAGTGTATACATAGTATATACGTTGAGGCGCATCTACGTCGCTGCACTGACGCAAGTCTGGAGTGACGCCAACCCGGTAGTTAGCTGACTGCGCCGTTTACAACGTCCTGGAAACAATCCCAGTGTTGTTGTGGTTATTATTTTTTTAAATCTTGCGCAATTAACGCGCGTAATGTATGCACTCACTCGCACCTAGCGGTCGAGTGATAGCACTTCTGCAGTATTCTAAGCAATTAACAAACGACAGTATACGTGTTGACGACGTTTGGTATCGAGGCAGTCGTAAACCGTGACTGGCAAGCAGTGTTGTCACAATTTATCAAGAAATATTTTTTTTTCTCCTTGGAAAATCAATAGGTTCTTAAAGCTGGCAAAAGAGGCATTTTAAACAACGTCTCTGCCAGCACGGATCCAGCGTTTATTGATAGTTCTGCAAAGTGCCACCCATGAAGCAGTAACACGATTCAATGATCTCCAAAATTATTGGCGTGGTGCGTGGTCTGAAAAACCACACGTATGACGCGCAGCGAATCTCGAATCTTGTTCCGAATTTCAAGCCAGTTACGGCAGGGCCTCAGACATCTGGTACCTGAAGTATCAAGTGTTCATTGTGTTTTGAACAATGCATTGTGTTTTGAACATTAAAGCCATTATTTAATTTTTTTAACACTCGCGTACCACGACAGACGTTCTACGCTGGAATGTTGAGCGACAACGGGGCCAGCTGTGGAAGACGACGGCGACGACGAACGCGCGAGCAGTGGCACTAGCGCGTTTGCGCGGTTGGCGCCTTTCTAAAAAAGCTGTAGAAAACATTTCAAGAACAACTGTTCTTGCCCTTGCGCCTGGCATGTCTTTGGGTCCCACCTGTGAAAAGGGTAGTTCAAGGGGGCGTTACACGTCAGCGAGCCCACAGGAGCATATGCCATTGAACTTGGGCTCTTTCTGCACTATCACCAGGATCGGCCTACATGATTTGTTTTTGTCAAGATATCGGGGGGGGGGGGGGGGGCAGACACATTTTTTTCCCAGATCCCAGCCATAGGCAGCTTCGCTGTACGAATCTGTAGCTGTGGCAACACTGCTGCTAAAACTCGCCTGCGGTTTGGTTTATCGGTCCAGTACGCAGTTCGTCTGGCGTTTATCGTCTGTGCTCGAGCTATTTGTCTCGCATTCGTTATACGTGTCATCCTGTGAGCTGATGCACGAGGCTATATTCTCAAACTTAGGCATCTAGCAAAGCGTTCACTCTGCAAATTTGTGTCACTCGGAAAATGCTGGACTATTTTTCTACGCGGGCTGCTCAGTCTGTAAGCACGGGGAGCGCTGCAGGGCGACATCTCTTCAAGCGATCGTAACCGTGAAATGACAAGTCGTGTATTTTACCAAGAAAAAAGTGTTAGGCCGCCCCGCCATGTCGCACGCGTGCGCATTATATCCGTCATTTTCATGAGCGCTTTGTGGCTCTAATACGGCTATCGATTTGGTTTTACTGTACCGATTGAGTGCCGTTATGGCATAAAGGCCATATGTTATAGTGACTGCTACGTATAGAGGCAAAACTTGAAACTTGTCCGCCGTTATGTGCATACTCCTAAGGAAAGAGCAGAACTAAGCCATAATTACGAAACTGCGTATGCTTCCGCACAGTGAGCGCATCTGCTGACCAAGCAAAGGATGCTTCGTCCAGGGCGAATAGCTGGAATATTTGTGGCGTTTTTCAGTGCTTCAGGCAATGGATCAGCGGGCTTCGCGGCACAGATATACTGCGGCCTGAGAGAGCTAGCGAAAGAGCGAGTTGCGTTTGTAGCACGTCCTATTGAGTGGGATCTTTTTTGCACATGAAGCCGGCCCACTGAACTAAACGACACACAATGAAGCGCAGCTGACGGACGTCTGCCGTTTCCTCCAGTCAACTCTCGTGAATGTATGACCTCCCCTCCCCCTAGGGTAATGTTGAGTCATGCGAAAAAGATCTGTCCGCGTCTGGGAATACGTTGATCGTGGCCGTCGTGTTTCTTGTCACGCGACGGACCTCGCTTGCTATAGGGTGGTTGCATCAGGAACGTAGTTGTGTGTTCGCTCCGCCGCCATACATGATAACGGCGACGGATCTACGACATTTGCGCTATATAATCATCACTCATGCGGGAGGAAAATGCGTATCGGTTGCAAGTCCCCATTATGTCGCATTGCAAGAAATGGCGCAAGCAAAACACACAGACGAAGGTCATATGACATTTGGTCCGTGTATTGTTTGCGCTATGTCTGACAATATGTCACACCAACACCGCCGCACCTCTACCTTTCCCATTACGGAAGCTATACGAGAGTAAACGCTAGATGGGACGCGCAAAGTACTGCGAATAATTTATCCCATATAGGGACTGCCTGCTTCCCTTCTGGTAGCAATACATTTCGGCGATGATTGAATAGTACTCAAGCCTGATTTAGAATGTTTTCCATCACCTGTAGACACTTCCAGAAGGACTGCATAATGCCTCTTTATAATCTCCGCACAAATCCATCCAACTTCTTTTTTTTTTTTGTTACAGCGGAGCTGTCTTGGGCTAGTTTCCAGCGTTTAGTGATGTGCGTAGGCAAAAACGATGGCAGCGTCTATATAGGGCTAAAATAGCTTAATAATAAGGCAAAATCGTGTCAGCGTATGTGTCCCAGCTGCGCTTGAGGCCAGATGTGTGAAAACTGTTGATGGATGATGGTTTGATGCATTGCGATCTAAGCAAAAGAACGACAGCGCGGCCGTTGCGCCCTATCGACGACGGGCCGTGGAATGTGCCGACGAGCGCGCCGTACAGAATGGGGACGGAATCGTCGCCACCGTATACGTGCATCTTCATCCCGGAACGTCAAAGAGATACCTGGAAGACTTATATGGTCGACACATTTGGATGGATCCTCCCGGTGGACCCCAATCCCATCGTCATTGTGGGCGACTTAAACGTCGACGTGTCTTGTCCCGACGGAAAGTGGTTCTTGGCGTTTTCTCTTGGAAAGGTTCGGCCCTCAGTGTTACACCAAGACCAATGTCTCCACGATGCGCCATTGGTCGTGCCTATAGACCTAACGTTCGCTAAGAACACTTGATGTGTCGTCACAGAGCCCATGGCCGTCTATGATAGCGACCATAAAGCCGTAATTACTGTGGTAAAGAGATAAACGTAAATGCAAATAAATATAACGTGCATATTTGTTTTATGTTGTTTTGTTGTTTTGTTTTATTTTCTTTACAGCTATATGCAGCTCCGCTGGTGATCCACCTTCACGGAGTGAAATGACTCTGAATTTTTTCCCCTATGTAGTTCAGCTTAGCTCGCTCCCAAGGGCTGCGCCCGCGTGCCAACTCAGGGTCAGCCCTTTTCCTGCGCTCTTGGAAATGCCACATATGACTATAGTTTGGCTACACTTGAACCGACGAGCTGAATGCGGCGGCTATCTGTGGTTATCGTTACATTCTGCACGCGTTCACTGGAACGCGGAAAAGTAAACAATACCGTCGTTGCATTCGTATGTGTACAAGTTTTAAATTTGCGCGTGACCATTTAAAAAAAAAAAAGGCACAGCGCTCAGCGACTGAAACGCGCATGCTCGGACCGCAAGGCATCCGGTGCTTCTTGTGCCACAGGAGAGCGCCGGGTGATCGCTGGGGGAGTAAATGGCAATCACAACGGCCTCTCGCCTACATCGTATACATGCCACAACTTGGTCGTCGCACACAGGTGGCGTAAAGAGGCGCCGCCAGCCACGCACTCAGGTTATCGCTTTTCAATCGTTGAGCTCTGTGTTCATGGAGATAGCATGCTTTATAATGTAATCAATCATAGGGTAATCAATTTCACCTTACGTAAAGCTCGCAATTATGCATCCTCTGCTTTTATTGGGTCACGACGACAGCCAATTATTTACTTGGCAGAGTAGTTTGCCAGCGTTACTGTATAGCTATACGCTCCCTATGAAAGATGCGTGTATACATATATACGTATACTTGCTTATGAGCGGAGGAAGAAAATATATATTTCGCGCCATTCGATCGTTCACTGAACAGGAGACAGCTATACAGTAAAAGCTCGTTAATTCGAACCGCAAGGGGAAGCCGCTTCAGTTCGAATTAACGAAAGTTCGAACTAACGAAAGTGAAGGAGAGCAACAGTACACTGCGATTTGGAAGCAGTAGGGCATGTCAGAAATTTGGCGTGCCAGAAAGTGATGGCGTGTGCCGCGGGCACACGCCATATTCAAGTCAAAGCTCTGGGTCCGACTGTGCCACACCACCGATGTCCACCGAAACGAACGTTAGCCGAGGCTTAACACCATCACAATGAATCGCGACGGCCGATACCTCCTAAGCTGAAAACAGAGGTGCACAACCGATGAAGACTGCCGAGACAAAGACGCTGAACATGTGAAGGTGGCGAAGGCCCTGATTCGTTGGTTCTTGATTGCAAGCGCAGCTGCGACGTACTTGATTCGCTGTGTTTTGGCGCTTGCCGTGCCATCTCGGCACAACATTAGCAGCTGTACAAGATTTGCAAAGCCTCCGAGATTCGCAACGGGCAAGAAGTTTCGGAGGTTACGTAGAACGGAGAGGCGGCAGCCGCCGCTGCCTTCTGGCTGACCGCGCGTCGGTTAGATTATTTTCCGATTTTGCCTTCTCTCGCCGTTCTCTCCATTTCGGAGGCAATACAGCCTTGTGTGTAGGCAGTAGGCGCGTTTCTCTGGCCGTGTTCCAGGCGAGCGTAGTTCGAATTATCCGTGAGGGAACCTTCTCGCGTTCGAATTAACGAACTTCTTTATAGATAGACTTCTGTGGAGCTTGGCCGGACCAAATCGTACAGTTCGAATTATCCATAAATTCGAATTATTGAAGTTCGAATTAACGAGCTTTCACTGTACTGTTGTCATATTTTGAAGCCGAGCTGTCAGAAAGGCCTTACCGTAAAGAAAAAAGGCTCTTTCTCTCTCTCTTTATCTCTGAAAAGAGCAGTGTCAGCAATTACTTAGTTGCCCTCCACTGGATCAGCTGTTGCTCTTTCTCCCACTTTGCGCGAGAATGTGTGACAGTATGTTTTTTTTCTGTAGAGTGAGCCTGGATCAGCACCTGCGGGGTGTGCTGCATCGCTGTGAATACATTAACTCGGAGAAGGGGAACAGAAGCTTAGATTTTTCAGAGCCGCAACCGCATGAAGCCAAAGAAAGCATAAGAAAAATTAAAGCTTCCTTTAATTGAAATGTAGAAATAACAATAAAACATTGAAAGGGGGCGAAATAGCAACTTGCCGCCGGAGGGAACCGAACGCACATCTTCTGCATGGCGACGGCGTTGCGCAAGAAAAAAAATGCTCGTTTACCGTGCATTCGACGCTGCTAAAGAAAGAAAAAGGAAGAAAGAAAACCAGGTGGTCAAAATTAATCCGGAGCTCTTTACTGTACGGCGTCCCTCACTGTGCCGTTCCTCGACTGCAGCGGCCGCGTCCCCCCCCCCCCCCCCCCCCTCGCCCCCGTCCACTTGAACGTGTATTTACGTCTGTGCAAGATGTGGCACTGAAGTGTTCGCCAGTGCCACTCGTGCGGCGGATGTGCAACGTCCTTTTAACCTCAGGTGTCACGGGAACTTAGAGGGATGTTACGAGCTGGTACCGGTTGGTACGGGAACGGGATTTCGGCGACCTTTAACAGCGTCTGCTTGGAGCTCGAAGCAGATTGACCATCGGAGAGATTACGGCAGGGAATACGAAATGATGCAAGAGACAAATAAGAGATCTTTAATACATCATTACGGGTGAGCGATGTGCTCCAAGACAAAGAAAAGTACAGAAACGTTCGGCGTGCGTGCTCCTGCACGCAAGGGTAGAGAAGATCTGTCCGTGCATCTCGCTGGCCTTCTTAAGCCCTACACCAGCCGGGCCACCGCATTCTCTCTTGCTTCCTGGTAGGGGGCCTTGTCAGCACCCTGGTCAGTTCACACAGAATAATACGGAGATGGATGGATGGATGGAAAACTTTATTAAGCAAGTGAGTTTGGACCGTACAAGGTCCAACACACACAGAGGAATACGGAGAAAAACCCCTCACTGGTGTAGACGTGGGGGGCGTAGCTAACGTCAGTGAACTGTCAATCACTGGTCAACCGACACACAGGTATTCGGAGAGAAAGCACTCCCTGGCGTAGAAGGGTGAACGTAGGAAAAATGAGAGTAGGATTTGCACTGGCACATAATCCTGTCGCACACACCCGACGGACAAGTGTTTTCGTGTTAACGAGCGTGACGATTAAGGCCAAACTACATGTACGCGTGCCGGCGCACGATAGCACGCGCCCACGCGTCTCACGCATGCACAGATGGTGCAGGAGAAATCGTACGTGTCGAAGCGTGGTGCGAGCGCAGATATGTAATGTTTACGCACGCCAAGAAATAGCTTTGTCCAACATGGGCGGCACCCATGGCTCCCATTTCTTCGTGAATTCTCGTGATGGCTACGTTATCACCCGCATTGATCGCCAGGAACTATTGAAATGAGCTTTCGCTTTCTCTAAACTCGCCTGACAGGTTAGTTATGAGCGCATAGCCCGTACTATTTGTTAGGTCGTTCTGCGATTCCGGCGCCCCTAGGCCTAACGAGACGCCTCCGCCGAGCAACAACAGGATTGTGGTGGCTAGAGGAACAGGTGTGCCGACCAAGGGCGCGCGCAGCCAGGGGGGGGGGGGGAGGCTTATGGAGCTTCAACCCCCCCCCCCGAAATTTCTTCGTGCTGTCGTGCACCGCCGACCAAAGCAAATGCCGGTGCTGGAAATCATTCTGGATTTTGTCTAGAATGCCTTTTTCACGCTCCAAAAGACATTTAGGCGCAAACATTGCGAACTAGGGCTGGATTTCGTGGCAACGCCCATGCACCTGGAGTCGCATAATGCAAGGAGCCCCACCCGGGCACAAAGTTTCAAGGGCGTTTTAATGGCGAGCGGGCTCGTCGCTGCATCTCGCGGAGGCTGCGTAGTCTACGGAGCGCATAGATTTCAATTCCGAAACTTTATGGGTACAAAATTTTCATAAACTTCTGATGCGAAATGTGCATTGACATTTCCAATGTCGTGTTTTAGATTTTCAATTCCGGAACATTGTGGGTTTAATGTTCTTATAAACATTTAGCGCCAAAGGTGCATTGACTTTTCTAAAGTCGTACATTGGACCACACAACGAGACAAGCCAAATGAACACACTGTCAGACAAGTTGACAAAGCACGCAGCGAGGTCCGATGAGACGAAGCGTTGTGGTGGTTCATTTGTGCTGTCATGTCACAGAAAAGACTATCAACATTTTTTTTTTCATCTGCGCCAAAGCATCCATGTCAAGACATTAAAGCCAGCAAAGGTAACTACGTTCTTATTTATTTTTTTACTTTGACTTTTATTCTCGAGGGCTCATTGAGCCTCTTCAATTCTCTTGCGCTCTGGCTGCCAGAGCCAGCCAGAGCGCATGCGTTTTTTCTCGCGTTGCCCCGACCACCGCGCGGCGCACTTGGTGCGCGTTCGTTTTTCTCTGGACGAGTGGATTTTGGCCTGGCAGAGTTTTGGACGCTTTCCGGCTAGCGGACGAGAAAAAGAAACAATGGTCGCTCTCCGCCATCACTGTGGGGACTCGACGGCTTGCAACACGTTCTCTTGAGGGCATCACCTTCACTTCGATGTTATCACAACCTCTCCGGAAAGTCTTTTGTCTCGCCGGTGTGGGATACCGCGCGCAGTATGCGTGTGGTTCTCTGTGGACGAAGCGTCTCACGTTTTCTTCGATATTCCTTCAGTAGCCACATTAGGTGCCCTGAGTAGGCATTCGATTGTGGCCAACACGCTTTCCTTTGCCTTTTTTTTTATTTCGGTGTCCCCGCCCCACAAAAGAAGAAAAGACATTGTTGCGGCGCAGCGAATTGTTGCATGGTGAAAGGTCCATTTTGTTATTTCTTCTTTTGCGCAAAATAATGGGCCACGGCACTCTTCAGTTGCCGGATTTTCTTATATTATTGCGATAACAATTGTATGGACATTCCAGGCGCATTCCTGCGGTTGCCGTCACCGTCATGTGCTGTATAAAGTCCAAGGGCGATAACATCGTCACCGCGTGCTGCATGCTGTACGTGCGAGTGAAAGGGGGGGGGGGGGGGAGGTGATGAGTGAGCCGACGTTGGTAGCTCAGTCTTGCGTGCGCAAAGGAGAAAAACGCGGAGGAAGCGCGCCATATTCCGTCGCGCACGATTCTGCTATCTGTGATTTCGCAACATGTTTATTTCCTTATTTGGCACATTATATACAGTGACTTTTGCTTAGATATGTATATTTATTGGGGACTTATACGTATATTTAAATATCTTGTTGCGAGGTTTTGTGTATATACATGCAGTGAACTTTGTTTCCAGTGGCACTTTTTTGCCCTTTATCAAGCTGTATATTCGCATTTCTAATTGCGGAACTGCTGTTTTTTATATTTGCTCTCTGTTGCGACTATAATTTCAGTGCAGTTACTCACCATACACGACCGGTGACAGCTGCTCCTGCGCAACACATTAGAACGAAGAACAGCGTCATTGAGATTTTACCCTGGCCGTTGCATATGTACAAAAATGTAAAGGAGGTTCTTGAAAGACAAAGTTTCATTAAAATATTTGTCCTCAACTTGTTCACTTCATGGTCTTTACGTTTTTTTTTAAATCAGTGACATGCTCTGCTTTGCTGGTTTCGAACTGATATAGTTAAAAGTTCGTGTGATATTTTCTGTACATATTAAATAGACAAAAACATCGAAGCATTGATATCAGTTATTTCTGGCACAATTTTTGTCACATAGGAATATATTCTTTTATTAAAGCAATACATATTTTACTTGTCTTGACTGTGCGTAGAGTTCAGGAATTCGTTTGCAGCATCTTTGGCAATGGCAGTGCAATTATTATTCATGCATTTGATCCCTCGACAAATTCTATAAGGAGGAGGCCGAGCTGCAGCGTGAGCCCCCCCCCCCCCCCCCCCTCCGAACGAAATTTCCGGCTACGCCTGGTGCCGACTGACCCATAGAGAAAGACATACATCACCGACCCGTCTGGAGCGTAGTTCGCCACTTATCCGCATCATGACTCAAAAGTGGTGCTGCGCTCAGTACAGCGGTTCTCAGTGGCGCATGTCGTCTGGTATACTTTTGGCAGGCGACAAATAAAGCACGCAGAGTGAGAAACTGTCATCTGTAGCCGTTAGTTAGTGCAATGAGGAGATACAGGTCTCCTTTATTGCGCGTTTACAATTTACTAAGATATGTTGAAGCTTCTACGACGAAAAGCTACGAGGCATTAGCGGAAGCTCATCTCCGACCGCGAATAAGCGGAGTCCGCACCAAATAGTGTCAGTATTTCTGCTTCAGAGAAGATCAACAAGCGAACTTATTTCTTCGCTCTGAACTGTAAATCACGGGGGCCTAAAGCGGCATTGTTCTTAGCGCCGACAAGAGCAGCAGCGGACACCACTTGTGGACGAAGGTCGCTTTAGGAACAGTTCCTCAAGGGCGATTTCACCTATTCTGTGGATCCAGAAATGCTTACCAAAGATGCAGCAATATGGTGCTTCCGCTCATGTCTGTAATATGATACCTGAGAAAACAAGAGATAACATTTATTGAGACTGTGATCACACAACGTGATTATGACCGCAAGGGTGGCAGTTTGGGCTATAGTTCGCATTCCATAGCTTAATAAGTTTAAAGCGCGAATGAAGACGGGACGACGAGAAACACAAACAAGCCGGTTTTCCGCATTAAACTCAGTGTAAGCGCTTGTCTGTGTTTCTTGTCCTCTCGTCTTCATTCGCGATTTTATCTTATTAGACTATGTCCGAAAACCCTCAGGGAGATCAGAGCACAAGCTGCGAATTAACCCTGCGCAAATTACGATGTCAAGCTTTCTGTGCCGGCGCTTGCGGAGCTTGTCATCGCCTACGTGTTGCATCATGCTTGGTCGCTAGATCTGGAAGTTAAAGGTTCCACGGCTGCTGCATTTGCTCTTTGAGCGAAATTAGTTTTTAACATCACGCACAATAAAGCTTTCTTGTGTTTGCATTCCCGTACGTTAAACTAAAACTCTTGAAGGACGCACACCAAAACGTACCGCAAAGGAGTTTGCATTTAATGTACGTAAGGCGACAAACGCTATTCTAAATCTGCGTATACCTTCTCCAGGCAGATATCGGTGCTCTGGCTGCCTCTCAAAAAATATGCGAAAAGGCGAAAATGTGAGCCATGTGGACGCGCTTATAGTTCGAACCGCTATTGCTCGCAAGGCGCGCGGGCGAGAGCTTTCACGCGCCGGCAAGCGTACGTGTAGTTTGGCCTTTTAGGCACGGTGTCTCTCAGGCGCTTGGCATCCGTTTCCTTCATCGCCGCACACAGTGAACAGTAACAGGGCAAATGTTAAGTGATGTCAGTGGTATCTTTTTATGTAGTACAATTCCGCTCGTCTTCTTTTTTTACATGCGTATACTCTGCAACGGTTACACAACCTTCGTCCTCACTACAATATTCAACATCACCCGCCGTGGTTGCTCAGTGGCTATGGTGTTGAGCGGCTGAGCACGAGGTCGCGGGATCGAATCCCGGCCACGGCGGCCGCATTTCGATGGGGGCGAAATGCGAAAACACCCGTGTACTTAGATTTAGGTGCACGTTAAAGAACCCCAGCTGGTCAAAATTTCCGGAGTCCTCTACTACGGCGTGCCTCATAATCAGAAAGTGGTTTTGGCACGTTAAACCCCATAATTTAATTTTAATATTCAACATTCTAGTAGTTTGCACATGAATCATGACAAGCTTGTCTTACAGAAGCACTTTCGAAATTGACCTGTATTTATTCAATTAGCGCCATATTTAGCTGCATTCGTTCCACTCTACATGAGTACAAGTTGCTATAAAGCCCTGTAGATCTGCAGGAGCGCCCTTTTCTGATTTACCGTCCTCTTTGTATTTGTTTCAAAATGTGTTCGACGCGTAGAGCGTAAGTTAATCATTTGATAATGTCTGTAATCGTTCACATGCTACATCATGCGATCACATTGAGTATATATTCTGAAACGCGAGAGCACTCAGCCACCGCTGGTGGTGAAAAACTTTTATTAATGAGAAGGCCAAAAGTAAAAAATATATATATAAAAAACCCCTACAAATCAGCGTTGTGGGGAGCCTTCAGGCTGCCGGTTGTGGAGTCCAGGCCATGCCTAGTGGCGACGTCCTCCGCCCAGTTCACCAGCCGGAGTTGGATATCCGGCTCGGTGTTGGACAAAGCAGTCTCCCGCTGCTGCGGACTGGTTAGGTGCCAAGAGGCAGGGGGCAAGTGTGCCGGGCAGGAGAATAGGACGTGAACGTTATCGGCGCGGGAGCTGCCACATAAGCGGCAGGCCGACGAGTGCGTCCCTGGGTGGAGGAGGGCAAGACGTGCGGGAGTAAGATAGGTATGGGCCTGAAGGTGGCGCCACAAGTGTTGGTGTTGCTGGGAAGGGGATTGGTGCGGAAGGGGGAAGGTGAGACGAGAGAGGTGATAGTGCAACGTGATATCGCGATACGTGAGGAGCGCGTCGCGCGTATCCGTTCCCGGCGGGGACGGGCTTGCTCGGTCAGTCGAATCTCGAGCGATGGAATTGGCCGCCTCGTTGCCAGGATGGGCCGCGTGAGCGGGCACCCAGATGATTTGAATGGGGCGAGAGGCAACGGTATCGGAACGCAAGATTGCGATGACTGGATGTGCCACCCGTCCAATCCCGTAGTTGTAGACCGCAGGAATGGAGTCGCTGAAGGTGTACTTCGCGGAGGTTTGCGTGATGTCAAGGGCAAGAGCTGCCTCCTCGGCCTCGACAGAGGTAAAAGTGTAGACTGAGGCAGTAAGAGTGTGTCGGAGAGACTTGGCAGTGAGGTACGCCGAGTGCTAATGAGGCGCCGGTACGGGGCAGCATCCACGTAAGCCACGGCAGCCTGCCGTTCGTACTGACGCCAGAGCGCGGAGGCTCGCGCTGCTCTACGGTAGGGGTGGTGTTCTGGATGCATATTTTTACGGGGGGGATTAACGGTTAGGAAGGTGGAGACTTGGGAAGGGATAGACAGTGATGTGGGAAGAGGAATAAGAGGGGAGAGGTT
This sequence comes from Dermacentor albipictus, assembly GCF_038994185.2. Taxonomy (NCBI): domain Eukaryota; kingdom Metazoa; phylum Arthropoda; class Arachnida; order Ixodida; family Ixodidae; genus Dermacentor; species Dermacentor albipictus. Next base: position 25,619,961 of record NC_091821.1, read on the forward strand.
AAGGGTGGAGAGAAGTGCGCGACCCGGGTGGGTGCGGGAGAGACCGCGGGGAGCTGGGCCGTGCGATAGGCCTCCGTCAGCTCCGTAAGGGAGTTGTGGACGCCCATCGACAGTAACCGAGCCGTCGAGGTAGATGTGGAAAGGGACAGGGCCGACTTATACGCCCGGCGAATGAGGCTGTTGACTTTGTATTTCTCGGTACGAGAACGGTAGAGATACGGAAGCGAATAAATGAAGCGGCTGAGAAAAAAGGCCTGGACCAGGCGGCGGAGGTCGCCTTCGCGCATGACGTGGTGACGGTTTGCAATGTGGCGTATGAGGCGGACAGTGTGCTATACAGTGTTTGTGAGTCGAGTGATGAGGGTGGTGTGCTTGCCATTGGACTGAAGAAAGAGTGCGAGGATGCAGAGGGTAGAGACGAGAGGAAGGGGTGTGCCGTCAAGGGAGACGGTGAGTGGAGAAGGCGACAGGGGTGTCATTCGCCCAGGCCGAAGGAGCAAAAGCTCCCATTTCGTTGGGGAGCAGCTCAACCCGATAGCCCGGGCGTGAGTCGCCACCGCGTCCACACTTGCCTGTAGAGTGGTCTCCATGTCGCCAAGATTGCCGGTGGTCACCCAGAAAGTGATGTCATCGGCGTAGAAAGCATGAATGAGACAGAGCTAGGATAGCGCGTAGAGCACGTGCCAGCGGGAAGAGGGTGATGTTGAACAGAAGAGGGGACAAGACAGAGCCTTGGGGGGTAACCTTGTTGCCAAGGGAGAAGGAAGGAGAAGAAAGTGGGCCGTATGAGATTTCGGCTGTGGGGTGTGCGAGGAACGTGGTGACATAAGCATGGACACGGGGTCTGACATGGAGGGAGGAGAGAGCGTCCAGAATGGCGGTGTGGTGTACATTGTCGAATGCTTTGGTATAAGGCCCAGCGCCAGGATAACTCGAGTGCGTTTGTGGTGGGAAGGGTATAGGACATCCTCGGAAAGTTGGGGCATGACATCATGGGTGGACAACTGGGGACGAAAACCGAACATGGAGTCCCGATATAAGTCATGATCATCCAGATAGGTCTGGAGGCGGGCCAGGATGACATGCTCGAACAGCTTGCTGAGACAGGAGGTGAGAGAGATGGGGCGGAGGTGTTCGAGGGCAATAAATTTGTCAGGTTTGGGGATGAATGAGACACGTGCATGGGTCCAGGAGGAAGGAAGAGTGCCAGCCTGCCAATGTGCATTGAGGAGGTCAGTAAGGGCTTCGAGGGAGGGGGTATCTAGGTTGCGGAGTGCCTTGTTAGTGATGCGGTCCCTCGCTTGTACTTATAATTGGTGCGCCCGTGCGCATATAGCACATGCCGTGCGCCATCCCGGTGATCTTGATGTTGGAGCACAGAGCACGTAGCGATGTTTTTCTTACGCAGTTTATTTACGGCGGTGGGCTGAGTACTGTTTAAAGGTTGCTATAAAAAAAATTGGAGGACGCTTATGCTGGCCTTTAACAGTGGAACGCGATATTATTCACAGACCCCTGACTGCTTCTCACGCTTCCCGGCAACTGCAGCTTATGTAACCGTAGCGTTTACCGGTAAACGCTGGCGGCGAACACTATTCGAAGGCAAGCTTTCTGGTAGAAACGCGGCCTCTTGCGTGGGTCGACCTCCTGTTATTTTATCGCACTTTTAATATTTCAGTCTCGGAGAAGAGATAACATAAAAGATATGCGCTGCCGCTGTTCTTTCTTTTTTCATTACATTCGTTTGTGGGCTGCCGTTCTCAAAATTCCGAGGAATAAATTTGTAAAGAATAAAAGACAAGGTATGAGCAACTTTAATGGTTGAAGAGTGGTTGGGTATGCGTGGTTCGGTATTTGGTTCGAAATTCTTTTTGCCGTTCTTTCTGCCGAAGCGACATCCGACGCTGGACGCCGGATTTTCTGCGACACGGGGCCCTTAACGCTTTCGCGTTTATATAGCGAGGCTATCTGGAGGACTATTTAACGCACATCCACTGTATAGGTGCAAGCGACGTTCACTTCTATTATTTCACGGCTATTGCTACGAGAACTGTCAGTGGGATTGCCTAATCGCAGTGTATATCTTTAATCGTAGCACCTGGTATACACATAGTTCACGCAGAGAAGTAAGAAATCTTTACAAAAAGGAAGTGTCACATACAGCGCAAATTCACTTGTTTTTAGGCTCACGCAAGCGCTGTACGGATAAAAGAAAGAAAGAAAGAAAGAAAGAAAGAAAGAAAGAAAGAAAGAAAGAAAGAAAGAAAGAAAGAAAGAAAGAAAGAAAGAAAGAAAGAAATTACATGTGAAATTGCGTGTTTTTGTTCCCCTTCAGTAAGGACTTCGTTTTCAAATCCCTTCAGCCTATAGACCTTTTCATCGGGCGAGGAGGATAGGGCGCGCGGAGAGCCTTTCCTCCTCTCTGGCTTGGGCGATCCGGCGCGGCGCTGCTTGAAAGTATTGCTGTCGCGTGCTGCGGAACGATTTCGAGATGTTTTATATCGTACTTTGTGAAATTTACGCCATGTCCGTTCATATAAGGTCGTCAGGGCAGCCTTTCGGTGCATAGGTAACTACAGAAGGCGGAAATATCTCTTGGGGGCGCAAAAGTGTGCCGCGCTTTATATCAGCCGTGGTGTACGCACATGAGTCGCGGTGAGCGTATGTGTTGTGAAATATTTTGCTTTTATTGGTTTTAATTCAACAAAGAAAACCGGTGTCTCTGTATTAACGAAATGGTAAATCTGCTCACTATCTGATCGCTTGGCGTAGGGAGCAAAACATAAAGCATAAGAGCGCATGCTCGTGCACGGCCAACCTAAGGCAACCACGAAACATCTAAGCGGCAGGCGCTATCAAATATTTGTGATACACCGGCATCGTTCTCGCGCATTTCAGGTCTGGTAGGCTTCAAATTACCATATGCATACGTTAGCCTTCCTGCATGAGGCCGATGGCGCTGCTCAACACAGCGATCACTGCGGTTGGTGAACCAGCTTGATACATATGTAAGCTGTGCGCTTCGGCATTGCCTTTTTGGCCTGTATACAACCATAATATAAGAATGGGATCGCATAAAAAGAATGCGATGCCTATTTTTCAGGACAAAATTTCCGTAATACGTGTGAGTGCGCCGCAGAGAATGGAATGAACACAACCGAAAAAACAAAATTCGGTTATCATCTTTCAAGAGCAAGAAAAAACGGGCTAACGCCGCAATAGGACCTCGCATAGTCATGCCGCACAACGTTTATAAATATATAACCGCTGATGCCGTATGCTTGGACCAACAAAGGTATATGTAATCCAGCACCTACCACTGCTTAGGACGCTCGCGCAGTTCGTAAACAGTCCCTTCGCTGGACAAGCCTAATTCAGACTGTAAGGTATGCTGCTATTACTTGCCGAAACTATTTCATTCAGGGGCAAAAACCTCATACATCGAACCAAGCAGTAACGCAATGTAACCTGCAGCGAACAATTTGAACGCTTGTCAAAGTATAACATCACAGCTCCTATCGTAGCAGAACGTACCCACGCTGTTACGATCGTCGCGTATGTTTCAAGGCTCCTAAACCGCAGCTTAGAAATAGAGGGTAATACTGCAATAAGGTCAGATTAGTCATTGGAACATTCAGAAATACACAATTGATCTCCGAGGCTGGTTGTAGGCTCAATTATGCGCGCACACATCGCGCTGCGTGTTCCGGCCACCTCAACGCCAGCAGAAATTCCAGCCATGACGCTTTAAACCACTTCAGCACGTCTCAAGAACCGTTTACCGCGTAGAAGACGCACGTCGTACTAAACAGACCGCACGACCGCGAAAACAAACACCAGAACCTACCGCCGAGCGTATATCTGCCATGCAAAAGACCGCTTTCACCCAAGCCAGTATGGCGCTGCTCATAGGCGGCGCCACTGCGTTCACAATATGGCGGCGCCTACGAAAAAACGGTCTATAGGAGCCCGCCGTTCCTCTGATGACCTTTGAAGCTCCCAACAGTTTGCTTCTTGGTCAATTTATTTCGAAAGGAGTGCATGTAGCTGTTGCTTATAACACTCGGTGTCTATAAATGCATTTTAATAGTGGCCATGCGTGGGGTCTGGCGCCATGAAGGAGCAGTGCTAAGAGTGTTAGCAGTGCGTGAGCTAATGCCGCCCCCTCAATCCGTCGAGCGGATGATTAAGCAGTCAGGCGTGTTTTCCACATTGGTCATCAGCTGCGCCTTCTGCTCCTGCACAGTGTTAGGTTCTCGATTAGCCGCAGGCACTCCCGCGTCACTTTCACGGGCCTTAAATATATGTTACCTAAATTACGCATGGAGACACCCCCGCCGTGGTGGCTTAGCGGCTATGCACTGATAAGCACGAAGTCGAGGAATCAAATACCGGCCGCCGCGGCCGCATTTCGATGGGGGCGAAATGCAAGAACGCCCGAGTCCCGGGCGTTCTTGCATTGTGGACACGTTAGAGATTCCCTGGTGGTCAAAATCAATTCACAATCAAATCGTGGTTCCGGCACGTAAAACCCCAGAATTAGTTCACGCATGGCGACATGACTACTGCAAATTTCCGCAGATGCATTTTCAAACTTTAAAAACACCGCAGACTGGGCAGCGCCCTCCGGCCAACCTTTCCATTCGCGCGGGTGCGCTGCCGAGGATTCGAACGAACCTGGCCAGCACAACTGCACGGCGGAGGGTAAAGTCGTCGGAGCGAGTGAAAGGGCCGGAGCAGTTGCGAACAACCGCCGAGCGATGTGCGACGCGGCCGCCGCTGCTGTTGCTTGTGTTTACTGAAGCTGCGGGTCGGGCCCCTGGACCCCGTCCAAATGGGTCGCCGGCGCTATCCTCCCTTCTCGAACCTCTCGACAAGTGGGCTTCCCTCGCGAGCTCTGCCGCTGACGTCTTCCAATGACGTCAGACCGCCCCTGTGCTTCGTTTGTAGCGAACGGCGGTGGCAGCAGCGCTTGCACCGCAGTGCGTATAGCGGGATCAGGCTGCATTTGCGGTGTTAAGCGCGGCTGCAGGCGCACTTCGCTGCTGGCAAATGACGTTCTTCTCGCTCTGTAAGCCGCTCGGCTAACTTGCCGCGTGCCCCTGCTACTCGCACCAACCCGCTTGACGTGAAGGCTGGCGGAACTAATCCAGCACCGACGCCGGTACGTGTCGGACGCTGATTGGGCGAACGTAGCGTTACCTTTTCTGCAAGGGCACGTCCAGGGCGGGCGGACTTGCCAGGAGCGAGGTCAAGAGGTCGTGCACACGACCGAGTCTAATGGGAGGTTTCGTTTTGCTATATATGGACGTATAGTGTGCTGCGTGCGCATGTTTTTTCACTATAGCATGCGCGGTGTCAAAAATATTTTCTAGGGCGTTGCTAACATAAGGTTATACGGACACATTAAAGAAAATTTAGTGCTTTGGGATTTTATCCTATACGTGAATGCGACAACCACGCATCGCATCATCTTTCTAACGTATATCGTTCCTGTAAACTGCAGGATAATGCGATATAGGAATACATTTGCGGGGGCGTGAGGTTTGACTGGCTTTCCTTAGGCGTGCAAGTTCGCATCTCATCGATCACTTATTACCAGTGCTCTATGCCTGTAAACGACGTGAAATAAAACATAACAAGACTAAAGAAACGCTTAAGCAGAAAAGAATACGCGATCTTACTGTTGAGTGTAATCTGGAAGGTTAACATGGAACGATGATTAAAAAACGAAAAAAAAAGAGTCCTTCTTTGAACGTGATTTTTAGGATTACAGAACAATTGAACACAAACAATAGATGCATATGCACAATCTTAGTGTGGGTTCTAGCTGGGTAGCAACGATGCTGCTTCTACGCGACGTACAGACGCGATACTCGGAGCGCGTGGCTGCCACTCACCACCCCCACATATATATATATATATATATATATATATATATATATATATATATATATATATATATATATATATATATATATATATATATATATATATATATATTGGCGCTATCGGTGGTCACTGGAGGCACTGAGCTGATGTATTTTTGTATAGCATGAAAGCGAGAGCCATTGTGGTGCATAGTGCCTGCATACTGCACCCCCAGCGATCACCAAGCGCGCTCAACCGTGGCGCGAAAAGCGCCGAGTATCGCGTTTCAATCGCCGAACGCTGGCCGGAGTGGTCCCGTGCGCCCCTGTACCGGAGCGCCCCTGTACCGGAGCGCCCCTGTACCATGCGTTGAGTGCAAGTACCGCAGGTTATGAAATGAAAGTTTATTTTCCATCTTGTAAGGTACAGATCTCGTAAGATACAGATGGGATGGTGGAGGAAAAAAAGCGGTTGTCAAAATTAGTCCGGAGTCCCTACTACGGCGTGCCTAAACCGTGGTTATTTGGCACATAAAATCACAGAAATTACTTCAACGTGACATGCGCTTGTCTCTTGTCATTCATGTCGTGATGTACACGAAATGCCATGAAATCCGTGTTATTCATGTCGTGACACGCCTGTTCAATCATGTCATTACAATTATGCCCCATCATGTCATCCATGGCAGGTCACGTATGCACTTCATTCATATCCTGATATGCAGGGTGATCATTTCTAAGTTTTATGGAATTATTAGTGGCACGAGCATCGAGTGACACTCTCGTTTCTTGCGCAGCACTTCCGGTTCACCTCCTAAGACGACCGGGGACTAAATTCAGCATAAATCGAAAAAGAATCATCATCATCATCAGCCTGGTCACGCCCACTGCAGGGCAAAGGCCTCTCCCATATTTCTCCAACAACCCCGGTCATGTACTAATTGTGGCCATGCCGTGCCTGCAAACTTCTTAATCTCATCCGCCCACCTAACTTTCTGCCGCCCCCTGCTACGCTTCCCTTCCCTTGGGATCCAGTCCGTAACCCTTAATGACCATCGGTTATCTTCCCTCCTCATTACATGTCCTGCCCATGCCCATTTCTTTTTCTTGATTTCAACTAAGATGTCATTAACTCGCGTTTGTTCCCTCACCCAATCTGCTCTTTTCTTATCCTTTAACGTTACACCTATCATTCTTCTTTCCATAGCTCGTTGCGTCGTCCTCAATTTGAGTAGAACCCTTTTCGTAAGCCTCCAGGTTTCTGCCCCATACGTGAGTACTGGTAACACACAGCTGTTATACACTTTTCTCTTGAGGGATAGTGGCAACCTGCTGTTCATGATCTGAGAATGCCTGCCAAATGCACCCCAGCCCATTCTTATTCTTCTGATTATTTCCGTCTCATGATCCGGATCCGCCGTCACTATCTGCCCTAAGTAGACGTATTCTCTTACGACTTCCAGTGCCTCACTGCCTAATGTAAATTGCTGTTCTCTTCCGAGACTGTTAAGCATTACTTTAGTTTTCTGCAGATTAATTTTAGACCCACTCTTCTGCTTTGCCTCTCCAGGTCAGTGAGCATGCATTGCAATTGGTCCCCTGAGTTACTAAGCAAGGCAATATCATCAGCGAATCGCAAGTTACTAAGGTATTCTCCATTAACTTTTATCCCCAATTCTTCCCAATCCAGGTTTCTGAATACCTCCTGTAAACACGCTGTGAATAGCATTGGAGATATCGTATCTCCCTGCCTGACGCCTTTCTTTATTGGGATTTTGTTGCTTGCTTTACGGAGGACTACAGTGGCTGTGGAGCCGCTATAGATATCTTTCAGTATTTTTACATACGGCTCGTCTACACCCTGATTCCGTAATGCCTCCATGACTGCTGAGGTTTCGACAGAATCAAACGCTTTCTCGTAATCAATCAAAGCTATATATAAGCGTTGGTTATATTCCGCACATTTCTCTATCACCTGATTGATAGTGTGAATATGATCTATTGTTGAGTAGCCTTTACGGAATCCTGCCTGGTCCTTTGCTTGACAGAAGTCTAAGGTGCTCCTGATTCTGTTTGCGATTACCTTAATAAATAGTTTGTAGGCAACGGACAGTAAGCTGATCGGTCTATAATTTTTCAGGTCTTTGGCGTCCCCTTTCTTATGGATTAGGATTATGTTAGCGTGCTTCCAAGATTCCGGCACGCTCGAGGTCATGAGGCATTGCGTATACAGGGTGGCCAGTTTCCCTAGAACAATCTGTCCACCATCCTTCAACAAATCGGCCGTTACCTGATCCTCCCCAGCTGCCTTCCCCCTTTTCATATCTCCCAAGGCTTTCCTTACTTCGTCCGGCGTTACCTTTGGGATTTCGAATTCATCTAGACTATTTTCTCTTCCACGCCGAGGTCTAGGCTAATTAGAGTTCTTACCATCCTGTGGTCACTGTAGCGCACCTTGCCGAGCACGTCCACATCTTGTATGATGCCAGGGTTAGCGCAGAGTATGAGGTCTATTTCATTTCTAGTCTCGCCGTTCGGGCTCCTCCACGTCCACTTTCGGCTATCCCGCTTGCGGAAGAAGGTATTCATTATCCTCATATCATTGTGTTCCGCAAACTCTACTAATAACTCTCCCCTGCTATTCCTAGTGCCTAGGCCATATTCCCCCACTGCCTTGTCTCCAGCCTGCGTCTTCCCTACCTTAGCATTAAAGTCGCCCATTAGTATAGTGTGTTTGGTTTTCACTCTACCTATCGCCGATTCCACGTCTTCATAGAAGCTTTCGACTTCGTGGTCATCATGACTGGTTGTAGGGGCGTAGACTTGTACAATGTTCATTTTGTACCTCTTAGTAAGTTTCTCCGTACCGTACCTTAGTACCTTCTCGTTAATGCTATAGAATCCCTGTATGTTACCAGCTATATTCTTATTAGAGAGTTTTAGAATAGGGGCCCCAAACGTTTTGGGGCCCCAAAGAAATAGCGTCGAAGCCACTGCGCATGCGCAAGACGCAAACTCCGTTTGGGTTTTGCGTTGGGAACGCTATTTCACCGATTTAGCGTGAGCCCAAATAGCGGCCCCAAAAACTTTGCGTCGGCAAACATGGCGGCACCCATCGAAGCGACGGCTCTAACCTAGCACAAAACTGGGTTCGATTCGTGGTAAGGCGTGAAGTTCGCAAGCTAGGAGAAGTGACTGCGGTTATCGCTTTCTCTCAGCTAGCGTGTGTTGTGAAGATTGACTCATTAGACGCCGCTGATTTTGAATTCGATTGTGGATTTTATGGCTCGTAGGCCTAACGCGGCTAAGCTTGGCTGGTGAAGGCTAGTAAAGTTGGTTTGCTCAAAACTAAGCGCAACCAATTGTTTGCTGCTTACAGAATAACCTCTAAATTGTAATTAAACACGAATACACGCAAGTCAAAGTTATTATTCCTATCACAAAATGGTATATGTTATTTAATTATTTCGAATAGCTTTTCTTTGACGCCGTAGTGGCGCTGTCAGCGCAAGACGGTATCCGCAAACGTAAAACCCTATTCTAAAACTCTTCAGTCCTACGTGCCCCAACGCTAACACCCGCAAAGCTCTTTGGGGCCCCAAACTATTGGGGCCCCTATTCTAAAACTCCCTATTAATCAGGAATCCGACTTCTCTCCGCTAAGCCGCGGTAGCACAGGGCGTGCCCGCTTTTTAGCACTGTGTATGCTTCTTTTGACCTCCTAACTTCACTGAGCCCTATTATATCGCATTTACTGCCCTATAATTCCTCTAATAGCACTGCTAGACTCGCCTCACTAGATAACGTTCTAGCGTTAAACGTTGCCAGGTTCATATTCCAATGGCGGCCTGTCCGGAGCCAGTGATTCTTAGCACCCTCTGCTGCGTCGCAGGTCTGACCGCCGCCGTGGTCAGTTGCTTCGCAGCTGCTGGGGACTGAGGGCCGGGGTTTGATTGTTGTGTTCATATAGGAGGTTGTGGCCAAGTACTGCACCAGGGTGGCCAATCCTGCTCTGGTGAGGGAGTGCGTTACCGGTTCTGGTCACCGGGATCAGGCCACACTCCAGGCCTTGTTTGTGCAATTTTATCAACACGCGGATTTTTTTTTAATCCGGTGGAAAATTGCCGGCACCGGGATTCGAACCACGGACCTCTTGCACGCGAGGCGGGTGTTCTACCTCTACGCCACCGCTGCACCTGAAAAAGAAAGGATACAGAAAAAACAGCACAAAATTTATGGGTTTCATTATAGATATGATATCAAAGCATTAGTTTAGTTAGAAGTTGAGTTACTGAAGTGTCTGGAATAATTAGGAATATTAAAAGTCACTGAGAAGATCGCGGTCGAAATTCAAAACAAATCAGAAAAAAAAGAAAAAAAGATGGTACAGTACTAAATTCGTGGGTTTTATTATAGATAGGATATCAGTGCATACGTTTAGTAACAAACTGATTTAGTGAAGTGTCAGGAATAATTAGAATTAATTAGAAATTACTGATTACCGTGCACCAAAGCACAGAATCGTAGACTTCAGAGACCCGTCGCGTGAGCCCGACTTTGGCGAAATTCCTGGAAACCCGGAAGTAGAAAGCGGTAGTAATGGCGTCACTAATGACGCCACACACAAGACGGTGGCATGGTATTTAACCGGCTAATTAATGGAAAACAGTTGCCTCCGAGTTCGGTTCGTGCGTTGCATTCGCCTAAAGTTATCCTAAAGAACACCAACGCCGAGGTGCAAGGACCGCTAAGAGACGCCTAAATCAAAGATTAGGGTCGCCCGCCATTTTTTTTTTAACAATCCCGAGCGGCAGGTGCCTAATTCTCATCGTTGATCTGGATTATATGAAGGGGCGGACATTACTGGTGCGAGAAATCGGAACACATAGTCAATTAATTAACAAAATGGACTAATTAGCATTTTAATTACATTATGGCACATATTGCAATTTACGAATTGTAGCCGGTGAGCTTGCAAGAGGCATCCGCTTGAAATGAATCCCCAAGATGGCACCAGTTTCGATATATTATTTCCCAAAGTGCGGGACGAAATACCTGGCGTTCCAGTTACTTTTATGCTTCAATGCATGAAAGAGCGTTTCGGTAAAAAAAGTGGAACAGCACATTTTTACGGGGCGAGTTTAATGGCGCACATCTCCACACTGGCGTCATTCTGAGAATTCATTCCAAGTGGATACGCCTGGCTGGCTAAATTCGTAAATTGCAATATGTGCCGTAAGGTAACTAAGTTAATTAGTGATTTTTTAATTAGCTCAATGTTTGTCTTGATTTTTCATGCGAGTAATGTCCTCCTTTCTGACCAGTCTAGCTCAAGGACTAGAATTATGTTATCTGCAAGAGGCGATTTAAAAAATTTCTATAAAACTCAAAAATGATCACCCCGTATATTGAGGTAAAAAAACGACCACCATGACATGTCGTTCATACCATATATGTCATGACAAATATACCATGTAACTGATGTCATGACATGTCATGCCGTCCCTCGCCTATTGTTATTTATGTACCTAGTTGAAGAAACGACCAACGACGGCATCACGACGTAGGATAAATGGATGGGTAGATAGATTCAAGACGGCCGAAGTTCGCAAAGATCGCTTGGCATTACAACTGTTGACCTTCACAAAAATTCGAACCTTTATAGTACCGTAATTCAGTCAAATTCCGTGCACTCCAAGTCGAGCGGCGGTGCGCACATGCGCCACGTGTGAGCTGCATCGGACCATCTGCAACACCATAGCAAAAAGGCCAGCAGGGTACGCTCAACCGCGCGACCTTTCCTTCACTTGCGCAACCACGGTCTGTTCCCGTCGCCTGATCCAAGCCAGCCAACGGGAAGCCGTATCGAGGCGCCTGTCCCGAGCTCACGTGACGTCACGTGAGGTGAGCAACCATTTTTTTGATGTGGGGAAAACGTCGATAAAGGCGTTGGGAAAGCCGGGCCCACGCACGCCTTTCTCGCTTCTCGCCCCATCGATTACAGTGTGGCATGCTGGGATGTTTAGGCGGCACCGTACCCTCGTTTTCCCTGGTTTCTGCGCAGTACGAAAGGGCCGTGTGAAAGTGCCGGTTTTTAGTTTCGTCAGTTTGCAATACTGGTCACGTAATACAGTGAATACCGTCTTCGCGAACTGCGAAGGTTTCGATACTGCTTGGACGGACCCTTGTCGAGTCGAAGAATCGGCGCATGAACGATAGTGTCTGAAGGGTCTTCAGGTCAGTCTTCCCAGGTGGGCTTAACTCGATTCATTCCCAGTTGTGCTGGCTACGAGTGCAACTATACAGTGGCACTAATCAAAAAGCCATTTCTCTCACGGAACGTTTTGGTCAAGCTTCCGAGTGTATTGGTTATATTTGTGGGGAAACACACTCCAAGTCTGAAAGTACCGGTTGCAGTCCGACCGCTGCCTTTACTAAAAGGGCATAGCAGACGAGTAAATTTCAACGCATTGCCTTCACGTATTCATGCTCTTCAAAGTAACGATGCCGTTAATGCATCGACCAAGATCGCTTTCACAAGTAAGCGTATAAGTATCTCAGCTGTACGCTTGCGGTGAAAACGTTAGCTCATGACGTGAGAAATCAATATGATATATTATACATTGGTAACGTGTACCACTATCATGCTTTGATGCGCTGCGTCACCTCCTTCGGGCGATGATTTACATTAATAGTGGACTCATTAGCTCACTACAACAGCAGCTAACGAGAATCTACAGATTGCTTCCACACATCTCTTCAATCTTCCCCTCACTCTGCAGGTTTTACCTTTGTTAGAATACTGAGTACGATACTGCGGGCCGACAGCGGGCACTTCTCACTCCGCCTCCGACTTCATGCTCTGTGTGTCTGCAGTATGCCAGCTGTACATTGAAATTGCGCGTTGACGATGCAGTGTGTCAGCTGACCCATTAAAATTCAATATTTGATGTGCACTGGCTTCGCGTGTATGCTGTACTATCCTGCCATTCGTAGAATTAATCGACCAACCTTGAAACTGCGTGAGAAACACAGTGGTGGGTAGAGTGTAAATATGTACGTCCTCTAGTGGCAGTGATGTAAAGTTCGTAACGTTATTTTCAAACTTTTCTCTGTGTTCAGATGTTTGCGCACGCAGTAACAGAAATACATGCAATTATATCAAATATGTCTGGTATTACAAGTTCAGTTTTCTTTTCTTCTCCTACGATTTAATTTCAACGCGCGACAATTGTGTTTGTCAAATTGTGTGGGTGACAGTCACATTTTCATGCTGCCAACATATCAAGTTGGATTCTTCTGCAGGAAAAAAAATTGAGCATGAGGGTAGCTGGAAATGATCGCGTCATTTTACAATAATTCTTACACCTAATTGAACGGGTGGCACGTTTTCGGTGCAAATGAAAGCGAGGTGTAGAAAATAGATTAAGAACAAGGCTTTCTTGTTTTGGTTTAGTGATAGGAAGCAATAGTGACATCACAATATGACTAACGCGAGCATGTTTTACAATTCGCTCACTATATGCAACGCGATTGACTGAAATCATACAGCTACCTACAGGCCGTCGGCATGCCGATGGTGTTACATGTCAATTATGTGCTGAAGCCTGACAGCGATTCTTCGCAGGTTGCGTATGTTGTGTAAGCTCACCGCCATACTGCTATGCAAACGAAGGTGCACCAAGCGCGCTCCAAATTTGCAGCTGTGCCTGTTGTTACTACTTCACTCACTGTCGCATTGCAAATGCCGACGATATGCTTGGTTCTCGAACGCTGTTGCCACCTGGTGTTGTTCGCCTGAACGGCAGGAGTGGTCAATCAAATTTTGTTGCATAGGTGGCGCTAGGCGTGTATTTAGCGGCGTACGCATCTGGCGTGCTCCTAGCGTCCGGTCCGTAGTGTGTGTGTGTGTGTGTTTGACGGTGGTGCTTGTTGTGTGTAACGGTGTGGTTTGTGTGCGCGGTGCTGTTATCGTCCGTCCGTAGTTGTCACTTTCCGTTTGTTTTTGTCCTTTACGAACTGTCGTTCGCAAGACGAACATTTCTCGTGAAGCCTGTGATAGTAATTCGTGCTTCTGTGTGCTGAGGTCTACGCTTTGCTACCGGCATGGTCGTCCATTCAAACCCTTTGAAAAACCTTGGTGCGTATCACCTTTGTGTTCTCTCGCGCACATCTATCGATTCGCGCGCTTGTTTATCGGCGGCGTATGTGAGTCTTTGTTGGACAGGTCGTCTGCTTATAGGCCCTTCTTTTGCAGGAAATGGCTCGTTGCAGCAAATTGTTGCAGAAAATTTTTTTTTCTTTTGCTGTGGTGTTTTACACGAATGGATTCAGTGCAGTCTGCAGTATTTCGCCAAGTTCACGCGAAAACCTGTGCTCGTTGACGGTCGCGTGTCCGTGACAGAAGGGCTGTCAACCTTAGCACCGCTACAAGTCGTTACTCTTTTCAACAGTTATTTATCGGCGCCTCGCTTGCTGCTCGCGCTTGTGTCTGTGACGCGTGTTTTCGTGCTTGCCGTGCGAAGCGACCACGGCGACTACGCCGACGTGGAGGTCAACGACTCTCCATTGTGGCACCACCGCACCAAAACTTCTGCGTGCTTTCTTATTCTTTAAAGCCTGGGATACATGGAGCGAAAAACCGGCGTCCAGGCGGCGAAAAACGCCCGGCGTCGAACGCTCACCCCTCGGCGTCCAAAACTTTGACGCACGCCGGCTATCCGGACCGATCGGAAAAACCGACGCCCGGCGATCGACGCCGGCGGAAGTGGCGGGGGTGCCTCTCGTGTTCACCAGGCGTCGCGACGATCGATCTTCCACCGACTTCCGGTAGCCGCCGAACGTTTTTGTCTGTTTTTCCTTTTTAGCTGGTGCCTCCGTGGGACCGTCCGTCGCGCGGCCGCGCTGGAGCGACGGAATGTGGGCGTTTGCGCTTGTTTGGACGCGCACTTTTGGTCTCTCTGTGCGTGAGAAGGACACCATCGATCGTTACAGCCGAATATTGAATGTTTCAGAGCATTAAATGAAGAGTACAAATTTGTGTATACATATTTTTCGTCTAGAAACTTAAGTGACGTGCTCACGAAAGAGATAATTATATACGCGGTACAGTTTTCTTCCCAACCCTTTCAAAAATTGCAATTACTGTGAAATATCCTGCTTAAAACCTTTATTCTGCGTAAGTGTTGATTATTACTCGAAATGCAGGAAAATAAGTGACAGCAAAGGTAAACCTTGCCCATATTTACAACGTCAAATTGCAGTAAACTCGGCGGACTCCAATAAGTACACCATGGAAGTCTAAAAAAAAAAGAATTGGTGCCGATGTGCTCAATAACATTTCCTCGTTTTAAGAAGTTAACTTTCGTCGGGGTTGATGGGGTATTAAACTCTTTGAATTTACTGGTGACGCCAGCGTCACTATAACCGCCGCGTGGGTGCTATGAGCTAGCACTGGCTAATCTGAACAATATTTCGTCTTTTCGCAACTCTTGGTGGTGCTTGATCACACAGATTGCGCTCTTTTCTTTTCCAAGTAGTAGGTTTCCACTCATACTCTGGAACATCGGGGAAGATTGTTGATGGCACCGCATCGTTTTTCGACTGAGGCACATCGCCAGAAATGGCCGGTAGCAAGAACGAGAAAAGAAATTAAACGTACGAAAGCAAATTTTTAAAAAATGCGTACACTAAATAAAGTAACGTTTATAAATTGCTGACTTCCGCGTCACAGCTTGCACATGCTGTTGTCGGCGTACGTATAGAAAAGGCGACGCTAGCAAAGATAGCATACAAAGGGACAACTGAAACTGCAGCATGCTACGCTAAAAGCCTAATGAAATCCAGAAGGGTACATGGCAAGCTGTATGCCCTGAGGTGAGCGGCAGACGAAACTAATGAGAGACATATGGTGACGCACGGCACCGGGGAGCGTCCAAGGAGCGCACATGTGAAGATACCGAAGGATTCTGCTTCCACGTGAAATGCCGAAAGGCGTGAGAATAGTTTACAGAGAAAGTGGGTGTTCCAGACAAGCCAAGCGTTGGCACGAAGAGAAAGCGCCCACTCGGTATACGGTTGTCGCGGATACAAGAGGTGCGCGGAGGCTGCACAATATCCAAGTGCTCTAGGGACAGCACTGTAACCATGGCAAAGTCATCGAAAGCAGCGAGACTAGAATACAATGATAAGCTCATTACAGCAGTGCAAATGCGTGGCATAATTTGGGATTATGGTCGCCAGGACTACAAGGATCAGCGAAAGAAAGCTGTGGCATGGGCAGAGATCATCGCCGATATCGGAACCGATCCGGGAGGTAAGTTCACAATGTTGGTACTGATGAAAACAAATTTATATGCGCAAGTGATCACCCGATGATACCACCCTTTGTGCTTTCGGTACACGACCGCGTTGATTTATATATTCGTCGCGCCAACTTATTGTCGTTCTAATTGTAGCATAGTTATATAATTCTTGCGCCCTTGATGCCCATCAAACTCATTCCTCCTGCTTTCCTGTTGTTGTTTTCTTTTTCATTCCCCTTTATCTCAGTATATAGTTTTCAAAACCAGTGCGTGATCGATGTGTGCGTGCACACACAGAATGTTTTGGGCGCCAGGACGCGTGTTTGGGTGCAGCAGCTTCAGGCGATGCTTACACCACGCGTTTAGATTAGTAACTATTCTAATTTTTTTTTACCAAGTTATCACGCTCGGAACGAGAGCCGCCCATTTCACGCCAAATGTAGCACAAAACGCTAGTTCTTGGAGGAGGCTTTAAAACAGGAACTGACACTGAAGTAAACATCAATAACCACAATTTATTTTTACGCAAAGTAAACGTCGCTGTTGGAGATCCACAAAACCTTCTGCAACGCCTGCACTCCGCGGTGATCGCAGGTGCCCGCTCACTCAACGTAGCCAGACCCGCCAGACGGCGCAAAGCCAGCCCGCTAAAATGCTTGCAGCTAAATGAAATGTGTGGAAATCGTTCGTAAGCGCCTCTATGAAACTTTTTTTCGAAGTTTAGTCAGTAACAATAAATAATACAATAAATATTCTGCTTATTTTTTTTTGTTATCCAGAAGCACATTCGTAAAGTCTGTCAACAATGCGGCGGGCGCGCGGCGGCGTCCGCCCGTTTGTCGCTGCATGTAATGGTACGTCCACACTAGCGACAAAAACGCGCGCGACACAACGCGCGCGGCGAGCGGTGCTGTCGCGCGCGGCAAGATTCACGAAAAGCGGCAGCAACGCGCGGCAAACGCGCGAATGGGTGCGAGACCCATTTTTCGCGGCAGACGCGAAACGTCCACCAATCAGAAGCGAGCCGCTTTACGAGCCGCGCTGTTGTGGCGCCACCTGTCGCATAAGCAAAGAATCATAATCTATGGGCTCTGAGACTGAACAGTGACACGCGCGCCGTAAAATCTCAGAGGCCATTTCCAGTCAAGGGGGCTGTTTTTGTTAAGCCTTACCACACCGCCACTGAGGCGTCGACGAAGAATTCGCCTCGCAATGGAGGCATTTTTGGAAACCGTTCGCGGATATGCGTACCTCTATGATAAATCGAGCGTCGGACAAGGAGCTGCGCGCCAACCGCTGGCACATTATGGACAGCAGTTTGGCATGACAGGTGAGTAATTGGTGAAGGTGGGGAAGCAGAGTGTGCGCCTGGCCCTCAGTGTCCCTGTACCGCACTCAAAACTTTCTCGTCCGCTGTCTGGCACGTCGGCGTCGCACAAGTAAAGAACAAACAAGTATTATAGTGTTCACAGTCACCAGTAGCTCCTCGTCCTGTCCGACATGCCTGAGCGTGGCCGGCAGTGGCGCAAAAAAACACAGACACTTCCGATGAAAGACGCAATGGGCAGAACGGAGAGCGCGTTGTCGCAAGAAGTATCGAATGGAACGAGACAACGCGGGACTCCACGGGCCGCTGCCGCGTGCCGCAAAACGCGACTGTGGACTTGCCCGCACGCGTCTGCCGCGCGGGCGCTTTCCGCGTGCGGCGTGTCGCGCGCGTTTTTGTCGCTAGTGTGGGCGTACCATAAGCGAAGCCAGCGAACCGCCGGCGTCGTCCCGCCGCGTCTATTTCCGCCGCGCGATGTTCGCCGTGAAAGAACGCTCCATGTATCGCATCGCGAGATTTGCCTGCATGCCAGGGCGTTTCTTTCTTTGGACTCTTCAGAGCGGCCTGGCCGCGTTGCCCCTGAACCGGCCGGCATCGGCGCTGCACGCGTCGTGAACCTGGGTATGTGTAGTTCGGGGAGACAAAAAAAAAAAAAAAAGAATGGCAATAGTGAAGGAAAGGGCTTGCAATGGGGTGCCCGCGGCTTCGACAGGCTGATCATACCGCTAGATTCTGTCGGATGCACATATATAACTCGCCGCTGCTCTTGTACGCAGCCAAACTTGCTCAGTTCAGATCGCCATGAGCAGAAAGCTTTTTGGGTGAAGGGTTATTGGGAAGTGGGTCAGGTGAGCCATGGTCATGACCGCGCGTATGTTTAGGTAGTTGTCGCCGTTGTATAAGGAAAGAAATGGCTGGCTGCTCGGAAAAATTAGGGGTTTCTTGCTCTTTGTCTATGAACTTGCACACGTACGTAACGCTCTCACCTCGTTGCCCATGAACCTTAGCTGCGCGTGCCAGCTCATGCAGTTTAGCGATCAATGGTTTGTGTGATTGTTGAGGGCTCAATTGTGGTTTGTTCGGTCACATTCTGCAAGGCGGCATGTTTATGGGGCTTCGGTAGAAATAACACCTCCACTGGAGCGTTTCCACCCGTGAATATGCATTTTCCCCGCGTATGTCGCGATTTCTGTATAATAAATAGTGGTGTAACTGTCCTGCTGTCCCCGCATATCTAAGGAAGCAAAGAAATTGTTTGCTGATGCGCCGGAAAATTACTCGTTGAACAGCGTTGTGTCAACTTCGACATTTTTATTGACATTTAGTATCAAAATAAGGTGCAAAATAACAGTAGGGGAGATAAAATTGCTCTTCGAAGGAACTTTCGTTAATTACTGAGCAGTGACAAAAGGTCTCCGGGTGTTCTCATCGCAAGAAAGTGCTGCGTGCGTCGACAAGTGGTACATGACGTTAGTTAAACTGTAGGTCTTCTGTGGTTAAAACGCGTTTGCACGGGTTTTACCTACGCCTGTGGGGCTGCTCCGCAACAACGCAATAAAACATGACTAGCGTGACATTTACCATAGCGAATATGGCACGTCACCCAAATTAGTGTGACTATTGCGTATTGGAGCAGAGAGGCTTTTTGATTTCACTTAGCATGACGTCGTTTGCTTCTCCGTGCTGTTTGTGACCTTTCACCAGTGTAATGCTACAGGCGTTAGCGGCGGTCTGCACTTTGAACGGATCGACGTGGAAGATCAATCTTACTGAATTCATGAATAAATTTTTTTTGAGTTTGTGTTTATTTCTATTTTGTTTTGTTTTTACTCAGTGGTTCCACTGTTAAATTAGCGCGTTTTTTTTTGCGAACGTTTTATTATAATTAATACAGGGCGAAATAGCACTTTGATAATGCCTACTTATCGCGTTTAAAGTTTGCATTTGAAAATTAATTCGCGATACTTCTTGTCCACGTATATGATGAAATAGAACTTAGCGGGTGTAGTGCTTGGGAAAGACACTGACGAGTTCGACAGCAAACCTGAGTATCCGGCCACACAAATTGGATATATTTGAGCCCGTGTGTAACGGATTCTTGTTCCTTCGTGGTTATGGTTCAGGGTTTATCGTAAAACAACAATATATAAGGCACACTTAGCGACTCCATTGGCTCTGAACTCAGTTACTGCGACAACAGTTATACTGCTACGACAGTAGTTTAAGTAAACATTTTTTAAAGTACTGCGAAACACTTGCGACTTCTCCAACCCCCAATTTTGCGCGAAAGTTCTGCAATCTTGTGCAAACTGCTAAAACTTGGCGACGATTAAGTATGATGACGAGGACATGACGACGGCGATCTGACTACGACATGTAGGCGACAATAGCAACATGGTGCCAACATGACGACGACACAACGAAGGTTGCGTGTAGGACTCTCCCACCCCCGCACCCGAGACTGAGTCGAGCGGAGGCGGTAGTACTGAGACAGCTCCAGACCGGATCGCTACCGAGCCCGAGACATATCCAACAGATATGTGCAGAGTCTGCCGGAGGGAGACCGCTGACTACACGCACATCTTGTGGGACTGCGTTGAATATCCAGAGGAAGCAAAATCAAGAACGCTCCCACCGCGTCTAGAGGCAGCCGCGAAGAGCTACGACCGAGACGATCAGCTCTGGGCCGTCCAGCAGGTCCTCGAGGCGCTCGAAAGGCACGGACGCAGCGAGCCGGCAACGGCGAGCGGAGACCCGCGCCGAGTAACGGTGACTTCAAGGATGACGTAGGCCCTCGTCGGGGCGCGCGAGCAGCCAACTGCAGGCATAAATAAAGTTGGCTCCAATCCAATGCCAGTCCTGTACCAATTAAACAATGCAGGGATCACGAGACAATGATCAGTGTCGCTGCGTAACGGACGGACGGACGGGCAGCAAGCAACACCTGTTCGGAACTTTACCCGCCGCTGTGATGGCTTCCTGCTGCTAAGCACGAGGTTGCGAGTTCAATTCCCGACTGCACTGGCTGCATTTCGATGGGCTATATCCAAATAAAATAAATAAAAAAACGCTGGTTCAGTAGGCCTTAAAGAACCTCCAGGCGTTCAAAATTAACCCGGAGCCCTCCGCTACGACATAGTCCACGGGACGGTAAACCCTACAAACTGTTTGGAACATTTAAATTGGTGTAGCAGTTAAAAAAAAAAAAAATTGTCTTGCGACCTCGGTCCTGCGAAAGTGGATGTCCAGCGAAGCTGTTGAAAACCACCTCCACAACTGCTGAGTGGGGTATGCAATACTTCATTGCTTCAGCGTAATGGTAGCAATGGTAATTTAATATAGTGGTAATTTTGACGGCACGCCGCCGCTGGTCATATTGCCGTTTCTTTTACAGCGAAAGCTGTAAATGACTAACCTCCGTAGTTTTTTCGGCGTCCGGCAAGAGAAACGGACTTTGGTGAACTTGGTGAATGGTATGGTGGACTTTGGTGAATGAACGGTTTCATTGTTTGCTTTGTGTGTGATCATGTACGGGTGCAGTGCGGCGGCGCAGATGTCAAAATGCGGTACAGATTAGAACGCTCGCCGTGAACAGTAGCGTGACGTCAAGGTTATCGTAGTATATAAGCAGGAGAGATGTTGGCGCTTAAAACAGCTGCGTTATCGATGGGGCGGACACGTATAGGTCGTACAACCGAAGAACAACATGCGTACAAGGACCGCCGGAGGGAACAGCAACGAGAATGTAAACGGCGCCGGCGCGAAACGACCACCGACGAAGAACGTTCCCGCGATGCTGAACGAAAACGACAATCGCGAGCCCGGGCAACTATTCCACTCTGTGAAGATGGAATGGCAGCGAAAGCACTTTGCTTTTCGTTTGGGAGCTTTGATTGTCGTCAGCTTTCGCTGCCATTCCATCTTCACAGTGACATGGTTGTCATTTTTTGTATGTGCACTGTACGAAATGAGGAATGCTTTATTTCAAATCCATATGGCCATAACTGAACTACAGAAGCAGTTTGCTTCATCCTAATTGCTTAATTAGCTTCGGCTCACTCGCTAAAGTCCACCACCACAGTAGATGCACGAACTCGGCGACTGTGATAGGCTCCACCTCGGCTGAACGCGATCGGCATCGGCTCAAATTGTGGTGCGGATGGAGAGGGCTGAAGTTCGTGCAGTCAACAATGTATAACCACTTGCCACCCATCTGTTGCCCGTCCACAGAAACTGCAACTTCTTACGCCAAGCACTAGCTCACGATCGTCGACTCCTCCATGCTCTCGCCGCTGTCGTCTGCATGATTCTGGCATTCAATCTCTGCGTGGGATACTCCTGACGTCATACGTGCACATTGTTGCCTGGTAGTGGTGGTGAACTTTTTATTTCGCCCAAAAAGAGGGGACCAGTCCAAGGACCATGCTTCCATGTTTCTGCTCAGGCGGGTGGCGAATAGAGGAAAAATGGGGAGTATGCTCCTCTGAACGGTGATTTCATCTACATGTGTACCCTACGTGCTCGTCAACGCCTCGGTGCGTTGCAGTTGACCGCTTTCGGCGCTTTGCATTTAAGACATATAAGATCCTTTATTTATTCATAATTTTATGCAGGAGCTTTGTCATTCTGTATTCTTTGTCAGGTTCGAGCGTGACTAGGCCCGTAGATACCGCTAAAGTCCCCTATATATACCGCAAGTCCGAGACGCCACCGTGCCGAAGTACAGACTCTGCCTCGATGCAGGAAGAGAGGGGGTATCGAGGCACCCCAGTACAGGCCTCAGCCCACGGGAGAGCGTTTGAAAGGGCTTCTGAAGCGTGTCCTGCTGAACAGTGACACGGGAAAGGAAAGGGCACGGGGGCCAAAGAATTGGCGTGGATTCCCGTCTTTGTTGTAACCCCCCCCCCTCCCTACCTTCCCGACCCTCTGGAATAGATGCGCTACGTTACTGGCGGTGTTGAACAGCTGGCGAGAATGTGGGTAGCTCGAGAGTATTGCGTTCTGGCTGCTGAGGGGATATGCTCCTCGTGGATCGCTCTGGGCTGCGGCGAAAAGCCAGCCAGCCTACAGTGACGGCTCCCGCGGGAAAATTGTTGGGTTCTGTGCATTTACGAGCGCCGCTTAAGATGCGTGTGTGTCCACGACGACATACGTATAGCAAGAAAAGGCCAGTGAGAAACATCGTCCGCTTCGAAGGCGAACATTTGCTTTTACTGGAAGGGTGAAGCCCTATAGGAACGGGTTCTGAGCGTCCCCCGAGTTCCTCATGCTTCTTCTGCCCCATTGCAGTATTTGTCCCATGTATGACGCGGACGCTCCTGTGGATCGTCTACAGCTACATACACCACGAAGTTGGTTCCCCATTGGTCTATAGCTTCCGATGCTTGAAACAGAAGAAAAAAATTACTCACACAATCTCCCGTGGGAGTTATCTAAATGATGCGCAATCATTTGCAACGAATCACCTGCTGTTTCGTCGCCGTATGCAACTGTTTCGTATAATTGCAAGAAACACCGCGAAATAATCCTGAAACGGTGAAGCGTGGTTGCAACACCGAGATGTTAACTGAGACCAGCATGAGACGACGAAGTAGAGGCGAGTAGTAGCACTGTTCACTCATGTTATATGATGGTGCGTTTGGATGATGCTGCTGCTTCGTGGAAGATGAACATTGGCCGATGCGTGCTGTAGTACGTGATGTAATTGAACAGTGTCACGTTTGGTTGACCCCTTACGTAGACATGGTCGATGACGCTGCTGCCTCCTCTCAGTGCGAACCATTATCAGCCGTGATCAACCGCACTCTGGCGGCAGCTACCTTTCTCGCGGCGGCACGCGGCTTGTCTCTAAAGCTTTCTGCGATGGGGAGACAGTGCGCTGAGTGCTGGTAGCTTCGTGTGCGAGTGGCAGCACGAAGGTCAATTCGCTTGCTGCTGTGGGCCCTTTCTTCTAAGCGGTCTCGTCTTACGTGATGGATGGACGGACGGGTTACCTCGTTTTGTAGGCATAGAAATGCTTACGCATTTAAAATAAAATCAGAAGCCTACTAAAGCGGTGTTATCAAAGTGGTTGACGTTTCTGCGGAGACGTCAACTCTTTTGACAGCACCACTTAGGTAGGCGTTTTGTTTTTACGTTTTGTAATATGAATTAGGTACAGACGAGATTTCGTACAATTGATATTTTTTAACGTTCTCAGTCTCCCATAGTAGTACATGCCCTTTCGGTCGGCCGCTGTGCTTTATTCAGACGAAAGCACAAACAAGACAACAATTAAGACAAAAAATACTGCACAAGCACAGAATGACAGCGACACTAGTGCCTATTTGCTCGCTCTTGTGCGGGTGATTTTTCGCGCATTGTTATCCGAAACTCTGGCCACCAATACGGATTGGTGAGCGGGTTCCTCGGTGCCTTTCCGAACATTAATGCTCCGACGTGTCGTACCTGTTTCGCGTTATAGACATTTCAGTAATATTCCGAGGCATTCAGGCCCCGCGGGTGTGTCGTTAGCGCGCATTGACGATATCTGAGCCCTCAGGCATACAGATACGAGGGCGAATCAGTCTTTGTCCCAATTTTTTTTAGCCAGATTACGGCTGTAAATGCGAAGTCAACATATCCATTCCCAGCGGTGGACCTTTCTTTGACCGGCATGGCCTTATCTGCCGGTAGCTCTGCGGCATGGCGGTGCTGTCAATTGAAGATGGCGGTTGTGCTTCACACGTCCACGACGTACGAGCAATGAAGTGTGGTAGTCAGAACCGCCGACAAGCTCCGGTCATTCCACTGGGAGAGTCGGGACCACCCTTACTCTGGGCGATCGCCCCTAGTGATTTCTACGTTTTCGCTCCGCTGAAGAAGTTCCTGGCAGGGCAGCGATTCACGTGCAACGATGGAGAGAGAGAGAGAGAGAGAGAGAGAGAGAGAGAGAGTTAATAAACTTTTATTTGGCAAGCAAGTAGGAAATTTTCCTCGATGAGTGGGGCCCGCAGTCCAGGGCTCCATTGCCATGCGCGACTTCGCGAGCCCGCTGGATCAGCCATTGCTGTTCCTGCCGGCTTGTGCTGAGCAGCACGGACTCCCAAGAGGAAAGGGTAGGGTTGTGTATAGGAGGAACACCCGAAGGGTTAGGGTATTCCCATGTGGAGTGGTACACTGTGGGTTTGCCCCCCCCACCCCCCCCCCCACCCCCACAGTAGGGACATATAGGAATGCTATAGGGTGGAATGAAACAAATGTAGCATGTGGAGACAAGGAAATGAATTGGTCTGCCGTTGCCGCCAGGCCGCGGCATCTGCCCTCTTAAGCGAAGCCAAGATAGCAGTCTGACGGTGGTTCCACCGTCAGCCGGGCGAACTCTACCACAGGGGCATCTCAAATTTAGTGCTGCGATGGGACAGAGTAACTTGGGACAGAGTGCTTAGTAACTCAGGGGACCAATTGCAATGCATGCTCACTGACCTGGAGAGGCAAAGCAGAAGAGTGGGTTTAAAGATTAATCTGCAGAAAACTAAAGTAATGTTTAACAGTCTCGGAAGAGAACAGCAATTTACAATAGGCAGCGAGACACTGGAAGTAGTAAGGGAATACATCTACTTAGGGCAGCTAGTGACGGCAGATCCGGATCATGAGACAGAAATATTCAGAAGAATAAGAATGGGCTGGGGTGCGTTTGGCAGGCATTCTCAGATCATGAACAGCAGGTTGCCATTATCCCTCAAGAGGAAAGTGTATAATAGCTGCGTCTTACCAGTACTCACCTACGGGGCAGAAACCTGGAGGCTTACGAAAAGGGTTCTACTCAAATTGAGGACGGCGCAACGAGCTATGGAAAGAAGAATGATAGGTGTAACGTTAAGGGATAAGAAAAGAGCAGATTGGGTGAGGGAACAAACGCGCGTTAATGACTTCTTAGTTGAAATCAAGAAAAAGAAATGGGCAGGGCATATAATGAGGAGGGAGGATAACCGATGGTCATTAAGGGTTACGGACTGGATCCCAAGGGAAGGGAAGCGTAGCAGGGGGCGGCAGAAAGTTAGGTGGGCGGATGAGATTAAGAAGTTTGCAGGGATGGCATGGCCACAATTAGTACATGACCGGTGTTGTTGGAGAAGTATGGGAGAGGCCTTTGCCCTGCAGTGGGCGTAACCAGGCTGATGATGATGATGATGATGGGACAGATGGGGTTTGAACCTGTGTGGGAACTATGTGGAAGAATAGTGTAAGATACGTAGAATAGTACGTGTATTTGTAATTGCCTGTTTGTAGCTTATTTTGGCTAATAAAAAATAGGAGCATGGACTTCCTGATTCGCCCGCGTACAATACCCTACTACGTTACGCCCCTGTTGTAAAACTACCATGTTTTCTACCATGCCTCTAAGAAGGTGGGAGGTGCGGTCTTGAAACCTTACAGCGCTAAGAGCGCTTTCTGGTGGTACGGCTTCTGCTGAGACGACTGCGCAGTGTGTTTTTAGCTATCAGTGCGGTGGTAGGAGCGACACCGGGGGAACTGTAATCCTAGAAGTCTTGCGGAAGCTCAAGAGGAGATATCGGAGGGGTCATTGGTCAAATGTAAACACAGCATGAAAGCGGCGGCCTCAATGATAACCACCCCCCTCCCCCGGCTGCTCTAAAGAAAAAAAAATCACTCTTATAAACTTCCGTGTGTGTGTTTTTTTTTTTTCGTTATTTGAAGGGGTGAATGACAGTAACAGCTCGCTTGTCGATAAGTCCTTTTACTTCGGTATAAGTTGCTTTATTCGAAGAAAATACTGTTATTAAACTGAAGTGCAGAACTCAAAATTCTGGGAAAGAACAGTGTAATGGACGGTTCAAGGATTCTTTTGGACAGGTCTCAGTATTGTCTCCGATTCCATAATGGAAGTGTCTTCATTGATGTGTCACTGAGCCTACAGCTGTTCTGGAGTACTGCAGGGCGCCGGTTCTAGCGTCTCTGCTATTTTCGCTTTAGTTAACTAACATTGTACCTGACACTGATTCAACTGTATGCTTGTGTGTCGAGGATTGCATAATATGCAAATTTATTAATAGCCTGGAAAACCAACCAGCGCCACGCAACACACGAAAAGTGCCAGGAATGGGAGATTCTGGTCAATCAAAAAAGGAATTTCCACAGCTATAACTACAAAAAAACAAAGCATATGCGCACGCACGCGCGCACAAAACACACACGCTACCAATACGAACTCAACAGCTTCACGTCACGCAGGCTTAGGAATATCTCGTGGTGTTATTCGTGTCTTCATATTTAAGATTGGTCAGACACGTATATCATACACTAGTGCAAAATCACATCCAGTTATTTTACTCGTTAAAACTATTATTAAAATTCGCATCCCCGGACGCTAAGTCGCTAGCGTGTACACTTCTGTCATTCGGCCAGTACTGAGGCGTGGTGTAATGCGCTGGTGTCCATTCACTAAGTCAAGCAGAGCGATGTTGGAAAATGCACAATGAAAGACAATTAGATTTGGATACAACAAATAGGACTGTTAAACTTCTTCTGAACTATTCGATAGGGCAATAACAACTTGCCCAAGTTACGTAATTACCCAAACGTGCACAATTTTTACACCTGAAAATGTTTTGCATATTTTGTGTAACCACCTAAAAATTGAACCTGAAAAATATCTATCGATCGCTTACACAGTCTATATTAACGAGAAATAAGCACAATGAACATTTAACCGAGTATTAGCTTCCACACTAACACATTTCGCGATTATTTCTTTCCGTGCATCGTCCGAGATTGTAATATACAGATACAGTGTCCCAACTATCATGCACCGAGAATAAGAATATATATATATATATATATATATATATATATATATATATATATATATATATATATATATATATATATATATAATATGCAAATGCCACGTAGATGGACAGAACCAAGGTAATGTTGTTTGCCGTCGCTTGGCGATATTCAGAAATTTTTTTGCACTCAGCTTAATTACATACGTGGTCTAAATAATTAATCAGCTTCTCAAATATTAGATGAAAAGTGTCAAAGAGAAAATTGTAGAGCAATATGAAAAACTCCCGATACAGCTTGCTGTTGCTCAATACGTGCTACATAAGTGTTCTTCTTTTTTTTTTTTTTCTGAACGTGTAAGTAGCCCGCAAATACACGCAATATTGCCGCGTGACTGGCCGCTCGAGGCACTTTGCATCTATTCGTGGGCTTCTTTCAATAGGTTCTATAGGCTCCGCAGAAAGCATGATTGAAGTGCCGTTGAGTTAAAAAAAAAAAGAAAGAAACTAGTATGAAATGCAAAAGAGGTGCCGTTTACACTTGCGCGCTGAATGATAACGAGTCCAAACTGAGATGCATGATTCAATAGAGTAGTGTGTACTTAGCACGGGCCTCTCAAATAGCACTCGTAATCGAGGAGGCCTACTTGACGATGCTGTTTTGGAGTGCTTGCACTACAGAAAGATAGGATATCAGCATCCTCTTGTGGCTCCTTCTGAGCACTCTCTCTCTCGTCAATCCGGCGCGTGGAACCTGTTGTGAATGCCATAGATTTGCCGCTCGTCGCTATTATAGAAAGAGGTCCGGCTGTAAAGTACGCTAGCTATCTCTACAATCTATAGGCCGGCATCGTAAGTTTCCAAGAAAATTCGTTACCACGATGACTCACTCGCGGAAGGCGTCGACATATGTGAACGCGCTAATCTCCTAAAGAGTCTGTTCCGCAGTGACTGACAACACAGTGACCAAGCAGGGACGTTCTAACTTCGCAGACGCTCGCCCTCCGTTTCATGAAACTTGTATACTTTAAAAAACGGCTTTCGTTCGGAAAGCCTTCGGGGACTGCGGCGTAAATCTGCTTGGGACGCCGACGCACATTCGTGGCGCAAGTTTGGTATGGATATCTCGCAAGCGGCGCTATAGGCTCGGAATGACCAATATCTATTGAGCGCCGACTTCACTTCCGCAATTCAATCTTGAGAGTTAGATCGAGTTGTTAATTAGGACCCGCCGCGGTGCCTCGCGGGGCTAAGGTGTTCGGTTGCCGTGCACGAGCAATTGTACACTGATTTTTTTATGTCAGTTTCGAGTAATCAACGTTATACAAGCGGAATCGTTCGTTCACATGTAATTGAAAATGTGTACCGTTTTTCTAATAAGCAACAGTTCAAGGTATTTTGCCGCCCCAGGCATAGTCAAATTATTGCGCCCTCTCCACGATGGCACCACGTTTTGGTGTATCATAATGAAAAAAAAAATAATAACGTCACTTCAAAGCATTAGCGATTATCACGGAAACAAAGTTAGCGCATAGTTTTCCGTGAATGAAAGGTTTCCTGGAATCAATATTTTTTTGTGAACGCTCAACTTTGTATCAAAATAGAGAGAATAAGAATGCGAAATGGAGCTGGGTGTCTGGCGTGCAGCAGATGAAGCGGGGTGAGTGGTGCGCTGGCGCCTTTCTCAATGTGCCGCTTTGTTTGTTGGCGGCCACCTGTTTCGCCTGCAGCACGAAACGGTAATGACACACCCGTCCCATAAACCTGAGCCTCGGTGTGCACTATTGGGCATTTTGACAAAGTCTCAATATAAGAACGAAGTCGCACCACGCCTCGCGCTGCTTTAAGATTGTGATTACGTGAAGGTTTAAAGCAAACGCGGCACTATTAGTACTATTTCTTTCATAACGACCTCCTGACCCTGCAACAGTGCGTGGATCTAAATTAATGCCGGAATGCGCGGGCTTCGAAAGCTGTGCTGACGAGGACAATTAGCGCGAAACAAAAGCACAACTCGCGCAAGAATAAAAGACAGACAAAACTTTCCTCGCCAGCAATGCAAGGTCAACTAGCCCAACTGATTCTTCCATTGAAAGCTGTGGCAGCAACAGATTTTTCAGCTATTGGAGCGTACGAGAAATGGTGCAATCTGCACTGATGTGTGTGTGTGTGTGTGTGTGTGTGTGTGTGTGTGTGTGTGTGTGTGTGTGTGTGTGTGTGTGTGTGTGTGTGTGTGTGTGTGTGTGTGTGTGTGTGTGTGTGTGTGTGTGTGTGTGTGTGTGTGTGTGTTCTAGGTTGATGCGAGAGTGCTGTGCCGTGTTGTAGGGAAACGCCGTATATCACCGGATCAATGCGCTGTGAAAGGTCCTTAGCCGGCACCCTTCCCCATTTTCGGTTTTTATTTGAGCGAAGGGTCTTTTCGCGTCGTTTGCCGATTTGTGTCGCAGGTAGCAGCACCTTTTATCAGGAACACTGAACACGCGGTAGGCTGTTCACAAGTGTGTTGCCAATCAAGTGTCGGCGACGCCGGCACGTTGTGTAATAGAAGCATGTGCAAGCTGCTCTGTGTTTTCTTTTTGTTCCTCCCGGCATGTAATCGTAACATGTACGCCTTGGGCATACTTGCAATAGAAAGGTATGTCTGTTGTTTTCAATAACGGTTTGTAGTTCGGTATTTTAAGCGTCTCACTGTGACACTGTATATAATCAAACGACCCGTCGCATGAGCGGCTTTTGCGATGATTCCAACGCTGTTTTCGTTTCCAGCCCTCATCACTGCAGGTACCTTGCCCTTCGTCACAGTTATAACGATGCTTCGAATAGACAGTTGCAGGAGGCGTAAGCACCCTTTGCCACGTTACATTGCAGAAAACTGCTGTGGGCGTTCAGGACGGAAGCGCACCAATCGCTTACTGAGTTTTCCTATGTTTGTTTATCGGCGCCGTGTATCCGTTCTTCGTTGCGTGTGCGGCTAAGGCGTCTCCTTGGTGTTTGTGCCCACGTGCAAGCTGTATGCATGAAGCGTGCGGCATGCAGCATGTGTGCGCATGGCCACTGACTGAGAATCAAGGATGACGCTTTCTTGAACTTGTAATTACAACTTCTTTAAAAAACATTCTGGCTGCGTATAGCACTCAGTAAAAGTTTATTTGCAAACGGTCCGGAGCGGCATATCACTGCGAATATTATCGCTGAGCAGATCAGTTGAGCATCTAGGTTGCTTCAGTGACACGCACGTGGTTTCGAGTATGTCAACGGCACCAGTGGTTCGTCGAAGTGTCCATATGTTTGTTTATATTCAGTTTCACTTGAAGCGTCTAAGTGAGAGCACGGCCGAAGGAGTGCGTTGCACAATCGACGTATAGCGTTCTATCGATCCTAGTTTCCATTGATCTAGCGCTCTTGGAGTAAGCCTCTTTCACATGCTGCGACTGGAGCTACAAAAATCGGTCCAGTCGCACGCGTCGCAATGCGATTTTTAGTTGCGGAGAGTTAGCGTTGTTACACGTTCATTGCTCGCGAGAAACGTCGTATCGGAAGGTCCAGAATGACCTTCGGCCTCCTAGGTGTTCTTTACCGTGCACCGAAATCTCGACACGGCGTTTTGTGCATTCTTCCTTCAACCATAATACGGCTGCCGCTTCGAAGAATTGTACTCGTGGTAATACTCTCGGCAACAAATTCCCGAAGAACCGTATACAACCGCCGAGCGCGAGCGGCTATCACTGGGGGTGGTGTCGCGACTGGGGCCTCGCGTCGGCGCATGCAAATGTGGAAGATGCTAAAGTCCAACCTTCGCATAACGGGCGTGAGCTTCACATTTCCCATCAATCACCCGCGCGCGGTCTGGTTTTCGTCCTGGTCAGGGCTATCGTCGCGATTTTGACGCCGAGTTGACGGATGTGTGTTGGCACTTTCCCTGCGCATTTTTCCCACTACGACGTGCTGCAATCGTTCCTCCTCCTTGCTCGCTGTTTCATCAGCGGGTTGACAAGTGTTCGTGTGTGTAACTCTGGGCGCTGCCTTTGCTCGGCGCTTTTTCTCTTCCGAGTATGGACAAAACTACGTCTTCAGGTCGTGTGGTGCGACTTTTATCGCTCGGGCGACCCCGTGTTTGTGCCCGCTCCGTTTTTTTTTTTTTTTCGTGCCTTCCGCGCGGGATATGTTCACCACGCACATCCGCTGCGCATAAACGCGAGCCGGGGGAGTCTTATCGCCTCCACTTTTGAGTGGGCATCGCGGAAAGACGAGCCGCTCCTAGCCTCTTCCCTCTGGTCAGCGATCAGCTGCTGCGCACGCGCCTCCCCCCCCCCCCCCCTTTTCTGTTCCGACTACGGTGGTGTGGTTTCTATGCCTGTGTTGGCTTCCGTGTATATTTGTCTGACATTAGCCTATCGCGGTGTCAAATGGAGGCTCTCGATAGCATATGATCGGTTAGGTCGAGAGTCGGGTCATATCAGAAATAATTAATGTCCTTCCTAAGAAGTCGTTCACAAAGTCGTCGGCCAGTTAAGGGCCAGTATTTAATTTGCTATTGCCACACTACACAAGATAAATGAGGCAGCAGTGTATGTATGTACATGGACCGCGATCATACCTCGTGACAACATTTGGTACTTTACTGCCGAGAAAACGGAAGTCTCTTCAAATTTCAAAACAACAGCTTCATATTATGCCCTCGGATTGCCTTGCACCCGCGCTGCTTCTACAGCGCGCTTGGTCGGATGGTGAGACATGTAGTAAACAGTCATTATTTAATCTTACGTTCGTGTGCACTTTCCCCATGCCGTTGCAATCATCTCTCAAATGGTGATTGTACACACGCGTCGCAGTGGAGCAGGGGTGTAAAACAGGCCACATTAGGAAATCGAGCGGTGCACAATGGTCATAGCTCCACACCGTTCGCACCGTGGCTATAGCTCGAAGGCGCCAGTTGAAAACCTAAAGTTTTGTTAAGCCTAACAGTTGTCTTGAGCTGAGGCAACTTCGCTGGCTGTTTGGGAAGCGCACGCAAAATCACAGCGCGGCGCTTTGACAACTTCGTAGTTTTCACTTCTTTTTTATTAGCAGCGAATGTGTGGGAGGTTAGGGCACCGAAAAGCGCCGGCCTTAAAAATCTACGCCGATAACGTTAAAGTAATCGCGGTGTCTAGTGGCCGAACGCGGGCAGGAAATGTTCCCGCTCCTTTGGGAACGCGGCATCCGCCCATGCTATATAGGCCGTACGTGTTAATTCGCCTCGCCGATAACCGTTTTCTCTCCTTCCGCGTAACTTTAACCGTCTAATAGTTCTGGCCGACGGTGCGCTCTTTCTCTTTTTCATCGGGGATCTCGGCACGGTAGGCGACCAGGTACCAAAAATAAAGCCTTCCTGCCCCCGTATAGACAAGTCTGCCTGCCCGCCGCATCCTATAGGTGCTGGCCCCGTTCTCCGACTGTAGCCGAGACCAGCGTCGCCGCAGCTGGCCGCACTTTGCAGGCATCGCGATGCTCCGCTTGATGACGGCGGCGTGCGACCCGTGCGCCGCTTCGCTCCCCTTGGACGGGCGCCAGTCATCCCGCCGCTGCAGGTCGAAACGGAGGGGGACCAGCGCCGTCGGGGACAGCGCCCGCGCGCTCTAAGGGCCCAGTTACGGAATGCGAACTTTGTTCCTGTCCTAACGACGGCGCGAGAGATGGAAAGCTCTAGCAAGCTTGGCAAGTTGTCGGAGCCTGTCGTCGACTTCGCTCTACATATATCCTGAAGGCAAAAAAAAAAAAACCCCGCATATCACGCAATTCATCGTGTCCATTGCGCGGCGCGATGATGCGACGGAGGCAGGATAGAGGAACGAGTTTACGAGTATCTGCGGAGGCGCCACAAGAAAGCGCGTTTACCACGCATTTCGCGCCTACTTATTCACATCTGTGCGTAACTTCTCGTTTATAGGTGTGATGACGAAACCTATGGATTCATCTTGTTCTTTTTTCTTTCTTTTGTTATCCTAGACGTAGTTATTTCTGTTGGCGTGCTTTCGTGTGCGCCTGATGTATTTGGTGCGCGTTGAGAGTTTTTTGAAAAAAGTTGCGATTCGAATTCGCCTTTCAAGCGTGAGTGTGAAACTAAGTTGCGAGTGGCTATTGCGCCTATTAGTCGGGCACACTATGCGTGGATTTGATGGCAAGCGTTTTACAAAGGGGCATAGGGGCGAAGCAAGTCTGTGTATCCGTGCCTTGGCGATGTTCTCAACTCTCCTTAGAGTAGCGCAGAGGGAGGAGGGGGAAGTATGGATGATCGATATCACGGTTCGCGGCGCGCTGTGTTCGCAATGCGCCCAACCAACGACCCGGTTTGTTCGAGGGCAGCGGGCGTCTGGTACATACATACTTTGTAGTGCAAAGTTTTACATTCGCGTTGTGCCAAGCCTCTCTAAACTTAATAGTAAAAAAAAGTTAGTGTCGGAAAACTAATCTCTCGGCCACATTCGCGGATGTTACCAAAGGCCATTGTGCTCTGATATGTCGACGCTAGAAAAAAATAAAAAATAACAGGTTCCGTTGAAAGCGTGCTTCGCTGCAAATTTCCGGTGTGGCTGTCGCTGCACTGTTCGCCGCGCGATTGCACGCGAGGTGACGTTCGAGACCGTGAACATTGCAGAATCAGCGCTACAATATAGGGCAGTGCACGTTTGAAAACGCCAGACAACGCTTGTCTCTGCTTTTTTTTTCGGAAAAGGTACGGGAATAGCCTGGCGCGACGACACCGGTCAAATGCGCTGCTGCAGCTGCCTGCTTCCGTCGTGCTCTCGTGTTTCCCCGAGCCTTTCTAACAACTTTGGAACTGTCGGCAATGCTGGAGCGGTACTTTCAACAGTATCTACATCAGGCTTATCTGTTTTGCGTGTAGTGCATCGCGTAACCGTGCATGGGAAGGTAAACAAATATCTGTAGTGGCGTGTTAACAGGCACAAGCAAAGCATACACCTGTCTACATATAGCATAGACTGTCTTCTTTTCTGTGTTTCTTTTCACGAAATGCATTTCGCGCCACAATAGACCTTAACCTAACACTTTTGAGTGATCACGTTTGCTGTGCGTATACCTGCCTCAAGGTAAAAAAAGAATTGTTACAGAACGACTCAGCGCACTCTAAGACTATGAAGCGTGGAATCGCCTTACTTTGCCTGGAATCGGCTCTGCGCAGGTCATGTGTGCATACACGATGAGTTTTTGTAATCAACTTGAGATAGTTTTAACAGTAGTCACCTTAGCTACCCTCAGTCTGTCCTAAATTCCGTTATTGAGTCCTTGCTGCAGAAGCTGAAAACTAGCGCTACGAGTGTGAAAACGCACTCGAAGGAAAAGGAGCGTGTTAAAAGCCAGAGGTAGACCCTTATGTGCACCGTGTGAGCCATAACCTCAATACGGTGGCTACCAGATATGGCATTCCAGTGGTCTTTTCGGCTCCCAACAAGTTGGCTCAATTGTGCTCCCGGATCACACGCGATGCGCCGCGGGGCTGCCATAAGCAGCGTGCCAAACCTTTCAGGGACTGTGTTGAAGGGGTGGTCTACGAGATACCCCTATAAGACTGCGGCAAGTTCTACGTTGGACAAGCAGGACGTTGTATTAATGACAGACTAAGGGAGCGTGCTAGTAGTATTGGTAAGTGTGACAATGCGCATCATCCTGGGCACTGTAAAGCCTGTCGTTGTAGGCCGTGCTTTGAGCAAGTATTGATCCTTGGCATAAGTAGGGACCAAACTGCAAGGGACTTGTTGGAAGCGTTTTATATTAAAAGGAAAGGGTCTGATTGTGTTAGCGATACTTCTATCCTATTGTATTCTGCAGAAATGTGCTTTTTTCAAAGTATGTTATCATGACCATATTGTTCTATGTCACACCTTGGCTTTCTCTGCATGCGCGGAAGCTGTCTTTTTTTCTATACGTTTTTGAGGTTCTCATTAAACACTTGGTAGTTGGCACTTCACTGCCTTTCTTCTGTCCCTTTTCACGAAATGTATTTCGCGTCACAATCAAGTATACCTAGGAAATCTAAGCACCAACTTGCCCAAGAAAAAGTCCTTTTGGACGAATTATGGTTTTAGCGCTGTAATTTTTGTAGTAGAGCTTAAGTACTGCTACCTTACTATACCATAGGCGTATCTACCTGGAGGAGGGGGCACTTGCCCCTCCCACTCAAAACTGGGATGGGGGGGGGGGGGCAACGTAGGCCATTTGCCCCCTCCACTTTTGAAAGCCGGAAATACGGCACCTGGAGTCCCGACCAAGATGACTCGAGTATACAGAAAGCCGCTTGAAGCCCTGATAATGGGGGTCTGGCCTTTCCACCAGCTCCACGCGCAGTATAGGTCACATTGGTTCTTCAGGCCATTCGTCATCTTGGTCGCTCCAGAACCTGTGTGCTGTATATAGCACACAGGCTCTACTGAGTTTCAGCTGGTAAATTTCCCCACCCCTACACGTCTGCAGTAGTATTTCAAGGCTTGAACTAGGCATTGATTCGGGCTACTTGCTCTGTCATACTAGGAACCTCAATAGCGTAATTGAGGTTCCCAGTACTTTCAAGACTTATTTATTTGGCCATGCAAGGTGTTCTGGCGGTGAAACTAGAGGCAGCATGAAACTTTCGCTTCTCGTTGCCGGCGCTCTTCGTCAAGCCAGCGTTGTGACAGCGAGTGCTCGTGGTCATCGAGTGAGATATGTTTATATTTGCCTGTGCGGGCGTCACACCACGCTTGTCATAGGCGTATCTGCCGGGGGAGGGGGGGAGGGGAGGGGGAGGAATGCCCCTCTCCCCACAGTCAGGAGTTATAACACAAAGTAGACCCCCACCCCCACCCCCCCTCCATACACACACACATGCACACTTGTGAAAGCGGACACTGTCGGCTGCACACTGCCAAATCCAACAAAAGAACTGTTAATGCCAAGTTTTCTCGCAGAATTTCGCCCACATAGGTGCGATTTCTTTATTACGAATCCCTTGCTTGCGCAGCTAGGATTGTATTTCGGGCCTCGCCGCCACATGCTGTCACAGATGACGATCGGCCGGCCGCACAAAGCAGTTTAGGGTTATGCAGGGTGTCCACCGACCGGGAAAACCGGGAATTCTCAGGGATTTTGAATAGTCTAGAAATACTCAGGGAATTTGTGCTTCTGTCAGGGAAAATTAGCTGTAATTTTATTGAAATGGAACGAAAGTCACGGTAATGCTGGATCGAGTAACATAGAGGAATCGAATCGGCGTCTTTGACGCCGTGTCGTCGGCTGGAGTTGCCAGTGTACAGTCAACGACCGAGTTTCCGGCCGCCCGATAATTCGGACGGCTTCGCGGCACCACCACGCACCCCATAGTCAATATATAAAAACGTATGAAATTTCAGACGCAAGAACCCTTCGCCGTCTGATTTTCTGGACTTTTCCGGATGTGACCGCAGGTCCGAAATGGCATTAATCAAAGCCACCACCGTCGCCATTTTGATTACCTAGCCGCCTCTAACCGGCGCTCTCGCCCTCAGATCCGCTGCCAACCGTGGCCACCACCGCGGCAACGGTAGGCTTAGCTGCTTCTACGTTCGCTATTAAGCTTCTTGTCGTTTTGTGCCGTGTTTTTCATTGAAAGAATTCGCTGCTGTCAGCAATGGCACCGACTCCGCCTTTGTGGTCTTCGCGATTGGCAGCACGGCGCGTTGCATAATGCCGGTTCCCGCAAGTCAGCTTCGCCTCAGTACAGAATTGTTACGCGGTGGAGCATACGCAAACGCATTGCAGGGACCTATAACAAACGTGGGAAGAGGCAATTGTCACGGGACACAGTATGTATTCCTTAATTATACACGCGTGCACCAGCCATCTACTGTCACAGTACGAGCACCGATATGCCTAATAAGTGTGCTTTTTCGCATGTGCCAGTGGCGATTCGAGCCCTTAAGGGCAGTAAAAGACATGCATTCATTTTTTTTTCGAACTGCCTGATTTTTCAGACGTTCTGGCGGCCCCTAGGGAGTCTGAAAAATCGGACGTTGAATGTACAACTAAGAGGATGCTTTTAATGGTGTGTGGGGCGAACGCACGGCGGAAGTAGGACGAGAATAGAAAGGACCTACGCATTGAGGAATGAACGGGAAAGGAAGCCGGTAGCGCCGCTTCTTTGAAGAAGCTTAAGCTCAAAAAACAAATTTTTGGTTGATGCCGAGATGCACGTGCCCCTCATCCAAACTAAAATTAACTCTTTAAAGCAGTGTGTTACCTTTCAACACCACAAAGGCGTTAATTAGACGTTTGCCACGAGACAAACACCCACTCATCCATCAGCGCCTATCCAGACGTTAACGCAGCATGGGCGTCGACTGTTGGAAGGGTCCATAAAAGGCCACTACCCCCACCACTACCTGACAGTCTGAACTAATGATTAAAGGGGGGGGGGGCAACATAAAATGCTACCGAACAACGACGGCGACCTTGGATTCGAAAGTTGCTATCCTGCGGCATATTCCATACCATCGGGCTTCGGAGGCGGGGTCACTGCGGAGCGTAGCGATAGCATATGGGCGTGGTATCGCAACGAATTCGACGATTGTGATTTGCTGCTAGACAGTCTTCAGATTCCCTAGTCGACGTGCCTAGGGAAGCTGACGGAATTAAAAGCGGAGACTTTCCGTGCAGA
Source organism: Dermacentor albipictus (assembly GCF_038994185.2). Taxonomy (NCBI): domain Eukaryota; kingdom Metazoa; phylum Arthropoda; class Arachnida; order Ixodida; family Ixodidae; genus Dermacentor; species Dermacentor albipictus. The sequence goes on from NC_091821.1 coordinate 25,657,919, forward strand.
GGACAGAGGGTGCTGATGTGAACTCGTACGTTTAACTTGCTCCTGCATGGAGTGGGCTTCCGTATTTGGAGCCGTGTAACTAAGCCAATAAACCGCTTTTTTCTTCATTCCTACTACCTGACGTATTCGTAGATGGGCTTGGTGGATTCCTTGCCCTAACGTCACCCTAAGCCACAACAAGTGAAACGCAACACTGATGCGTATTGTGCTGGCTTTGAATAAGTCAGGACAGTTGAGGTTGACTTACCAGCTGTTGAGAGAGAATCTCACTTGTGACAAAGTTCGGGCCTCATACGAATGAGCTTGCTACAAACTTTCAATAACATATTAACGGCTGTTTATTCATTTTTGATTCTCTCTTTTCTTTAACTTCATACTTACAGTTTGCGCGTGCCATAAAACGTTATTAGAGAAAACTGCTCGCACAAATTTCGCGATGACGCGGATACCGTCACTGACACCGTTGGTATAACTGTGCGAGACGGTTGTTTATGCTGCTGTATACCGAATGCACCGTCTCTTGTTTCCTGTTTGACGCAGAGGTAAACAGTACATCTCTGGAATTGAGAAATGTGTCAGCATAACACGTACAGACCCACTCATCTACGTAGCGAATGCGACCGTCAGCCGGGTACAGTGACGTACAGATGTTGGCACAGCGTTATGTCGCCGCTTGCCGCTTATTGTGTACGCGCCGTGCGAAGCGAAGTGTAGTTGATTTCAAATCGCTAAAGATAGAACTGAACTGCAAAAGCAGTTTCCTTCGTCCTAACTGCTTACATTTCAAGTCCGCCGGTAGCGGGTGCACGAACACGACGGCGCCAGGCTTAACCTTCGCTTAACAGGATCAACAGTGGCTTAAACGTCATGTACATGGCTTCAGAGGATTGAAGCTTGTGCACTTCAACTTCGTAGGCATGTTCTGACTCACTTTGAGCGCGATTAATTATATATACAAGCGAAGGCGCTATCGCTGTCGCGTTGTCAGTTCGATGGACGATCGCGTAGGGTTCGGTCGTACGATGGTCGGCACACTGATTTTTGTCGGTACCGTCGATAAGAAAGCCCGTCGCAGAGCGAGAACTCGCGCTCGTCGGTTGCGTCATTGTCGGCCTGGTATGATAAAATGCTTTCAGTGACGTAGTGTACTGAATAGTTGGTCAAGCGTTGACGTCAGCGTCTTGTCGTTCTCGTATCGACCCAGTGTTACCGTGCCTTAAACAAGTACGTGAAGTCAGGCACGCGCTGCCACCACCCGCAAGTGAGGGCCGACGCTGCAAGAAGGCTTCGTCAGCAACGTGGTGTTTAGTGTAACGCACGGGTTTTTCGTTAAATTTGGTTGCCATCAATGAAAGGCGGCAACTACTTGGCTCACGGTGCAGTCCGAACCACTCGGACGAAGCCCTGGCCGCGTTCTGTTTTAAAGTGGAGTTGCAGTCTTACGCTACGCACGTTTTTGGCACTGCACCGACGTCGAGTTACCAGTGGAGTTTCAACGCGGTACATTGCAGCGGTACGTGGAAAGCGCTCTCCCGGGAAAGATAAAAAAGCACGTGTCTGTGTGTGTGCATGTGCGTGCGTGCGTGCGCGCGCGCGCGCGCGTGCTTTTGATAGCTTGCACCGCCCCCCCCCCCCCCCCTTCCCCCACTCGAAAAATAGTTGGTACGCCACTGTACTATACATATTTCTGGCTGCTTGCTGTCAGCAATTATTGTGCCCGAGGAAAGTTAATTTACCTAAATTTTGTTCGTGCCTTTACTTGTCTCATTCCCCGACTAGTTCCCGTTCTTTCGTCACTGATGTGTAATAATTCTAATACATATTTATGTAAACCTCTTAATGAAATATGTAAATTATTTTCGCGCAGTCTGACCACGCGATGCGTGCACTGTATCTACTGCAGCGTTGCGGTGTAGTATTTAGCGGTTTAGTAAATTAATCAGAACCGAAGTTCCCTTCAATTGTACTGCATGCGGCTGCTTAGGCCGCCACATGCAGTGTGTTGGCAAATTATGGCAGCGGCAAATTAGGTTGTATTGTGGTGGCCTAAGCCGCTTCAGTACTACATAATTTGCTGCTAACAACGTGTTTAAGACGATTAAGTAAACAACTTGTTCATTGTATGTTTATTAGAACATTGAGGGCAGTTGTTTAAGGGGCAAATTTGGAAGCAGTGAAATTTTGGTGCACCCTCATTCTTCTTTATAAATCTTGAAAACCGCACGTAATTTAAGGTATAATCATCAAATTTCAGTTCAATCCAGGCAATATCGAAACCGAGTGCGTCCCGTTGTAACGTCAGACGGAAACGCCGATTGACGAAGTGTGTGACGAAGTTTTAATGGTCTGCCGCGGTAAGTGCAGATACTATGCGTCGCCAGAGATACTTGCGAGGAAAAACTTGCCGTACGAGTACCTGCCGCGAACGGCTGCGACGTCCAGTCTCAAGCTTCGTCGCGCTTTTAGTTACGGGGCGTTTCCGCCGGATTTGATAGCTGGGCCTGCGCTCCCGATGCCTTCGGTTTCTATATCGCCTGAATTGAGCGTTGAGATTCGATGGTTAATATACCTCGAATTCAGGTTTATTTCAGAAGATTGCACGAAAATTAACTGCGGTTCTCAAGGTAAAAAGAAAATGCAGGTGCATTAATATGTAACTGCCTCCAAATTTCCTATATGAACAACTGTCCCCAAGGCTATAATAAAAAAAAGAAACTAACACATTCTTCTTAGTCTTCCGAAATTCAAGTTATTATATAGCGGAAAAGTATGTCCGCCTTATCTAAGAAATTTTCTGCAAAAAACGCCACGCTCACTACGTTCATAGCCTTTTTACAGACAGATTGTTTAGCAAAAAAACCGCAATAAAAAAAAAGTATCCTGTATGCTGAAGCCTGCTGGATCTGCGGCCGCTGGACCTGCTGATCAGGCGATAGTGCTGTCGCGGGCGGAATACTATTATATGGCCGTTTTGGAGGCCGAACTTTCAGCGCACTGTTGATTTTGCGTCCGCCGTGCAGCCTAAGCAGAACGTGGTCCTTCCATGCTGCTGTGTGCTCTGAAAAAGCACGGTGGTCAATTGCCAGGTGCATGAGAACGTCGGAAGCTCCCGGAACGAGCTTGCGGCGCCTAACTCGGGGAGATTGCATTGTTTCCCTCTTGTGCAGCAAAAAGAAAAGTGTACAGCGCCGGAAAACCAACACGTTGCCGTGCCGACGGCGGCGAAAACGGGTGCAGCCTGGGCACGTCGCTGTGACTGACCAATAGATGTCGTACTTCGTGCAGGGTATATATACATATTTATGCTTGGCGCCTGTACTTCCCTTTTCGCGCGGTCTGCATGGTGAAAAGCGACCGTAAACGATGGAGCTCACTTCGCGGGCGTTCCACATCGCAGTTTCCATGCAGCGCTTCGAGTCGTCATTCTGCCTCGAGCTGATTAGCTCAGATGGCAGGATGTATCCAGAAGGAAAGACAGCGGTCCAGAATTAGATTCCCGAACCAGGACGAATTTTGCTTCATTCGAGAAGTTCGCTTTTCAAGGACACCGAATGCTACCCGCAGATGTGTAGCGATTTTTTACATTACGAGACGCACCCTCTGCTTTGCCCATTTCCGCATAACTGGTGTGAGGTATTCATTTGTTTTCAACTTTAAAGCTGCGTCTATGCACATGCTGAAGGTGACTTCACAGTGGCCGGCGGGCTGTTATTTTCTGCCTTTTTCGCAAACACCAAGAAGAGCACGTCGCGTGGAAAACCACTGCGGTGGCGGAAAATGAGCGCATAGGTTCTCCGTGATTTGGACGGCATGTTGCATGCAATGTATCGCGTTAATTTGTGGCTTACAGCTGCTGCAAATGTTATCACTGATTACGGAAGCTACGCCGTTGTGCATACAAATATATTCTTAAGCGTGCATACATGCACGCTGTGAAAGTAAATATATTAGAGCCTGTAGACTATAGTTCTACACTGCCTGACTGTATTACAGTACGATTTAAGCAAAGCATTTAATGTTCTTGCATTTAATGCAATGTCGCCTTCCCCTGTACAGGTTGCCAGCTGTTCGCTTCGGGCATGTTTGCACCGATGGTGTAGGGTGCCTCGATGTCCTCCTCGCTGGTGTTGGGCTACTAAAAGCACCAGGTCGCGGGCTCGAATCCTGGCAACGGCGGCCGCATTTCGATAGGGGCGAAATTCCAAAACACCTATGTTCTTAAATTTAGGGGCACGTTGAAGAACCCCAGGTGGTCTGAATTTCCGGAGTCCCCCACTACGGCGTGCCTCATGATCAGATCGGGGTTTTGGCACGTAAAACCCCATAATTTAATTTTAATGACCCCCTCGCCCACCGCTGCGCGTAAAGGCACTCTACGATGGTGTACACGACGGTTTGCACAGATGCGTAACGTAGTGGCCTTTCTTGACATCACGGTGTCGCGTTTGAATGAGGCGTTCGCTACCATGTTTGTTAAGGAGACATGGCACTATAAATATTTAAATGCCGATTCTCTCCCGTAGGCCGTAAAGCATATTCAGTAAGTGCGCCCGGTCTAGCTTTAATAAAAAAATTAGCCTTTTCTTTCAGTAAAATTGTTTTCCGACTAGCGGCACTCTTGGTTGCACCCTAAAACACACACACACACACACACACACACACACACACACACACACACACACACACACACACACACACACACACACACACACACACACACACACACACACACACATATATATATATATATATATATATATATATATATATATGTATATATATATATGTATGTATGTATGTATGTATTGACGTTTCTGATGGAGCGACGTTTATTTGGCCAAGCGCTCGGTATCGAACCAGCAAAGGCACACATCCGATGAGACTGAAGATGAAAAAGGACGAGCGTAATAAACGCCCACACTAATCCCCCCACCCACGTGGAAGTGGCCGCAGGTGAAGTAACGAAGAACGCTGCGTGAAGGGTTTCATGCGGGAGACGTGAACGACCTCGGTGCTGCGAAAACGGCGGTCTGTTGCGGCGACAACAGGAGTCACGCGGTAATGGACGGGTGATTGAAGGGTGATCGAAGGGTGATTGAAGGATGATTGAAGGGTCTTTGGAGGACATAGACTGTAGGGGCACGGCGCACACAGGCCCTGGGTCGGCCACGCAAGCCACTGTGGTGCGTTGCGGAAGGAGAATTTTCTCCCATGGTGCGTTCGTGGCGGTTACGTGTGCAAAGCCATTGTGAAATCGAACCAAGCCTGGTGCACAAGCGATGCCTTTATGAAGGCAATGGGAAGAGGGTAAGACCAAGACGTCACCATGGTCAATATCGTTTGATAGAATGGTAACAATTCACTGTCGGCCGGGAGGTAGTTCGGTATGTACCGCAGCGATAAGGCGCAACGGCGTGTAAGTGTCTTCCCCAAGCAAGTAGTCGGTGTCGGTAAGATGCACGACCCGTTGCCCACAACAAATGGCCGCGGAAGCAGAAGAAAGAAAATCCCACCCTAAAATAAGTTGATGAGCGCACGTGGACAACCCAGCTGAGTATGGTGCAGTATATCATCTATTAATTAGGACACGGGCAGTACAAAGAGCGGAAAGGCGAACAGTGCCCCTTTGGGCTGCATTTAGCGTCGGTCCATCACAAGGCGTCGTGACTTTCCTGAGGTGGGAACATAAATCGGCGTGAATAACGTAAATGGTGGCACCTGTGTCCACCAAAGCGTCGACGCGCACCCCTTGGACAAACATCGAAAGCATATTGGACGGGTGCGCAGGAGGAATTTGAGTCTTGTTGACGTGTGTAGTTCTTCCGCCAAAAACTGCATCGCTTAGTTTTCCGGACGAACGGTGGAGTTGAGTTGGCGACGTGAGGCGGCGGAACGGCGAAGGGGAGCGGCGTCTGGCCGCTTCGGTCTTCCGTCGAAGCGGGCGGATGTGTATAGCGGAGCGGAGGTGAAGAGGAATGCCGGCTTTGGGAAGAGGCTCCACGGAAAAGTTGCATTCAGACATTTCGTACCCCCGACGCTCGTCCTTCTGGTGATTGCGGCAGAAACGTGAAATATAGCCGCTATAGCCGCAATAATAGCACATGGGACGGGGCGGACGCCAAGGCGGGTAGTACGGAGTGCTAGGCGCTCCGGGAGTCAGTGCAGTCAGATGGGCCGATGAAGGCTCAGGAGGCATTGACTGGATGTTCTGTAGAGGCGAGGCAGCAACTTGCGCGTACGTTCGGAAGGGACGAGAGACGGAGGGTTGCACGTGCGCGGAGTAGGTCAGGGACGCCAGTTCATCCCTGAATACGTCACGCGAAGCCGCGCCAGATGGCGGACTGGGGCACACCAACGGCGATGACAAGCCCATTGATTGTAATTCTTCGCGTATCATTGTTCTTATCATGAGACTCAGTTGTGGGTCCGCCGTGGAAGAATATTCGCCAACGTCCGGCTGAAGGCGAACAGACTGAAGTTCGTCCAGGCGCTGAACGTTGTGACGACGTCAGCGATTGTAGCGGGGTTCTTGATGGCAAGGTCATTGAAGGCGACTTCTAAGGCCTTTCATAATGTGGTGTACTTTGACTCTGACGTTGATGAACTCACACGGCGGCAGAATGCAAGACCATCCTCAACATACGACGTGTAAGACTCGCCTGACTGTTGTTGGCGAGTATCGAGGGTTTCCTTTGCAATGGTAGAACGAACCACCGGGGTACCAAATACTTCACAGAGCTTCCGTAAAGGCAGCCCAGTTAGTAAAGTCTATTTAATGTTTGAAGAACTATGTCTTCGCCACACCGGTCATGTAAAAGGAGGCATGGCGGAGCTTCAGGGGGTCGTCCCAACGATTAGCTGAACTTATTCGCTCGTAGTCGTCCAAGCAGTCCTCCACATGTTCCCCACGAAGAGCAGCTACGAGATGGGGGGTCACGCTGGTGGCTGCTTAGGATATAATGGGTGGCTTGCGGTGTCGGAACGGTAGTGGTTGAAGTGGAGGCTGGGTCGGCCTGAGGCATGCTAGCGGACAGTGGGCGCAAGCGGCGGCCTGAACGAAGCTCCAGGGGTAGACCGAGCGGGTAGAGGACTGAGTATCGAAAAGTCACCTCCACCACGTATGAAGTCTCTGTTGGAGCGACGTTTATTTGGCCCGAGTACTCGGCGGCACCGTAGGGTGATGATAATATAAAGAGGAAAGAGGCGAGCGTAATAAATACCCACGATACACGCGCGCGCACGCACGCACGCACGCACGCACGCACGCACGCACGCACGCACGCACGCACGCACGCACGCACGCACACACGCACACACACACAGTCAGTTCGCATTTGTTCGCCACAATTTCTGCAAATTGTGCTATGTCACCAGCTTGAGTAATACTTAAAAAAAGTTTGAGTTCACTTTTATTCATTTTGAACCTCAGGCGAGTGCCGGTTTACGTGACAATGTATCAGTGACAATGTATACTTTGGCCTAAGTTTCTGGGTATACTTCATTTTTCTCTGAATTAAAAAAAAAATGTGCCAATGTTATTTGTCATTTAAAAGAAAAGGCTGCCGATATTTACTGACAGTTTAGTCGTATATCTGTACTATTTATGCTTTTATTTAGAAATCTCACTCAAACGTTAAAGAATTCCGTATAGAGGCCGTCATAGACTGACTCATTGCGCGTATAGTTGTCGTAATTGACTTGAATTTTGGGTTTTTGCGTGCCAAAACCACGATCCGATTGTGAGGCACGCCGTAGTGGGGATTACGGACTTTATTTTGACCACCCGGAGATCTTTAACGTGCCTCCAATGAACGGGATACGGGCGTTTTTGCATTTCGTTCCCATCGAAATGCGGCCGCCGCTGGCGGGATTCGATCCCGCGATCTCTTGCTTGGCAGCGCAGCACCATAGCCGCTAAGCCACCGCGTCGGGTATATAGATATCGTAAGGTCGCTTTATTTTTTCCAATGACCCTACAGAAATCATGCCAACTGCTGTGGACCATCACAGCGCTTTCACTTCGATCGCGTGCATATGACTTTTCCGTATGTTCTAATCTCCTTTCTTCATGACAGATGAATAGGTTTTCTCACTAAAGAATAGGTTATTCGTGTCGTCAGCTGCAGCCGTTGACCCTAGCATGTAACTCTAGAGAAGATGTGAATGTCGACGACGCAGCTGTGGTCGTGTGGCCTTGGGACCTGAACTAAGTTAATGCTTAAAAGGAATCTAGAAGACAGAAAAAGAATCATAATGCTGAATTCAAAAAAGAAAATGCAGCTGGAGGGTTTTCAGAAAGCAAACGTTCACGATCATGGTGAGAGCTCGTGGTGCCTGTAAAAAATTCCAAGTGACGTTCTCAGTGTTTCTGCTTTGTTAAAACCAGTAGCGAAGAAGGCATCACGGGCGTCAGCCACTCAGTGCCGCCTGCAGTATTTAGTAAGTCTTTTCCTGGTATACTCGGAACTAGCAAGAGTGTTGATTTTGTTCTCTGCGTCACTTTTAGAGCGAATTAAACTTCTTTGCCCACGTGCGGTGTGCTGTCTCGGAATTTTCTTCCGGAGTCACTTTTTTTTTAAGGGAAATGAAAGGCACAGTTTGTCTTCTTACATAGCGCAGTTCGCAGGCTGTGGACCCTGCTTTCTTCCCCCCCTCCCCTCTAATCATGCGAAATCTAGTTCCTTAGTTCTTTTTTTTTTTTCGCGACAAGTCCAGAATATTGCTTCTGCGGTCCAAATATGGCAGTATGAATTTTTATTGAAGGTAGATTTAAAACGCCTAGCGGACATTCTTGTTTGATTTATAAGCAGTCCTTTCCTGTGCTTCCCCTACTGGCCATCCATTCCCCGCGCTTTGCCTGGAACGTCTGCCCCACGCCGCCCTCTCACCAGCACCTGTTCGCTATGGCGGGGGGGGGGAGGGGGGAGAGGGGGGCGTGTTTATGTATACGAGGTCGCTATGGGGGCAGTGGGGGAGGGGGGCGTGTTTATGTATACGAGGGCCAACCCTGGATCCCCATTTTTACTGCCTGTACACTTGGTTCTCATTAGTGCTGTTCGCGGCTCTTCGTTCAAACTTCCAGAGTGAACGGTGACCCGCGAGTGAAGTGCGTTTAGCCGCGGTAGGTTCTTTTGCTGTTTCTCTTCCACAAATGCTGGCACGTTTTGCAACGTTTCAGTCGCCAAGCTAGCTTCTGTATAGCGCCGACGCCGCACAGCCGCTCGAGTTCAGTTTATTTTCAGTCGGTCAGTTGTGGTTCTGTTGCTGTGTTTTCTTCTTGGTCTTCATCCGCATATTTCAAGGTTTGGTAAACTCGGGAGCAATGTATCTGCATTGAATCAGGTCGTTGTTGACGTAGCTGAGTGATGACAGATCTCTTGTTACCATGTTTTTAGACTCTTGTTCCGCTATTTTAGAAACTATCTGCGAACCTGTGAAGAGCACCGCGGCGGTGAGCGGAGATTCTGACTTGAATGTCTTCTGGCTCCTTCAGGGACGAATTTCGATACTGTTGTCTGCCATACAGAACGCTGATTATTGTGGGCTAAAAGAATTGTGCTCGCAGATCGCTGTTTAATTATGTTACTGGAACCTCTGATAGCGCCGCTTCAGAGAAGGGGAAATTTGTAGCGCGGGACAGTACCCGCCGTGGTTGCTTAGTGGTTATGGTGTTGGGCTGCTGAGCACGAGGTCGCGGAATCGAATCCCGGCCACGGCGGCCGCATATCGATGGGGGCGATAACACCCGTGTATTTAGATTGAGGTGCACGTTAAAGAACCCCAGGTGGTCCAAATTTCCGGGCCTTAGTACGGCGTGCCTCATAATGTGGTCGTGGTTTTGGCAAGTAAAACCCCATAATTTAATTTAGTTTTTCAGCGTGGGTTGGCAAACAAACACAAACGCTTCGCAATATTGGCCTAAATTTATAAGTGCCTGTGATCCCATCTTTTGGAGTTGGGTTCAGTCACGGAAATGTTCGCTTGGCAATCCAAAATTACCTAATTGAAACCAATCGATTAGCATGTTAAGCTGATCGTCCCCCTCCCTACCATAGCTTTCTTCTATTTATTTATTTATTTCTATTTATCAATTAGGTTTTTTTTTCATGCGCGGTTTTCTTTCGATTGATTTTTTTTCCACACATACAAACATTTACTTTTTGAGCTGCAACGTTCATATTGTTAACTCTCTTGTTTTCTATACCCCTAATTTAACCACCCGTTTCATGGTCAAACCCCCACTGTGGGTATGCGCCACAGCCACTCAGGAGAACAACAACAACAAACGAGGTGAGCAGCTTGGTTGCATTTTCTTCTGGCGTTTAATTCAGTACGTAAGTAACTTGGAGCTGGGTCATAGCGTGCCCGTTTACGTTCCTTTCGCTATCCTCGGCGGACACGAGGGCTCTTTGGTAATGCTTTGCCTCCGAGCTCGCCAGGGTTAGTTTTTTTTTTTTCCGAACCGCCATAGCCCGGGCTGCCGCTTTCTCTCGCCGTTTCACACCCGATTTGATGAGACACTGTAAACGCATGGCAGATTTCCAACATGGTTAGGTGCCACTGTGTGGTTCGCTCTACAGACATTAATCTGCGATTCTGCCCGTCATGCGGATTCATCGCTTCTCTCACTGCAGCCAGCGGTCCAAGAAGGCGTTTTAACACTGTGTATTCATGTAATCCCTCATTGTGTGTGTGTGTATATATATATATATATATATATATATATATATATATATATATATATATATATATATATATATATATATATATATATATGTGTGTGTGTGTGTGTGTGCGTGTGTGTGTGTGTGTTTAATATGGCGTCTAACGCCTAAAATGGGCGAAAGTGCTGCAAGCGCACAATTGGCCTCGAGCTCCACCACTGGAAAAGCTGGCGCCACCGTCGGCGTGATGTCCTATTAGGGATCACGTGGACATAGCGGCCGCGTCGGCTGCTTCGGGAGCGCCGAAGCGAGCTGAAAACGAGAGTTTAAATTCCCTCGTACGCTGCGGTCCTCATTTCGTGGCGAGATTTTCCCGCTTCGAAGGTCTCCTTTACAACGCTTGAAAGCACTACAATAGGTAGTGGCTGCCTTCGAAGGCGTGCAACATGGTAGACTACTGCGCGGTGCCGCAGTGCCGGATGTACGCAACGGAGCCCGGTGTCAGTCTTATTCACACGTAGCCGCAGGACAAGCTGCGTGAAGCTTGGCTCGCGAAACATAAAACCGACAAACAGTCGTCGGCTACAACTCGGGTATGCAGCAAGCACAGACGCGAGGAAGATTTCTACTACGGCGACGGGTCTGCGATCTTCGGAAAACGCGCACTGAGACGCTCGCCCGAGTCCGCTGCCCGACTAATGTCATGACGGTTTGGTCTATGAACTTGTCGATGCTATAGATACTGGCAAGTTCACTGGAGTGGAAAGGGAGCGGTAAGAAGCAAATTAAAAAAAAAAGCATGGCATACGGTCATGTTTGTGTTACGAACTAATGCACTGGATTACAAAAAAGCAGCAGCGCGAAATCGCACACTGAGAACACCGATAAACATAAAGTGCGACGCAATTCGAGGAATAATATTGAAACGTCCAAGAATTTAGAAGAAAAAAAAAAGATTGAAGCGCGCGACGGAACATCACAGTCCCCGTAGGCGTCGAAGTCTCTTCAATGAAATTATTTTTGAACAGCTCTGATAGCACCCACGCAACAATGGTTGCTTGTATACTGTCATATGCTCATATTCTGCGGCCTAAGGCTCATGACACGGTGCGAAAACGCGCACGCGGCCAAAGCGAAACAGTGCGCGGACAAGCATGCTGACGCGCAGTCGGTCGCTGCGAATCTGTGCGACCGCTGTATTGAGGCTTCATTCTATTACGCTCCATTTAGTTATACAACCACTATAAGAACGCATTTCACATAGTTTGCTCTCAGCGTTTACCCACCTTTCACGCAAGGAGGAGGTTCGGGAGAGACTATCGCGGCAACCGCGCGCAGTGGCGTTCACTGTGCGTATTCGGTAAAGAGATAGCGTCTGTAAACGATTCTGTGCTTTCACTTTGCCCAAGATTATTATTTATACAGTAAAAAACTTAGCTCGTTTCGAAAGTACGTACAGAAATGTCCGGAAGAGCTCGTGCGTGGTGTTTTCAGTGAGCGCTAACAGCAAAAGCTATTAGGAGCGCGCCCCGTGATCCCTCATACTACGCCAGCGAGGCGTTTCCGATAGATGGCGACTCCGTAACTCCTCGCCGCCAATACGTGCGCGACAATGAGCCTCAAATAGCCAATAACAAAAATATGTAATTAACAAAATAAAATTTTATCTAGTTTTCAATAATCACCTTAGGGCGTATATAGTTGTAGAATTGCATAAGCAGGTCGGTGTGCAAAGCATGTCCATTTAGAGAGAATCCTGAGCCTAGCACTGGTTTCGAGCTGTACTACGTCATCATAATGGGCGCCCATATGTTGCATTTCCGCACACTTTCCCCTGAATGCCTCCCTTACGCACTGCCGGGCAAATATACACGAAACCGGGATCAAATGCCGGCTGCGGTGGCCGCATTAAGATGGGGGCGAAATGGAAAAACGCCCGTGTACCGTGGAAATTGGGTACACGGTAAAGAACCCCAGGTGGTCGAAATTAATCCGAGGTACCCCCCCCCCCCCCACCTCCACTACATACGACGTGCCTCATAATCAGATCGTGGTTTTGACATGTAAACACAAGGTAAAAAAAAGTGCACGGAATGCGTTTGAGTTTCGGCACAATTAACGGACGCATATATCGAAGCTGATGCTTTAGTCTCGGTATCCCTAAGTGTACATGCCCTCAGCCTCAATTCACTGATCGGCCTCTGTTCCGGCATTGTAACGTGTGCCTCAAAAACTCATCTTTAAGCATTGAATTTGGGCACTTTAGTTTATATAACCCATCACATCATTTTTCGCGCGCGCCAAATAATGCATTTCAAGTAATTCAACTGAGGTGGCGGAATTGCGCAATCTGCCTTAGGCAATTAAAAAAAAATAATAATGCGTGGACCAACGAAGAGAGGGCATTCGACATACTGACGGGAATGCTGGCGTTCATTTCCTTTAAGCTTCTTCACATGATTTGTATACTTCTGGGAGATATATGTGGCTATCGTTTGCACTTAGAAGCAAGTTTTCTTCTTTGCGTTGACGTGAACACGGCGCTTATTGATGCGATTATTCTAAACATATTCGAGTCGGCATTCGAGTTTGTTTTATATACAACAGTAACAAGTGCAGTTGACATGTATATGATGTCATGAAAGTAGTGCACTAAAAGCAATACATTCATTTTTAAAGGGACACTAAAGGCAAATATTAAGTCACGCTATAGTGATAGATTAGTGCTCAAAAATCTCTAAGGCGTCAGTATTATCGAGAACAGGTCCTTAATACTCGAGAAATTGAGCTAAATGCAGGACATGATTAGAGACTCCCCTGGGACATTCAAGTACTTGCCGGATGACGAAAGCACTTTTCAGTTAAATTTTGTCACTAGTACTGAAGCACTCATTGCAAAAAACGACCTTGTATTGTAAGAAGACGAAATGAAATGCTGCTTGTTCAGTTCTATTTCATTTTTATAAAAAAGAACTCATTGAAATTACTCTAGACAACGATGCGGGCGGTCGAAAGGTTTCGTTTTCGCTCGACTCCGCGCCGCCCACGCTTTCGCGTTTCAGTAGTTGTGTTATCGCGTAATGCAGCGCTGGTTTTGCTGGCTCGCGAAACTCGCACAAACTGCTAGTAGTAGGGAATTCAACTTCCATGTGATGTCGCGGGACGCCCGAAAGGTCTACGCCACTTGAGCAAAACAGCAGCCGCAGCGGCGAATCCAGCGCTCTGTGTTGGCTCGGTACTGCCGTCTGTCGAGCGCTTGCAAAGTCAAAGGGTGATGATGGCGTATGCAACGTCACCATTCTCTTGGTTCGGTGGCGGGAGATTTGAATTTTGAAAAAGGCATTGGGACCGTGAGGCTTATAGCGCGTTAAAAAGACAAGGACGAAGGTGAGACGTGACACACACAGACACATAGCGCCTGTGTGTGTCACGTCTCACCTTCGTCCTTGTCTTTTTAACGCGCTATAAGCCTCACGATGTCTTACCAACAAGCCCAAATCACTGCTTTACAGCATTGGGACCCTTCAGATTCAATTTTCTCGTAAACGAAGTCTTTTCTTGGCACGAAACAAGCGTTGCGAGGTTTCTGGAATGGTATTTGAACAGTCCACATCGACCTAGTATTTGCCTTTAGTGTCCCTTTAATCTAAAGAGCAGTAAGGTAACGCATCACACTTATTTCCCTGCTGACATCGGTAAATGTTGCACCGTGTGGAGCGATTGGCAATACGTTGCCAGAAACGGGCAATGTGCTGCTGCAAAACATTGCACGGATCACGGCTTCCATGCAAATGCTTTCGGATGCAATTCACGCTGTTGCAAAATCGCGAAAGAATAAAGCAACCTAGGATAGCTGCGGAAGTATCTTACGATGTAGTTATCCCACAGATTTACATTTCTTTATGGTTATCGAAATACGGGCGGAATAATTGCCGAGACGACGTGTAAGTCCGGACTTGTTTGCCCGCAAAATGATAAAAGGAACTGATCTGGGCTGCTTTACTGGCTTCAGTGGCACAGCCAGGATATAGATTTTTTTTATGTGGGGTGGGGGGGGGGGTGGAGGTGGGGAGGGGCACTTGACCAGAGGAGGGGATAGCCGAGATAAGCTCGCTCACCGCACTTGCGAACTTATTGACCTTTTCTGATGCTGTGGCTGCGGAATTTACCGTGCGATTCCCACGTTTCTCCCCATGACCAGTCGTCCTTGCATATCTTCGAGCCTGTTTTTTGCTATTGTCTTGGATACTGGCGGTGCCTGATACGAATACACCGGATAGATCGTAAGCACTGGGTCTCGTAAGGAGTCGCTGGGCACATGCCCCGTCTGTTGTAATGGTGATCCGCATCGCGGAATGCGCCCTGCGCGAAGGGAAGCAGCGATTGCGAGGCGACGCTGCGATTGTGGCTATCTCATTTCGTCTGGGCGCGATTGGCATACACGAACACACACACATATAAACACTAGCTCGCATACTGGCGCCACTTCTAGAACCGCCTCGGCACACTGCCCAAGATGCGACTGCGCGCAGGAAAGCCAGCCCGAGTCTGAATGTAAGTCACCCGGATGGGGCGAGCTTCGAGGAACACTCGTATCGGCTATAGTCCACCTGAACTGCTAGCTTATGCTTTTGAAAAAAAAAAAAAGCAATTGCATTGCTTTCACCGAGAGCAGCAACAGATGCATTTTGCGACCGAAAAAGAAAAAGAAAGGCTGCGTGAGAAGCTGGTATCGACGCTACCTTCGAACTTGCAGCCAATCGTGGATTCGCAAGTTACAAATGTGACGTTAGAAATTCTGCCAAATGCTTTGCCGGGGATATAGTATTCGTTATGGAGGAAGAATTACGCTGCATTCTACAGCCGAGACCTATTTTTTTTTCTCGAAAGTTTTGTAGCGCGCGCAATACAGCTAAAAATGTGACGTCACAGCTTACCCAATCGGCGGCGCGGTTTGGGCGCGCGAGAAGTTCTAAACGGAACACATCGTAATACGGTCGCTATAGCTTTTTTTTTCTTTTGTGTGCGTGTGTGTTTGAGCGAATGCGAGCGCTAGCCGGCGCGGTGCCTGGGCAGCGAAATATACGCGCCTGATGGGGTGACGCAATGACATAAGGCGGGATCTATAGCGAAGCCCCAACTCAGTTTGTGCTGATAAGTTACTCTTTATGATGTATCTCTGCTTGTTTCCTTCTTTCGTTATGGTATTGCTTCTTAGCACAGAGAATGAAAATCGAACTTCTTTTTCAAGTCTGCCGGCCAAACCCGGACGCCCATGACGTCATAATGACGTTGTGAGTTCGTTATTTTCATATATGCAATGTGTCGTTTTTGTTCCAAGAACTTCTCGGCGGTTGGCAGGATGGATTTCTTTTGTACGCTGTGAATACTTATCGTGCGTTGGGCGAACATACCGTAAGGCATCTCTCAGGGAGCACCGAGCTTAGTGCGCTCGCGCCCACGCGATAGCAGAAGTAACCTTTTCATGTAACCTTTCCTTTTTTTTTTCTTGCTGACTTCCGTTTTTAAGGGAAAGCGCAAAGCTGTCGGATGACCGAGCGCATGAATCATTGTATCTGCGCGAGAAAGTCTTAGCATACCGGTACCAAAAACTTGTTCCTCCTCAGTTGTATATGCTATAGCAGGTGTCCTCTAGAGGACACCTGCTATGGCATGGCTGTTGTAGCAAGCCAGCACTTAATGGACCCACGCACTTGGAGCCACAGAAAAGGCCTCTTGCTCCGTGGTTTCTGTTCATGTGCAGTGTGGTATACACACTCTTAAAGGGAACGCCTGGTTAGTTTTGAGCCATCGATTATCTACAACTGATGTATTCGATGGAGGCCTGTAAATGTAGTTCATGCATGTACACGCGTGAGCAAGCGCATACACGGACCTATGGAGGTGATAGGCGTTCTTCGAAGTTCTGCATGTATACGAGGACTGAATTTGCACCGCGCATGGCTTTTATAGTGTTTTACATGCCGTTGCGAGTGAGCCAGCACTCAGTTTCGAATGCTCGTGCTTTTCACATAATATATAAAGCTGTTCCCTTTTTAACCCGCTACGAGGATCGGTTAATTACACATGCTCCTCGAAATTCTTGTTTGCTCCGAAGTGGGAGTGAAGACCACGTTTGCCCGGCGTTATGGTCGTGTACTTTCCTCATCTGTGTATGCCTTGTACTCTCGGAAGTTGTGATCTCTTTTCAAGCTCGATCTTACGGCGATGTCTCGTCAGGTTGAGCGCGTTCACCAAACGGAGAAGATGTGCCGACCTTTGGCTTCTGCGTTTGACATTACTTCGTTCGCCTCGGTGTCCTATAAGCTTGTCGACTCGTGATTGTTCAGCGTACCGGTGCGCATTCCTACTTTGCTGGGGCTAAATTGCGTGCGTGCGTCGGAAAGGGCGTTTTCGCGTCTAGCTAGCAGTGCGCCCATATATATATATATATATATATATATATATATATATATATATATATATATATATATATATATATATATGTTCGTGCTCAACAGCATTCTTCTGTTAATCACGGGGTCGCGGGTACGATTCTTGGACGCGGCGACCGCATTTTGATGGAAGCGGAATGCAGACTTTCTGCCCCTTTAGGTGCACATTAAATAATTTCCCCGATGGTTGAAGTTAATTCGGGGCATCCTCTTTTACACCGTACCTGATCGCGGTTGCTTTAGGACGTTAAAAGTCAGATTTTGTTTTTACAGTAAAGCCGTATATGGCTATCCCGTACGCCGAAAACTCCTCCGGCGCAACCCCCTGCGCATGCGCGAAAAAAAGAGAAAGGTGCGCGATTAGCCAACACCACCTAGATAGCACAAGGCCTGTTTACTCCGATCCATGACGTCACGCTACCTGACCCGAAATTTCCCTTCACAAGGCTGGCGTGATTAAAGCGGTGACGTCAAAATCACTGTTGCCTACTCGGGAGCAACCCCATTAGATTCTATGGCAGTTCGTCCAGATCGCATGACGTCATGCATCGGAGTGAAAGGGCAGTGTTGGATTAACTGCGCGAGTAGTGATGTCGTTTGCTCTCTGTCGCAGCCGAGCGCGCGCCACAGTTTCTCTTCGGCTCCGAAATGGGTAGGCCACGCGTCACGTACTCCTGAGGAGCAGGCAGCTTTCGATCAGCAACGCCGCGAGTAAAACCGGGAGCGAGTTCGTCTACGCCGTGCCGATGCTGTAGCCCAGGTACAAGAGCAGCCTCCTGCGGCCGAGCGCAAGCAACTGCGTACCGAGGATCCGGCAGCCTACCAAGCCGTCGTTTAATGAACCGTCAGGATCGACCCACTGATAAAGACCGGGGCCGCACCTTTCAGCTTCGCTGGTTAACCATCTGTACGGAGTGCTTGGGCGGTTATTTTTTTTAACTTTGTTAGGCCAAAGAATACCAACTTACTATCGTTCTCATATGTTTTGCCCTTTAAACTTCGGAGGCAATTTCCGACGCAGACTTGTACAGTGCGCGGCCTTTCAAGTGGAATTCCTTCTGTTAACAGTATCTATAGAGCAGTAGCAGCAGCAGCATCTCTAGAGCGTACATACTAAAATTTTATGAACACTATTAGCATTCATTTAAGCAGTTCATTCGTGTGATTAGTCGTGGTAATTACATGTCGGCCATGTAAACAAAAGGTCAATTCGATTCAACCAAATTTCTCAACGCCTTCTGCACTTATTAACGATGAAGTGCACTTAGGCCTTCGATTCCTCGAGGTACAATGGTGCACTCTGCACCCCAGTGCTCGATTGCACGTAGTGCAAGGCAGAGTGCCGCCGCGGTGCAGTGCATCCTTGAACCTTGCAGTGAGTGGGTTAGCCCGACGCACCACAAGTGGCACCTCCTGTACCTTTTCATTTGTGGTGCTGTGCACCATTTCTGAATCGAACAAACCTAAACCTACACACTTTATGCTGAGTAGCTAACCTGTCAGACCATCGGCAGTGCGCGGAGAACATGAACTGCATTTTAATTTTGTAGTGTTTTGTGCTTGTAGTTTTGGCCTAATGGCGTTGCCAGAGACTCCAGGACATAACTACACACAATATTGCGCTGCTGTATGGATGGCGGTACGCAAAACGAATGGGGAGTTTTTTTTTTTTTTCAGCCGCACGAAATTTTCAAAAATTGCTTGTGGCAGATAGCACAGTAGCAAGGGCGACAACTAGTCACGACAGAGCATCCATGTGCTGCTTCTCGCAGAGGGTCGATTCGAAGCGTTTAGCTTTCTTCGGGTATTACCAGCGATTTCTTGTGAGTTATAATCTAACCGTTATCGTGGGCCGATCCAGAAGCTAGTGCCGTCTGACACGGCGGTATGAAGCGCATTCTGGTACGGCACCGCATGGTGCTAGAGTGGGGGGATAGGGGGTTCCCCGCATTCTTCCCTCGTTACAGCTAGCGTTTTGAGGCTGTCGTTCAAACGCTACGCCTCTGGTCGCAGCGTCTGCACCAGAGGTGGTCGGAGACGCTGCACGGGGTTCCTAACTCGTCCTTCAGGAAGTGACGCTCGAAGTACCAGTTGGCTCCCGCATACGTGTAGCGCAAGGTGGTGCCTTACCCGTAGAACCCGTAGTGTAACATGGCGCCACAAATAATCATCTCCCAAAGCATGCTAACACATTCTTGGATAGCAGGCGCGGTTGGTTCATCTTTTTTTTTTAATTGCGAGCGTCCATGTATCTGGTGCGTGTCGTGTAGTGCTGCTTGTGTGCAGCCAATGCCCAGCCCAGCGAGGACGACTTCGCAGAGGGCAGAAGGGTGCACTGCACTCGCAGCACAGCAGCCTGTCGGTCGCCCCCCTCCCTGCATGTATGTACGACAGAGGAGGAAACAGTTCTCGTCCCATTCCGGTCCAGACTCTAGGCAGAAACCCAAGGGGGCCATGTTACACTATAGTTGCAAGAGCTTGGCAGTGCCGCTTAAAGGCGTTTATATTTTCTTGAAAACTACTGAGATTTTAAGGAACTCGTGATCTCGTCTTCTGCAGCCGAACACCACAACCATTGAGCGTTAGCAGCCGATATACGCTGAGTACCCCGAAGCATGTGTGCGTCGATTATGAGTCGCGTCGATACCTCCTTTAGACGTCCAAGATTCATAATCATCATCATCATCCGCCTATTTTATGTCTACTGCAGGACGAAGGCCCCTCCGTGCGATCTCCAATTACCCCTGTCCTGCGCCAACAGATTCCAACTAGCGCTCGCGAATTCCTTAATTTAATCGCCCCCACCTTGTCTTCTGCCGTCCTCGACGGCGCTTCCCTTCTCTTGGCATCCATCCTGTAACCGTAATGGTCCACCGGTTATTTAACCTGCGCATTACATGACCTGCCCAGCTACATCTTTTCCCTTAATGTCAATTACAGTATCGGCTATACCCATTTGCTCTCTGATACAAACCGCCCTCTTTCTGTCTCTTAACGTTATGTCTAGCATTCTTCGCTCCATCGCTCTTTGGGCGGTCCCTAAATTCCTCTCAAGCCTCAAAAGCCTCAAGCTTCTTTGTCAGTCTCCAAGTTTCCGCCCCATATATCAGCACCGGTAAAATGTACTGATTGTACACCTCCCTTTTCAATGATTATGGTAAGAATCCAGTAAGGAGCTTACAATGTCTGCCGTATGCGCTCCAAACCATTTTAGAGCGCAGCTCTTTGGCGTCCGTTCCTGGGTTTCGCGTCGTCGTCGGCGTTGTCGTCGGCCTCGTAACCAGCTCCGCCCCCTTTCATCCCCCCAGCGCTAGCAGCGACCGACTGATACCGCTGGATGCCGCTGACGCCGCTAGAGAGTCAAGATAACGTGACTGCATAGAACACCGTCGCCGCCATGCAGAAAGAGGAGGAAAGGGTCCCCCCCCCCCCCTGTTCTTGTGTGGCGGATAGGGTGCTCTTCAGTTGCCGACGCGCCGGTTATTTCACGTAGGCCCCGGCACGTCGACGAATACGTGACCACCTTCCCACGGCTAGACCTGGTTCTTAGCGCTGCGGAAGCGAGGGTATCATATTGTTTGTGTCGGCATCGGCGGCGTTGTCCCTGAAACCAACTCCGCAGCTGGGGTTGACTCACTATCGGCGTCAGCGGCATCAGTCAGTCGCTGCTATTTCTTCCCTCCTCCCTTTATCGTGTTGTCCGCTTGCTGCGCGCGCTTCTGCCCCCATCATTTGCCGCTGGGTGTACACGCCGCCCCCCTCCCCCCTCTTCCTGCGAGTCTCCGGTTGTCAAAGCGCCGGCTCGAACTTAATTCCTTTCTTCGCTCCTCCTCCAATGCAACCCCTGTGCGGTGGCAATCAGAGAGCCAGATCGGTGGCGGCGGATCTGTATATGTGCACCGCCCGAGCCGAAATTGCCGCTGCCGTTCGCCCTGTGCGGTGGCAATCAGAGAGCCAGATCGGTGGCGGCGGATCTGTATATGTGCACCGCCCGAGCTGAAATTGCCGCTGCCGTTCGCCACTGCGAAATTATCTGCCAGTTCTTTCTGAGCCATGAGCGAGACGACCGATGGAAGTCCTCCGTCTGCTGCTGCTGCTGCTAAACGAGCTGCCAGAGCAGAGGCCCAGCGCCGTCGCCGTCAGAATCCAGAGGTGCGTGCCGCCGAAGCAGAAGCTTACCGTCACCGCCGTCGAGATGATCCAGGAGTACGCGTCGCCGAAGCAGAGGCTAAGCGCCGCCGCCGAGAAGACCCTGCCGTTCGCGCCGCCGAAGCGGAGGCTCATCGCCGCCGTCGAGAGCAACCAGCAGTAAGCGAGGCTGAAGCAGAAGCTCATCGCCGCCGCCGAGAAGACCCTGCAGTTCGCGCCGCCGAAGCGGAGGCTCATCGCCGCCGTCGAGAGGCTGAAGCAGAAGCTCATCGCCGCCGCCGAGAAGACCCTGCCGTTCGCACCGCCGAAGCGGAGGCTCATCGCCGCCGTCGAGAGCAACCAGCAGTAAGCGAGGCTGAAGCAGAAGTTCATCGCCGTCGCAGAGAAGACTCTACCGTTCGCGCGGCCGAGGCCGAGGCCAAACGCAAACAAAGGCTCGCAAACAGTCAGGGTGCAACAAATGCTTTCCGGCGACAGCTTATTTGCTGCGCTCAAATTTCGCATTAGGAAGTAACGTAATCGTCGGTAATTTTTATTCTGTGAATTTCCTCCTCATGATCGGGGTTCCCATTGATCACTTGACTTAGGTAAACGTACTACGATCCTGGGCTGTACGATCCTGGGCTGGCGATCCTGAGCTGTTGCTCCCTTGCCCGCCTATTGATCGTTATTTTTGTCTTCTGCATATTAATCTTCAGCCCCACTTACTCTCTCTGTTATGGTCCTCAATCATTTGTTGTAACTCGTCTCCAGTGTTGCTGGATAGAACAATGTATTCTGCCAACCGAAGGTTGCGGATATATTTGCCGTCGATCGTTTCTCTTAAGCCTTTCCAGTTTAATAGCTTCAATATACTACTTCCGAGCACGCAGTGAAGAGAATTGGAGAGATTGTATCTCCTTGTATGACCCCTTTCTTTATAGGTATCTTCCTACTTGTGTAGAATTAAGGTAGCTGTGGAGTCTCTAGACATTTTCCAAGATATTTACGTAAGCGTCTGGATTCCTTGATTACGTAATGCTTCTATGACTGCTGGTATCTCTACTGAACCAAATTCCTTTTCGTAAGTCGTGAAAGCCATATAGAGAGGCGGATTGTACCCTGCAGATTTCTCGATTACCTTATTAATGACATGGATGTGATCCATTGTAGAGTATCCCTTCCTGAAGCCAGCCTGTTCCCTTGGTTGACTTCAGTCCAGTGTTGCGCTTATTCTATTGGAAATTATCGTGGTGCATATGTCATATAATTTTACTATTCTTTAACGTCTCCCCTTTTTTGTGGATTAGTATAATCTTTGCATTCTTCCAATTGTATGTTACCCTTGAAGTCGATAGACAGTTCGTATAAAGGGCCGATAGCTGTTCAAGCATTATGTTTCCTCCATCTTTGATTAAATCGACTGTTGTTCCATGTTCTCCTGCCGCTTTTTCCCTTGTCACGTCTTGCAAGGCCCTTCTAACCTCATCGCTAGTTATAGGAGGAGTCTCTGCAACCTGTCATTACTGCTTCGAATGGAGGTATCGTGGCTCCTCTGGGTACTGTACAGGTCAGTACAGAAGTATTCCGCTGCTTTTACTATACCTTCGAGATTGCTAATGATAATACCCGCCACCTGCCGTGGTTGCTCAGTGGCTATGGTGTTGGGCTGCTGAGCACGAGGTCGCGGGATCAAATCCCGGCCACGGCGGCCGCATTTCGATGGGGGCGAAATGCGAAAACACCCGTGTACTTAGATTTAGGTGCACGTTAAAGAACCCCAGGTGGTTCTTTAACGCATAACGAAACCCCATAATTTAATTTTTTTAATGATAATACCCTGCTTATCGTTCAGTGCATACATCTTAGTTTGTCTTATGCCAAGTTACCTTCTCACTGATTTCATGCTGTGTCCATTTTTTACGGCTTCTCCAGTCTTTGTAACGTTGTAATTTTGGATATTCCTTATCTTTTTCTTGTTCTGTTTTGATAGTTCCGCGAATTCTATCTTATCTCTTGAATTGGGCACGCTCTTCCTTTGTCGTTTATTTATTAGGTCCTTTGTTACTTGGAAGAGCTTGCCTACTGGTTGCCTTGGTGCCTTGCTTCCCACTTCAATAGGTGCCTCTGAAGCCAGCCTAGTTACGGTCCCATTCATTACCTCTGTCATTTTCATCTCTTTGTTATAAGGAAGGCTGCATATTTGTTTGCAAGTACCGGCCTGAATTTGTCCGCTTTTACCCTTACTGCCTCTAGGTTGGCCTATATTTTCTTGACCAATTTAACTCATTTCTCTTCAAATTGAGGTAAATCCTAGCCCTCACTAACCTATGATCACTGCACTTTACCCTACCTAACACTTCTGCATCCTGCACTTTGCCGAGATCGGCAAAAAGTATGAAATGAATTTCGTTTCTTCTTTCACCATTAGGGCTTTTCCAGGTCCACTTCCTGTTGCTACGCTTCCTGAATAAGGTATTCATTATTCGCAGCTTATTCTTTTCTGCGAATTCTACCAGCATCTCACCTGTAGCGTTCCCAGAATCCACGCCGTAGTTGCCAATTGCTTGTTCACCAGCCTTATTTCCCCCCACTTTTGCATTGAAGGCGCCCATTACTACAGTATACTGAGTTTGCACTTTTCTCATCGCTAATTCAACATCTTCATAAAACTGATCTACTTCCTCATCATCGTGACTGGATGTTGGAGCGTAAGGTTGTACTACCTTTAATCTATACCTCTTATTAAGTTTGATTACGAATACAGCTACCCTGTAATTAATGCTGTAGAATTCCTCGATGTTGCCCGCTATGTCCTTATGGATTAGGAATCCTACCCCGTATTGCTTCTTATCTGAGAGACCTCTATAGCAGAGGACATGGCCGTTAGTCAGCGCTGTATAAGCCTCACCAGTTTTTCCAATCTCACTAAGGCCGATGGTATCCCAAACAATGTCTGACAG
Organism: Dermacentor albipictus; assembly: GCF_038994185.2. Lineage (NCBI taxonomy): Eukaryota > Metazoa > Arthropoda > Arachnida > Ixodida > Ixodidae > Dermacentor > Dermacentor albipictus. Next base: position 25,682,129 of record NC_091821.1, read on the forward strand.
TTGCTCAAAGAACCCTGCTAAGCTAGGCTCATTCGACAGAAATCGGGTGTTAAAGGTTGCCAGGGTCAGTTTCTATTGTCGGCCTGTCCCGGTCCGGAGAATCTTAGCACTCTCTCCTGCGTTACAGGTCTGACCGCCGTCTTGGTCAGGTGCTCCGCAGCTGCTGGGGACTGAGGGCCATGGGTTAATAGTAGGAATCATGAGGGAGGTAGTGGCCGAATACTGCACCAGGGAGGCCAATTCCTGTTCTGGTGAGGGAGTGTCTTTGTCGAAGCTTAGTGGGCCTTCCTAATTTGGTTGTACCTGGATTAGTATAGCCCCACTCGCTTTTGGCATCTTTTGCCGGTGTCAGGTGCCACTCCACGCCTGCAGATGTAGTGCACTGGAGGAGGTGAAATTCGAGCTCACCATCCTCAGATCCGCTGCATCGCAGGCACAAGAGACTGAAAAGGTGCTACATTAAGGCACATATGAGCGAATGTCCCGTCTACCTCGACTGTCTCTTGTTAGTTCGTGCTGTCTATTGGGACCGTATCTGAATGAAGACCGTATCTGAATCCAACGCCACCGGGTACGGATTTGCGACTCCGTGCTTTCCTAGATTTCGATTTTTCGGGATCAAGACAACGAACTAACAAGAGCTTGCGCCATCGTTTCTGCAAGGGGACTTCGTCAGGGCTTGTCTTCGTTCGCGTGTATCTGTGGCGCAACATGCCATCTGCAGTTCTTATGGGGAGTCGTAACTGACTGCGTCCAGAACAAACTCACTGTGGGCTTGACAAACTGTTGCTGCGCGGCTGCGTATAGCTTTACTACAATCCCGCAAAAAATAGGACTCATTTTAACATAACCCCCGTGACGATGGCGCCTTGTTCGGAGATATCGACAGGAGATATGTTTGCGGAGCGGCTTTCATATAGAGACGCGGAATGTTGCCGGGACTGGCAGGTAGCTGCGCCTTTCTCGTGCGTGCATCTCCCATTCCACAATTGTTGTGTGTACTTCATTCATTAGCACCGTATTCACAGATGGACTCGGGTCGCTTTTAAATCGTGTAGTTTATGCGACTCGCCTGGGCTGCAGAGGTGTCAATACAGTTCCCTTAATATTTGTCTCAGCCGGTGTTCTCTTCGATTTTCATCTCTTCATTCTGCATGCGTATACTTTGCGCACCTGTCGTCCCCCGCCTCTCTCTTCCCCCGTTATTCAAGTAGTTTTCAGTTGGGTGGCAAGAGGAAACTGCACACATAAACGAAGTTCTTTTGGGGCACAGTACGTGTGGCGCATATTTCACTCGCGCCGGGGTTGAAAGTACCGATTTTTTACGAAAGGTAAGAACGCTATCTATTTGTCTCGTATTGACCGGCATTATGTATTGGTACGAGCCGAATAAATGCAGTTATAGTCATATCGTTAATAACGCATAAGTATGAACTAAGGATCACACGTGGGCACAATATTTCGAGTTGTGATTGAGCAAAAATAAAATCCGGACAAAGAAAGTAGATGAAGCGAGAGCGGCAAGGAATTATTGCGGCAAGATCACGAAAAATTGGGGGCACAGTGCGCATTCGATTACAACCTAACAGGAGTAACTGGAGGTCGCTGGTCTGTAGATATGGCTTTGTCCTTGAGGGACTTGGTAAGCTTTGTGATGATATATATCTTGATAGCCTTGTATTAAATGTAAATCTGCTTCCTTACGAATGCTACAACACTTGTCCGCTGCTTTCGCGGTTTCTCATATTTACTAGCGAGACGAGTCGAGGGAAACTACACTTATAGTAAGTTTAAGTAAATACTGTGTGTTTTTTTTTTTTAGGTGAAATTTTGTGTATGCGACCCTCACGAGGTTTCAAAGGTGCGCGCGCGCGTTTAGCTCTGTGCAAGGCGTTCGTCAAAGCTGGCTTCCCCTCACTTGAGAGGCCTTGTGGGGAGGAGTCCGCTTCTGTAAAAAATCCCATCCTTTCTCTAATCGCATACATTACTATAGTGAAAGCAGTTGGGCTCTCATAACTGATGACGCTACCGTGGCAACGGTAAGTACTCCAGTGAGTGAGTGAATGAATACCAGCCAGAATAGAACATGGTCCCTCACGGTTCTGAGTGGCGCTGAACCATTTGTACAGAACTACCTCATTTATTGCTACTAGTGTAATTTTGTACGAAAAATATCCGCTAGAACGCCAGTTAATGTTGTTAGGAGTTATTGTCATGAAAGGGAACGTGTGAAGCCGACAATGGAGAAGAAAACCTCCAGACATATTGGATCGAATGCCTCGCTACGACGCGTGTCACGCTCGCGCCGCATGCCGGTGATCCAAGTATAGCATCGAGCAGCAGGATTGCATTGTGGCAAACGGGGCATATTGAAGACCAGAGGGAGATACTGCGTCCCAAAGCAACTGCAGCCCTGCAAGGGTTGCTGTTGGTGGGACCATTGTACTTTCTTCACCGGTACGTCAATACAAGGCCGTTTCTGCATTGCCGCGGTCGGAATTGAGCACTCAGTATGCAGAATAGCAAAACGCCACATCCACTGCGGCAAGCCGTGACTAGTGCCCCTTTGTATGTGCATTTGGGCGCATATACAGGGACACTAGTCGTGACCAGAGCTGACTCGGGAGAAGTGCAATGGGGCATCTGCATGCAGCACCAGCAGCACTCCGAAGCAATCCCGGCGAAAGCGCACTCGTTCCCGCTTTTCACTACATAGCGCTGGTCGCGCCCGCGCAGTGATTTGAAAGCTTCCGAAACGGATGGCACATCGAAGTTACCCCGTTCATCTCGCGCGTGTGGAAGTCGAAGCACCTGATGATGAACGATTCTGTTTTTCAGCGACGCGCGCACTCGGTGTTATGCACATACGCTCGTCGTCTTTGCGCTCAATTGATTGGCTTCGCAGCTGCTCACTCGGATCGAGCGAAATAGCGCGCTCGGCGTGGCGCGACGCGATGGATCATCGCTATGAGCACACGTGTGCAAACCAAACGCACTGACGTTGACCTACAGCAAAGCTGCATTCGTCACAGCTTGCGACGTATACGTCTACGCTGAAGGCAGCTGCGCTTTATGTCCCGTTCTCGCGCGGTTTGTTGCCGTTCTTATCATTGGCGCCCAATCAAGGCTTCTTAGGGCATACTCTTAAGTACACTGTGCTCCATCAGTATAGCTGCCGTGAGCCGGCGTGCAATCTGCACGTATCCTCCATTTAGTTCTTGTAATACACCGTTTCTAAAACAGAGCGTTTCCAGTCCGCAGTTTCCGACCGTCCGCCTGCGTTCGTACAGCGGCAATGGTGAGCTCGGATGTTGAGCGCGTTTCATTTTGTTCCGGCGTACGAGTGTGATGCCCTCGCGCCGTAAACCTTCTGGTTACGAGTGCGCTGCCTTTGGTATTGCCCTGTGATTCTGCCATCTCGCGGTAGGCATCTGGCGGAAAGCCATAGGGCTACGTGTAAGATGTCCGCGCCTTTATCGTGGGCTTTAGTGTAGAGGATACCTGAAGCAAGAGTATCGGAAATATTTAGTCTTTCCAAAGTGGTATTGTTGGCCGCGCCTTGTGCGTGTTAGTCGTTTTGTAATAACAAATGTAAGTGTTTTTTTTTGCTGCCATCGGTAGGATGCCTTTAGTCTGAGCAAGCATAGAGATGCGCGGACTTCGAATCCCGACTTTGGTTCCACTGGGCAGCTATCTTGTGTCTCTTTATGCTTTGCCTTATGCACACTTTCGTCATCGGTCACTCTCGCTTTGCCATGGGCCTAACTAGAGTATACACGGCTTCGTCTTTGTCTCTGCTCACTCAATACGAGAATAAGCGAGACCCTCGGCTACGTTTTGTGTTCTGCATCTTGGAACCAGAACACTTGAAACGCCGACATAAATTTTAATCGTGATGTAATTTACAAGAAGCCAGGCGTGAGAGTTCGATTAGCTCACATCCGTCCACCGTGACCGATAATTTGATCTCGTAGTGCATACACCTTGGTCACCACATAGTAATTGCTGAAATTTCATTTCAAAGGTACGTTGTCGCGCGCTTTTGCCCCTGGTACAAATGCTGTGCTGCATTGCTCGTGCCATGAAGTATGTTACCAAGCTTCATCACTTCGCGAAGCGCTTATGTTCATTTTTTGTAAACAGTGCTCGTGGTAATAGCTCCTGGTAGCAAAGTGCGCTTTGCTGAACGCGAGTGCTGTAAAAGTTACTCGGAAATTCGAGACACATGGCATGAGAGGCCACGGCCTCATGCCATGAGTTGAGAAGCGCGCACGCTTAGTTTCCGGAGGCCTGACAGTGCCTACGTCACGACATTGCTCCGCCCTGGTGCACACGTGTCGCTGGAAATAGTATTTTTCTCCCTCTAATCGGAGCAAACCTCACTAGGCGCTCGACGCACACGCGTCACGGTTTGACTGCGGGCGGCGGCGCTTCCGCCTTGAGCGTCGCGGGGGGTGTCGCATCTGACGCTCTGTCGGTTCGCCTGCAGCGGCGCGCGTTTTCGTATACACGTTTCACTTGGCTGAACTGGCGTCGTAACTGCCCCCTGCCTCCGCTGCCTTGACGTCAGATGTGTGCCACCGTGTACTCTTTTTTAACGCGCACATGTTCTAGCCGTTCGTTCGTTGCGCTCCATGTGTTTATAGAGCCACACTTGAAGCGCTTCATATATATAAAAAATCCGATAGGCTGTATCAGGGATGCAGCCGCACTGGTACGTAGACGAGCAAGCACGAAAGTTCTGCAACAAATTGCACACTTGTAAGCCTTGTAACTCCTGATGAGCAGAGAGTTGAGTTTGATGGATTATAGTTAATACTATGGCTGAGTCAGCTTCCTCAAACGCGGCCGCTCTCGCACGGAGCGACAAACGTACTACTAGATTGTACTAAAATAAGGTTATTTTTGTACGCTTAGTACTACCGAGAATTTCCGAACGCCGAACAAGAGGCCAAACCTAGCTCCGATTGCGTCATGCATGGCCCGACAACGGTGCCATCTGTGCATACGACACGTGCATAATCCAGTAATGGCCTCTTTCCTCTACGCAATGATGCCAGAGTAAGGCGCGCGGATAGTACAGTTGCAAAGATATAAGCGATAATAGTATAGCATGTTTTAGTTACATGCAATTTTAGCAGGCGACCTTCTCTGACGGAGACTCGCGTCATGAAATTTCTTGGCAGATATAGGCCAATCTCAGCGACAGATACATCACGGACAGCGGAGCTGTATAAGCGACTTCTTACCCTCTTTGGAATTGTACTAAGCGTGGTATGTTTGTTGGCGGTTCGTAAGATGATTTATAACCGACGCCCTCGATCGTCATAGGGCCGCTTCAGGGCTCCCACTCAGGCAGCGTTGCTGGACCACGCGACGCAATCAGCTTTCACCGCCGCAAGCCATGCAAACTCTTATGAGGGGAAGAGGAAAAAAAACTGGCCTTGAACGTGGAGACAGCAAAATGCGACGTGAAAAGAAACAATTGCCTATTATACTAGCTGAAAAACCCGCGCAAAGGAGCTGTGTATTCCGGTGAGTTATAGCAAGGCTTTAACCGTTACTTTACAATCACTAATAATTACGTTTAAGCTAAATTCCTTTAGGGGCTGTTCTTTTAGTGACTGCCTCCACAGCATAAGCATAAGCTGTCCTCCAACGTGAAGCCGGAAAACGCAACGCGAGAAAAAAAAATAATGGATTACTAGTTAAAAAAAAGCCGCGCACATAAGTTGTCTATTCAGATGAGGTATATGCAAGGTAACTTATATTTTATAATTATTCATTACTACGTTTCCAAGCAAATTAGGGGCTCCGACACACTCTGCATTGCATATATATTTGATATGGACCGCACCGCTTCACCGCCACAGGAAAACCGTTGCGGAACTCCCTGCAACAGCATCGCTGTAAAACGCGCGTATGTTGTAAACTGGCGTGTGTTTCTTTTAGAGCGCACCTCTTAGGCGCCCGTTCCTGCATCGGCGTCTTACCTCGTAACCGAGCGAACGAGCACAGCGAAAGATGAGAGCGAACGCGGTGCGCAGTGGGGGATGAAAAGAGTGTAGGAGGAGGGCACGGCGAAAGCGTGAGAAGGACAGCGTAGTGTCGCGCAAGAGCGGCACAGTTTACTAGAACACTATAAGAGGGGCTTTGTGGCGCCGATGGCTACGAAATGGCGCCAGAGTAATGCGCGTCGTCCGTATGGAAACAAAGCGCTGCATGAGCTGAGGTTGTTTGCAGCGGCTGCTGTGAATCGCGTCCACTCTAAGAAAAGTTTACACCCTTTGGAGTGCCCCTTCTGCCACACAACGATAATCGTCATCTGCCTTGATGCGTTTCCTTTCTTGAAATCGTCGCGCTCGTTACTTTCCTGTCGGGAATGCTATCATGCTGATAACGCGCATGTCATTCATTACTGGAAAGTACCAAGCTCGAAGCGTTAAAGAAAGGAAACACATCAAGGCAGATGACGATTATCGTTATGTGGCAGAAGGGGCACTCCAAAGGGTGTTAACTTTTCTTAGCGTGGTCCACGCGTCACCCACGTGCTTCCTCTCGCGATCTCTCGATTAGTGAGGCATTACGTCGCACCACACTTCGCTCCATTTACAAGTTGCCGCACGAGACAGATTGTCCGCGCCAGCCAATATATCGCGAAATGAAACTACGTATACAGCTGCGCTCAAATTTAGCATTAGGGAGTATCGTAATCGCCGGTGATTTTTTTTTGAAAGATATTGAGGAAAATACATTTCGTTTTAGGCGTGGAAGAAACGCCGCATCATTTTCACGTAACGTTGTCCTTTCAGTGGCTCCCGCGAAGTGCATGGAATCTGTATTCTAGCGAAAGCTGTAGAATTTGGAGGATTCGTCTTTAAAAGTGTAACGCGATAGCATTCAAAGAGTCCTTAGTGTTTCTCACGCTTCCCGGCAACTGCAGCGTATGTAACCGTCATATCTGCCGAGAAACGCTCGCGGCGAACGCTATGCACGCAGGCGGGCTTTCTGGTCGAAGCGCGGCCTCTGGCAGCGGCCGCGATGGATGGATGTTATGAGCGTCCCCTTTGGAACGGGGCGGTGGGCTGCACCACCAAGCTCTTGCGCGATGCGGCGGAGGCGAGCGCCATCTGGAAGTCTGCGAAGAAAGCGGGTGCCCTGCTCCGTGGACTGAGACTCGCCGGCGTGCGCAAATGGCGGACGCCGTCTCCGGTCTATGCTTTGTAGAAACACTGGAAAAAGGGTTTGTTTGTGTTTTCGCGTAACATAATTACGATTGCTTGTAAGTTCAAATTACAATCCAAGAGCTATCATGCCTGTAGGTAGTGTGTAGCTTGAGAAGTTCAATTAGTTCATTGAATTTCTTGCATCATATGAACGACCTGGGTATGTGTGGCTCGAAAATCGTTTTGCCAGTGCGACGTCTGACGCCGGACCCTGGATTTTCTGCGACACGAGCTGTGTTAGTTCGCCACAATAAAAAAAATCGTTGCCGGAGCCCCCCCCCCCTCTCTCTTTCTATATATATATATATATATACACACACACATGCACACACACACGCATGCACATAGTATGTTATCTTATTTAAGCAACTGGTCAATCAACCCACACATGCTACGTGAAGGCATCAGCATTGCCAGATTTGAGACCCTTGTAATGTTATGAATGAAAAGAAAGGGAACCAAGGCGCCCAATTTTTATTACTCATATCATAAAAAGTCAACAAAGAGACCAAGGACAACATAGGGGAGGTTACTTTTACTTACTAATTGAATTACAAAAATGACAAATTAATGGAAATGAAAGTGGATGAAAAAACAACTGGCCGCAGGTGCGACACGAACCCATGTCTCCGCATTACGCGATGGATGCTCTTGCCAATTGAACTATCACAGCGCCGTTTTCCCATCCAGTTTCTGGGGTATTTATGTTTTACTACAACTAACCCTGGGAGTGTTAGCCAGCGCCACCACTCACAAGCCTTGGTGGCGGATGTGGAACATCCTTTCTGCTTCAAGGGGTGTACGGTAGCGCGATTAAAACACGGGACAAAAGAAGACACGCAGGGACACACATAGTACTGTGTGTGTCCCTGTGTGTCTTCTTTTTGTCTCGTCTTTTAATCGCGCTACTGTACACCCCTTGAAGATGCATTACCAACAAGCCCACATTGCAACCCTCATATCCTTTCTGCCACAGGCGTCACGAGTGCATGATCTTATTTGGCTGCCGGCAATGGTCAATAAACCCACACATGCTACCTTAAGGCATCAATGTTGCTGGATTCGAGACCCTTGTAATGTAATGAACGAGAAGAAAGGGAATATATAGGACTCTTTGCCATCCTTGAGTGTTCCACAATGAGCGTAGGCACGCGGAGTTGTGACACAGAAAGAGCATTTTCCACGAAACTTCACACCACTTTCTTCCTTTTTTCGTTTTCTTTCTTTCCTTCTTTCATTATATCTTTTATTTCTATTTTTATGTATATATATATATATATTCGAAGGCTGCGCCTTTCACTGACGTGACAATGTCGAGCACGACGTAGTGGACTGCAGTTGCTGACCTGACGTATGGAATAAAAATGTTAAAAAAGAATAATGGTAGCGGTTGACACGAGTAACCGATGGACACGCAGTGCTCGGCCAAAGCACTAGATAGGTTGGTATAGCCGCGCCATACATGCCGCCCGGCTGGGACATGCTGTGAATGATTGCTGATCCTGCGCATGCCCCGCGTCTGTTGCAGGACCGTCCCTATTCGGGATGAGCGAATACCTGTCGTACGTGGGTGGCGTGCACGGCGTGGTAGCAGCGGCGGGAGCGGCGGCGGCGCTTGGGCTTACCTACATGTTTGGCCGCTCCTCGAACCCCATCGAGCCCATGGTCAGCCTGGACAACCAGAGCAGGTTACTCACGGTCAGTGTGTGCCGGATTTGATGAGCTCGCCTTTGTTTGGTCTTTCTCACTCTTTCTTTCTTAGCTGGTGTTCTCGCTCGTCATTGGGGGGGGGGGGGGGGGGGGAGCGGTGTGAATGGTGTGCAGCTTGTCCGCGGTAATTGACGCTCTCTTCGGCGGTATCGCCAAGGGCTTCTTAGTCGCCAGGCGCTATAGCCCTAGCGGATCGCATGCAGCAGATTCTTCTGTACGCATCACTGTGTAGCCTGTGGGAATTAAGTTATAAACTGCGCATGTGCTGCATACGTTTGAAATGAGTTTACGACTCAAAGTGTAGGGAGCATATGTAGATAGCCGGCTCTTGGCCGGTGCGTAACAGTACTGGTGCGTTTTAGCATAGCGCAATCCATAGGTGGAAAGTTTTCATTTTTCCGAACCCCATATATATATATATATTTCTTGCACTTAACAAAACTTTGTGTGACCTAGAAGAATTGTTCACTGAAATGACAGGCTTGTATGAGAATCCACAAGACCTCATAGTAGGAGACAGTTCAATTTCAGAGCTTGCATCCTCTCCCACCACCAAGAATCTGGCATCTCTAGGTGGTGTAATCTTCCTTCGTTTAACCATTGTATACTTTGCTATCACTAATACTGCTTCTCCTTTCCGGCAAAACTGCAGCCTCTCTGTCTTTTTTTTTTTCTTTTTCAGTGAGTCCGAGTATAAGCACTCCTGTGCATTACTCCTGTTGATTCTGTTTTCGAGTGAGTCCGGCTTGGCCTCATTTCTGTTACTGAGTGTATTATACATAGTGCCCCAACTATCATGCACCAAGACTTAAAAAAAAGAGCAGTTGCATTACTCGAAGAAAACCTAGTGCATATTGTTTCCACTGCAGTGGAGTAGCCGCCAGTAATTATTTCGTTCCTGCAATTTAATTAGAAAATTGCAATTAATTATCTAATTTGAGAAGTACTGTCCTAATTATCAGCGTGTCAATGAGGCATTTGTAGGGACCCCCAGGCACCCCCAAATGACATCTAACTGCTGTGCTTTCAGCGACGGACTAATTGCGTGCAATTTTTTCCGACTGGCATACAAGCCTCACGAAATATGAAAGATACCATGTTACTACGCTCCCACCCGCATTATAAAGCAGCACCCTCAAATAAGCTGATTGAAAGCAACTGCATTGCCTGTTGCAAAGCCGAAGACAGAGCGATTCACCTTGATAGTGGTACAGAAGGAGCACCAACAGCAGGTTTCACGGCTTTACAGCTATTCCTTCCTCTCTACGTCACACTTATTATCCATCTCTCAAGGCTGACTGATCACATTGATTAGAAAAGCCACTTGATAATGTGGCCAAAGTGCCGCTCTGACCACGCACGAAACGTGCAAAGTGATATAATAGGAGTGGCATGTTTGAAAATCTCGGCTTTGCTCGCACCGCATCGAGAGAGTGCGTGCGCAGCTATATTTCGTGCCAGAAACTTGCTTCGGACAACAGCCAAATTAAAGTGATGGTTTTAGTTTTCATGAGACTGCATACGTGCTGCAAGAACAGGTTTCTGGTGTAAAATAAAAGCACAATAAACAGACCAGGAAGCGACCCACCTGGTGAGAGAAGGCAAAACCGACGTGTTCAAGAAAGTAAATAGCCACTTCTAAGTTAGCCGAATCGGTAATCGGGACGCCTGCACAAAAAAAAAAAAAAAGAAACATCAGATTTCAGTGTGCCCTTATTATCTATGAATTCGTAAGCACCGTTGAACACCAGCTGCTGCCTAGAGTACGTGTTCGAATAGCTCTTCTGCGGCTAAGCAGTACTGGGTCCGCTTTATCACATCTTCAGTGGCTTTCTTGATTACCGACACTCGAATTCCATGGCAGACATCCATTATCCTTGTCTTGAGCTAATGTGACGTCCGTCTCGATTGTGTAATCATGATCTTTCACATAACCCCAAAGAAATAAACCGAGTGGAGAACTGTAATCTTTTTCAGTCTCACAGAAGCCTGAAAAAACTTTTCAGGTAAAAAGGGTAGATGACCATAGGTATACCGGTGCTCTGCACACAAATTAGACACTATCTCCTCCTTTTAATGTTTCCCTCAGCACATTGCTGTGACATATGTGCCTGCTGTATGCCCATCCTGGCAGCCAGGACAAGAACAAATTTATTGCTGAAAAGGAGTCATTACCATGAAAATAGCGAAGGGAGAATAAAGGGTGTGTGGCTGTGGTGGGCAGTGCTTCAGCTTGGGCTCTTTTGAAGGTGCTAGTTGAAAGGGAAGAGAGGAATGACATAATAGCCTGTTTAGAAATAGCTCTGCTCATATGTGGTGCCTTTATAGTGGAGGCATTCTTGAAGTACAACAGAGCTCTCTTTTAAGCAGATTTACTTAATGTTGCCTTTTTTTCTTTCCTTTTTAACAGGGGCTGGAACGGATCAGGACATCAAGGCTATGTCCAGATGGGAAGCACATAGAGTACCTTTATGAAGACTGCAGGACATTATTCGATGTCATGTACAGGGGTGCCAGGGTCTCCAGTAAGTAGTCTTTGCACTTCACTGTTCATTTGAACAGTGTTGTGCACTGTTCATGATAGTTTGAAAATTTTATTGTTTCATTGTAGGGGTGACTATAAAAGCTTAAAACTGCCATTTACCTGAACTGTGCATTAGTTAAGGTGTTTTCTTGGCTGTGGTAATGTGTATGCTTCAGCTTTGCTTGCTTGTCCTTTCGTTACACTGCTTTCTTGGCTACCGATGTCCAAATCTATGCCTTTTGCTGAGTAGTTGGAAGCGAAACTGCAGTAAAACGTCGTTATAACAAAGTTGAGGTGGGAGCCAAAATTACTTATCCATTATTAAGTCTGTTATTCCCCTTCACTGCAATATATTCCAAATGGGGTACACAACTTCAAACAGGCATAGAATAAGATAGCTTTGAGGCGCACAGAGCCGCTGCATGGCCACATACGTGATGAAAACATGGTGCATCAACTACATAGCTGATCCAGGCTAATCTACCACTTGTACATGGCTCCACTGTGCTAATGAGGAGGCAAACAAACCTCGCTATGTCAGTTTGGCTTGGCTGACCTGTGGCCTCAGAGATTGCACTGGTGCCGATGTGATCTTGGAGGCCATGCCTAGCTGCACCAGCCTGTGCGGCATGCCACACTGAGACAGAGAAGTGGCTGCACCGGCCTTTCACACTGCCAAGTGCAAGCAGTGGCTTACTATTGCCATCGCACTTCTTTCTCCATGGCCTGCAGGGTGCCGCAGTAAGAGATGGAAGTGCAATGGTGATAATGAGCTGCTGCCATGCCTGCTGCTTACACGCAACTACACACAGTGGTGAGGAATACCTGTGTTGCTCGACGCCTATCAACACCAAGACGCAGGAGTTTTGTACTTCTGCACCGAATGTGGGCCAAACCCACAGAATGAGATATAGAGTACTTGCAAGGATCTGATTTTTTTGGGTTTCGGAGACAAATCTGCTTTGTTATTCATTAGCAGGATGCTCTTTTACTTCATTAAAACAAGGTTTTAAACAAATAGATCTCTATGGAGATTTCAAGGGGAATTTCACTTACTTTGTTATATCCATTATTTCGTTATATATTGACTATTTGAACAATACTGCATCATACTCTTATACTCTTATATTGAGTCTTGATACTCAATTACCACTTCCTTTTGGGTGTTATAGACCCTTCCAATATTACACAAAAAAGAAGTGATGAAGAAACTGATAAATTTCTACATATAAATTTGCGTCATATACTTCTAGCAACCAAATATTCATTAAAATAATTTTTACTAGAGGCTGTGAAGTTTCTCAGTGCAGTCTCTTTTGCCAGAACTTTGCTAAGCACACGTTGAGTAAATCCTTTCCATTTAAAGCTGACTGAGTTCAAGGTTAAGGGGTAAAAAATAGTGCTTTTTGAACTTACGTTCATTCAGTATGTGCCTTGAGTGTGCTGTGTCTTGTTTTATGCAGGTATGGTGTAAACTTTTTGGCACTAAGATATTCTGCATATAATGAATCAACACATTGACTAGCCAACTTGGGCTGTATAAACAGCGCTCTGAAACCGTTCATGTGCCCATTATTTTGTGTAGCAGGGACAAAGTGCATTACTGACTTTAAAAAAAAAAATGTTGCACCATTCAGTGGTAGTTTCATAAGCATTTCCTAATAAATGCCTTTAGAATCCTGTAAACAAAATAAACTGTCTGGATGAATTCATAGAAAAAAAAAATAGAACAAGATTTACCAACAAACTGAGCTTGTTGACTATATGAAAATAATCAATCACACATTTTTCTGTTATTATTCATGTCCTTTCCTCAGTTACACTAGATTCCTAGTTTGAGTCAATTTGATGGTGACCAGAAATTTTGTAAATAATGGCAGCCTTTTGGCAAGTGGCTTGGAAAGCCTATGAGGCAGTCTCGACTTATTGATGCATTGAAGCTACAATGTACTTGCCTCCTTCCTAGATAATGGCCCTTGCATGGGGTGGAGAGATCCCGGATCGGGAGAATACAAGTGGATTCATTACAATCAGGTGTGTATGGCGCACATTGGAGGCTTTGTTAGCTTGTGTGGCAGTGATGAGAATAATGTGCCTGAGATGTGTTGATTCTTGATTCAGCTTATCTTCAAGCTATTTCTTAACTTCACAGGTGTTGGAGAGGATAAAGTGCATTGCCTGTGGCCTTGTGAAACTAGGGGAGAAGCCTGGACAGCAAACATTCATTGGTCTCTACACTCAGAATTGTGTTGAGGTAAGTTCTTAAAGCCCAACATTGTATTGCTTCTCACTGCTTAATTGTAGCCATTGAAGTACTGATGCAGTATCATTGCATTGTCTGCTGTAAAGAATCGGTGAGAAACCTTTGCGTTCTTTATTGTTGCACCTGCAGTGGATTGTCACAGAACAAGCCTGCTACTATTTCTCGATGATCATTGTTCCTTTGTATGACACACTTGGAGCTGCTGCCTGTGCATTCATCATTAACCAAGGTACGCCACAATTGAGGATACTAGTTTTTTGTTTTGTTTTTGAAAGCACATCTTGCTTTCTGGAAAAGTTACTTTATTCAGAGTCATTTGTGTTCCTTTAGTTGCATGATTTTCTGCAGGAGTATATATGCAGAGGCTAAGGTTTTCATAAACAATGATTTGAAGTTCCATGTTTTCTGCCGATCTGGGAAAGCACTGTTAGGATCGGCCTCCCAAATGGGAGAAACATTCCAGCATGCTTTCCTATGACGAGATGATTTCCTTCAACCCTGAAAAGGCTGTTATGAGTAGCCGGGTGTTCAACCTCGCAAGTGTGGGAAAAGTTCCTGCGTGCTTTTCTATGTGGAGATAATTGTCTTCTCCCCCGAAAAAGCGTCACCCCTCTAAGCCCTGAGCAGACACCAAGGGGAGGACTCAAAGGAGAAGACATGAAGGGGAAGAGGTCGCTGACTTCACCACCTGACAAAGGCACTGACACTTCCACAAGTTCCCCAAGTTTCCCAAGGAGACATTGACTAGCACAAGACCGCAAGGGGTTATTTAAGGCCGTCCTGGTCCCCATGTGGGGCAGAACCGCTCGAAACTCGGATAGAGTCACAGCCATATACCAATGAAGTGAATACATTCTTTTCTATGTTTTTTCCATCATCACATTGCCTGCCTTCGTTGCCACCTCCTGATTTTTGCAGTGAAGACCCACCTCACCTGGCAGAAATCATATCAGCACCAATAGGAGTAGGGCAAAGGAAGCACTAACCATTTTTGCTATTGTTTGTGCATTTCTGTTCACTTAGCAAAAAACACTTTCTGTTGCTTTTCAAGTGATCTAAAGAAGATTGTAGAAAGAAAAGAGGGGTGGCTTTGGGAGGAATAAAGAAGTTGATAATGAAAACATGCATCGTACATTGTCTTGTGTGATTATTTGTGGTACCCTTGCATATTTTTGTGCATTTGACGAATACAAAAAGTTCAATATGTTGTTGCATGTCTGATTGCTTTTAAATTGACTGAAGTGAGATGAAAAAAGAAAAGCAGCAACATGGCTAGTTGATTATTTGACTCACAAGAAGACAGCCCAGAGGGAAGTGCACATTAGCTTGGCACACCAAGGTTGCTTTCATTAATGTGCATGAACAAAAGCCAAGCTAGCAAAATTCAAGACTGGCTTAGTTGCTGTAGCAACAAAGCAACTTCAGCTGCTGTTCGTATGCCATATTAGTGCTAACAATGTCGATCAGCTCTGATTGATATGCAAATTAAGAGTGAAATTGGCTTCATTCTTTAATGTTTCCTTTTCACTGCACAAATTTTTGAAACGTGAAGTATCATAGGTTCACACCTTTGATTTCAATCTTGTGTGGTGCCACTTCTTCATGTCCCTGCATTTGTTTCCAGCTGACATTGAGACAGTTGTCTGTGATACTCAAGAGAAAGTGGAGTGCCTTCTAAGGCAGGCAGAACTTACACCCAAGCTAAAAAGGATAATTGTCATCAAAGATGTCTCGGAAGAAATTAAGGAAAAGGCCAGGAAGGCAAATGTCATGCTTATGAAATTTTCAGAGCTGGAGGTAAGCCTTACTGTTTCAATTAGTCTGAAAAACTTCAGGATATTAATTTGAACTTTCCTTCATAAAGAGGCATACTAGCCTTAAGATTGGTAAATCTTGGGGAGAAGCAAAATCTGTGGATATTGGTTAACAATAACAATATTCCATAAATGATAATTCATCTTCCAAGGGGACGTTTTAATTAACAGTGACTGTTTAAATAGCTTATGGGGCATACTTTATGGCTGTGACTGCTTACACATTTATAAAATATATTCTTGATTATGTTCCTTATTGTAAATGCTGCATGTGTAATATGTGTGACAGAGCTTGGAACAAATGTTGGTAAATGGTTGCATGTTTCTTAGCTGTTTTCAGCATGGTAAATACTTGGCTTTGCATTGCACTTTCTGTAGGCATTGAGCACCATCACCATCAAATTTTTCAATGCCCGTCATGGAATAAGTGAATAAGTGTGCCCACATTTGAAATAACCGTTACCGAGTTGATGTTGTGTTAATAACTTGGTCCATTCATCAGTGGTAGCTTTTCATCTGCACAGAGCAATTTGACATGTCCACCAGTGATAGCCTAATGACCACAGTGCAAGTATATGACACCAGTAAAGTTGACCTACTCTCAGATTTGCTTTGTGCTTCTGGGTTAGTGTTGTATATTCTCATGTGTTGGAGAACACACTTGGTGATTTTCTTTTACTGAAATGTTTCTTCTTTCTCAGGAACTTGGAGAGAAGAACTTCAGGCATCCTTTGGTAAGACATTCATGGAATTTACTGTGCAGCTTGACTTCACTGCAGCGGTATTATACGTATTGTCACTTTCCTTGTTCCAGATATTTTGAAAACCCTTACAAAATGAGTTTTACAATTGATCATGAGCTGTGAAATATTGCGAATATTTTTTTCGAGCATTTCATGAAATACCGTATATACTCGAGTAAGGGCCATTCAACCCATGAAAGGTCTGCACTTTCAACTTGGCAGCCCAAAGTGTGGGGAAAAAAATGTGCAACCAGAGACGCAATCGCATCCAGTGCCTGATGTCACACATGTGCATCGGCGAATTTTTGCACGCAGCGCACTTCCATGTGCTTGTACTAAATGGTAAGAGCTGCGCGTCGACCTCCGATTCAACATGCGGTACATTCGTGGATCCGGGATGTGCAGTAGTCGCAGGCTGCGCTGGCACCATTTTGACGAAAAGGTTGAGTCCCGTGTAAACCTAACACCTAGTCAAAATTATGAAAAAAAAATTTTTTTGACCTTTACATGAATCTGTACGGTATTGTGCATCATTGTATTGAATATGCATGCCATATAACATTTGGTCTCCTGGTCTCAATTCCTGATGTCGTGGTTCTTCAAGCCACATGTGCAGTGCTGGGGATGCTTGCATAAAGCATTTACCAGTGGTTAATTTTATCTGTGGAATGAGAAATTTGCAGGCGTAGGATGGATAGTTGACACAAGACAGGGGTAATTGAAGTTCACTGGGAGAAGATTTCGGAGAAGGAAATAGGCTCGTGATGAGGAATTATATCTTTGTGCAAGAAACTTTGTGCAAGTGATAGTAATTTGCTGTTCTGAGTGACAAAGGCAAAAAGTTTTGTGCAAATTGTCACTCTTTTGTCACTCTGCAACTTAATGTGCTGCAACTTACTGTCATCTGTTCAAAGATTTCTACCCATGGGTCTTTATGCAGGTCTAACATGCCTTGTGCAAGTTTTTTCTGGTGCCACGTGCCCTAATTTTAGCAGTGCTCTTCGATTGCTTCAGTGCATGTCCTTTTCTCTTTGTCCTAATTTTATAAAGCCGCCGCACACAACTGACCTGGCCACTGTATGCTACACAAGTGGCACAACGGGCAACCCCAAGGGAGTCATGCTGACCCACCTGAACATCATCTCGGATCTGTCTGCTGTTATGCGCCAACTGGTGCGTCTTTTATCTGTTCGGGGCTTGGATGTCCCACTTCAAAGGAGTACTCGCAGAATATATTTTTGATTCTTGAATTTTTTGCGTTAACTGAAGGTCATAGACCTCTAAACCCTAGAAAATTACTGTAAAATCACACAGCGCTTGAATAATATGATATAATAGTTTTTCTACAGCCAGTTTCGGTCTTGTTTCACAGAAAGTAACAGTATGGTATGAAGAACTTTATTTAGGCCCTCAGGGATCAGTCTGGGACGACCGCTCCCAAGTCGGGACAGAGAGGCCGAGCCCCTTTGCCGTTACACGGCCCCTTTGGACAGCCCTGAGTTGGTCCGCCAGCACTGTCGTGACGCAAAAAGTGAAGTAGGACATTGCGACATTTTTTACTCTTGCTCTTGCTCGCTCGGTTGTCTGCTACGTTGCTGCATTGCGCCAGCAGCATAGGAAGTGATTGAGCGAGCTGAAGTGAGCGCCAAAATGGTGTGATGTCCTGCTCTCACAGGGCCAGCTTCTGTGTAATGATGTTGTGACACACATGACCAGAAATTAGGGACATCGCCGAACAGCGCCTTTAGCGGCCGCCCCTGGAAACGTGCGTTTTCTATGGGAGAGCATTGTTTTTCGTGAATAACTAATCAGAAGCCATCTTTCAAAATATTCCAACGGAAGTAGGCTTTGCGTGCCTAGCCCGACATCTCATGCAAGTAGTACCATTACGTATGGCCGAAAACCCGTTCCAGATTGCGAGCGAAGTTTGAAGTATGGGAGTCTATGGAAACATTCAATTTTGGAGGCTTTTTTAGATAGTAAAAAGTGCTGGCTGCTTTTGTGAACATGCATACGTGCTTCAAAACTTCCTTTGCACTTTAGATGTAACATATTTTTTACAATAAATCCCGATAATGTCCTATAAAAGTTCATTTCTTTCGTAAAGGGCCCCTTACCAGGCCCCATAGCAAATTTTGGTTATATGCTGGAAGTTGTTACGTGTTCACTAGGGAGTGTTCTGCTGCAAAAATTTTTCAAATCGGCTCATTAATAGCTGAGATAGAAATATTTCAGTGCCGCAAACCCATGATTTCAGAAGGCGAGCTCCACTGCATAGCGAGACACTCTCCACACACCCCGTCTAGATTTCGCAAGCGAAATTCCTTCCCAGCGTTCTCCCATACCGGACCTCAAGGATCGCGTGACGCATACGTCACGGGCCCCGCCTTCATTTTCTTTCTCCTCGCTTTTTTTTTTCTGGCATTGTGCATTTCCACTGACGGCGTCGCGCGTGAGCTGTTGTGATGTCTCGTTTCACGCAGCGCACGATTTTGCACACTGTCCACAAAGACACATGACTAGCGGTATAATTCAGTGCTACATGATTACTGAGGCAGAACAAGTGAATCGCAAATCATGATCACGCGCTGGAACACGGTAGAAAATGGCAGTTTCGGTACCTGCGCACATGACTGCCTGACCCTGGGAACAAGCATACGAAACGGCAGTACGTCTCGACTGCTTCGGTGTGAAGTAAGACAAAAAACATGCAGACGTTCCGTTTGTATGTTTTATTATTTCTCCAAACTTCAATTCGTCAATTCAAGCAACAGATCACACAAATAACAAATGTTGCCTTGAATAACACTCGAAGTCATGTGTCTCCACGAGTGATGTCACACTGCGGACAGGAATACGTAGGCGCAGGGACATGACTACATCACTGTCTGGCTTGGAGCGCGGTCGCCGCAAGGGAAAGGGAAAAAAAGCGTTCAGATTGAAATTTCAGTCCTTTACACAGCGTGTAGCGATGTAATTCTTTACAAACACAATTGTTAGTGTGCATTGTATGCTCTGCACTAGTCAGCTCAAAATGGCCAGACCTGGTGAGGGGGCCTTTAAAGTGAAAATTTATGAAGATATTACTAAGAAATATTTTTGCCTCTGCAGCTGTGTCATGGGAAATGCGTGTTTTTGCGACTCTTGTGTTGCTTGAAACATACCAGAAAAAAGAAATAATTAGTGTCCAGTGTGCGCAAATAAAATACACAAAAGTAGAAAAATTGCCAGAAGCTGCAGACGTAGTATCTTACAAGGGAATATAGTTGAATCTATTTCACAGGGTACATTCGCATTATATCAAAGCAGGATTTTTACATACCTTACCTTGAGTGCTAATGAAGGCTGTCCGAATTATTGCACACGTTTGTTTGCCTAGCACATACCGGTACCTCGAAACCTAAAAATTACATTGTCAATATGTGGCGCACATGTCTTATCATTTAAATCATTCCCATATAGCTTCACAAAATTTCAGAAATTCTAAAGGTCATCATATCTTTTTACCACGATGCACGCAAAGGAGTATTGGAAATTTGATGCGAAAACACACAGGGACGTGTTCGTGTAGCATGTTGTGTTAAAAGAGAGAACTATTCCAATCACAGACCCTTTTTGAGTTATGCCGGCAAAGTTTTGCAAGAAGACCTTGTCGTTGGCTACAGTCACCACAGATTCTATAGCAATTGGCTGTTCAGTTCTCAACTCACTGCATTGCTGAGTCAGGTCACAGCACCGTGATATAATTACTGGTGCAATTCTTCCGTTATTCTGTGAGAATATTCCTGTACCCTAAATTTAATGTGTTTGAACAATTGAAGAAACATGAGAAAGGGCATTGAGGTTTTGCTAGAAATGTTCTTATTAGAATAATTTACAACCCACATCGGCACGATGGTTTTGTTATGATCACGCCAGCACCCACTGAGCATCGTTTATAATGTTCTCCACTTCCTGTAAATAAATTATTAAATTGTCATTAGTTGTGCGTGAGTAGCATAATGGCAGTTGAGCCTTTCATGGGGTCTTACTAAGCCACTCATTTCCTCTTCTACCATGCTCCCATAATACACGTCAATTTCATCCTCGAATTTTGCCCTTTCAGTTTCCTGGAAAGCTTAGGGAGGTACACGAGATGAGCTGGCAAAGTTTTGAAGTAGTCCTGACATTTTGAGTAGCATTTCCTAGGCAATGTTATTATCCTTTAATTGTTTACGTATTTATTTTACTTCATTTGTGCTAATAATGATGTAATATATGCAAGTTGAGTTGTTTTACCAATACATCATGTTTGCGATGGCTGTCCTGAAAATTAGCCAGGTGGAAGCACTGCATGACGTTGGCTGGAAGGCCATTCATTAAAAAAATTGTGTACAGAATAAAGAAAACACAGGTGCTCATTGGCACAGTCGCTGTCAAAGGCTTACGTGGTGAGGTTCTGTGAATAAGTTCATTTTCAACACAGCTGCGCCTGCAGCCAGTAAAATTATGCAGAACGGTTGGTTACTTTACACCAGTGCATGCGTAAAATCCAAATACCTTGCTGCGTGCCTAGAGAGCAGAAATACAGACAGTCCTTTGTTTATTTTTTTAAAGATTGGGCGTTTGATAAGCTTTTGACACTGACTATACGTTTGGAAGGCGAGCTGCTTTTCAGCTTACATGTGATGACAAGTGCTGAGCTCTTGGTGATGGAATATTTGAGGGCGGAAGAGTAAAACTTGTGCAAAGTCAGGCGACTTCATTACGCAAATCTAGCAATAGAAGCTCGGCATGCTTTTTGTTTAGTGACACTGATGGTGAATGAATAGTCAGAGTAAATGAATCTTACCGTCCGATACTGTACAGACTCACGTGTACTGCGTAGGTTATATATCGCTGAAGATTCCATACCATATTTCAGTACTCTGCATTCCTATTCGAATTTTGACCTGCCTCACCGGTACCTGTGTTACGTCTACCGAGGTAGGCGGTTGCTTCTTGGGTTGTAGCCGAGGCTAAGGTATATGTGATTAGTAATGCTGTATACGTGAGTAGGCTGACTAAGGTTATAACATGAAGTACGTCAAGGTACCTACGTTAAGTCATGGTCAAAATTACAGAGCCCCTTATTGCATATATTAAAGTAATCTGAGAGTGTCTCCGTTAAAAATGTGTCTTTAATAATATTGTTACGGTGAAGTGAAGGAAGACGTTGAGTTGGACTAGAGAAAGACGAAGTCTGGCGGTTGCCTGAACGCCATATCCATCATTTGTAAATATAAGTTATTTTACACTCGTGGGCCTGCTTTCTTCCCGCAACATTTTGGTGGAAGTGCTGGGTACCACCACGGAACTTCGCAGCGGACGTCATCTACGTGCTGCCACAATGGCAAATCAACCGACACAAGCGACAACGCCTCGGCAGCCCGTGCCCACGGTCATCCTCACTCACCCACGGGACCCGGGAACATTTTGTGGCACGGACAACGTCGACGTCGAGGACTGGCTTACGATGTACGAGCGAGTGTGCGACAACAACAGGTGGGATCCTACAATGATGCTTGCAAACGTAATATTTTATCTGAAGGGAACTGCGAAGCAATGGTATGACACACATGAAGCTGACCTAACGAGCTGGGATGTTTGCAAAGAAAAAATGCGAGACCTGTTCGGCAGACCTGTCGGTCGTCAGCTGGCAGCTAAAAAAGAACTTGCGTGCCGCGCTCAGACGTCCACAGAATCCTATGTCGTGTACATACAGGATGTGCTGGCCCTCTGTCGCAAGGCTGATGACAACATGACCGAGGCAGACAAGATTGGCCATATATTGAAAGGTATTGCAGACGATGCCTTCAATCTCTTGATGTGTAAGGATTGTGCCACTGTGGATGCAATTCTTAAGGAGTGCCGGCGCTTCGAACAAGCGAAGGGCCGCCGCGTCACTCAAACTTTCGACCGGTTGCCCAATACCGCCGCGACATCTTCTTGCGAAGACCCGCCGAGGTTCGTTCAGCCCGCAGGACCGGAAGAAATAACGCGCATCGTTCGCCGTGAGCTTGAGGCCATGGCCCCGGCTCCCGTTCGTTCAGACTGTCGGGAAAGCGTACCCGCTATCTCCCTTATACAAGCGGTCGTTCGGGAGGAAATAGCAAGTTTGGGCATTCCATCTCTCTGCCCAGTCCGCCATACCAACACCTACCAAATTTCTCCGACCGCTCGCTCCCGGACGCAAAGCTTTCCACCACTCCGTCGCAACCCAGCTGAATGGCGCACAGCGGATGATAAACCCATCTGTTTTAATTGTTCCGGTATTGGACACATCGCCCGTCATTGCCGCAACCACTGGTCGTCGCCTCCTCGGTGGTCGTCTCCGAGTCACTACAGCCAAGTACCCGACAATCGCACTTTCTCGCCCTATACGCCGACTAGGAACATCAACGCCGACAGTGCTCCACCAAGATCCAGCCGATCCCCGTCTCCGCAAGGTCGTAGGTCCCGTTCGCCTCTCGTTCACCGCTCTTCGTCCCCTTCTGCAACCGGTCGCTTCGCTTCGGGAAACTAGGCGGTGCAGCTCCCGGAGGTGAAGCTGCAACTCCGACCCGGCCCACAAATCCTCTATTGACCCTGCCTACATGTGGAAACCTGCTGGACATTGAAGTCGATGGCGTTCCTGTTAGATCTCTCGTTGATACAGGAGCGCAGCTTTCAGTTATGAGCGCTGCTCTCCGCCGCCGGCTCAAAAAGGTTCTGACCCCCGCCGTACCGTGCACCGTGCGAGTCGCCGATGGGAGTACGTCACCTGTCCTTGGAATGTGCACAGCACGTGTGACCATTGGGGGCCATTATACCGTTGTTCTATTTATCGTCCTTGAACACTGCCCACACGACCTAATTCTCGGCCTCGACTTCCTTTCGAAACACTCTGCCCAAATTGACTGCTCCGCAGGTGTTGTACAGTTGGACCTGCCGCTTCCTGCCGACGCAACCACTTGTGCTCCACACCGCTTATGTGCTGCTGAATTTGCAAGGCTGTCTCCACAGGCTGCTACAAATGTCCTGCTGACGCCCTGTCCTCCCGTACCTGATGGCGAGTACGTCCTGTCGCCGCTTACTGACGTGGTTTTGTCGCGTAATATTGCCCTACCGAGCACCTTCATTCGGATCCGCGAAAACTGCGCTCGCGTGCCCATCCTCAATTTTGGGTTCTCGTCACATGTTTTGCCACACGGTATCGCCATAGGGCATATCACTCCTTTGGAAGAATTTCAGATTTCTTTTTTGACCTCTGAATCCTTCCTCAGCACGAACGGACCTTTGTCATCCACTCCTTCGTACTCGACGCCTGCGGACGATGTTTCTAAGATGATCGCCCCCGACCTTCCTTCCGGGCAAACAACAGCTCTTCGTCATCTCCTGTCATCTTATCGGGACATCTTTGATTTGGACGACCGTCCACTTGGCCAGACATCTGTTGTCACGCATCGCATCAACACCGGTGACGCCAGCCCCATTCATAGGCGGCCATATCGTGTCTCGGCAACAGAAAGGGCCATCATACAGAAAGAAGTAGACAGGATGATGGACAAGGACATCATTGAACCCTCCAGTAGCCCGTGGGCATCACCGGTTGTCTTAGTAAAGAAAAAAGATAACTCGTGGCGCTTCTGCGTTGACTACCGTCACCTCAACCGGATAACAAAGAAGGATGTTTATCCCTTGCCTCGCATTGATGACGCTCTTGACTGCCTTCACGGATCCCAATACTTTTCATCAATTGACCTCCGCTCCGGCTATTGGCAGATTAGCGTCGATGAGATGGACCGCGAGAAAACCGCCTTTGTCACACCGGACGGTCTGTACCAATTTAAAGTCATGCCCTTTGGATTATGCAATGCGCCAGCTACATTCGAGCGCATGATGGACTCTCTCTTGCGCGGCTTGAAGTGGTCTACATGCCTGTGTTACCTCGACGATGTGATTGTGTTTTCGCCGAACTTTGAGAGCCACCTGCGGCGCCTCACAACCATACTCTCCGTGTTTCGCAGGGCTGGCCTTCAGCTAAACTCCTCCAAGTGCCATTTCGGTCGCCGTGAAATTAACATGCTTGGTCATCTCGTCAACGCCGCCGGAATCCAACCTGATCCACAGAAAGTTCACGCCGTGCGAAATTTTCCTGTACCTTGTTCAACGAACGATGTCCGTAGTTTTCTGGGCTTATGCTCTTATTTTCGGCGATTTGTGAAAAATTTTGCGGACATCGCTCACCCTCTCACTGACCTTCTTAAGAAAGACGCCTCTTTCTCTTGGGGACCGCTACAGGAGAAAGCCTTCTCTACCCTGATTGAGCGGCTTACCACTTCCCCGATTCTCTCCCACTTTGATCCTTCTGCGCCCACTGAAGTACGAACTGACGCGAGTGGTCATGGCATCGGCGCTGTCCTCGCTCAGCGTCAACAGGGCCAAGACCGTGTCATCGCTTACGCTAGCCGCCGCCTTTCCACGCCCGAGCGAAATTACTCCATTACTGAGAGAGAATGTCTCGCGCTCGTATGGGCGGTCGCGAAATTTCGCCCGTACCTTTTCGGTCGGAGCTTCTGCGTTGTCACCGACCATCACGCCCTCTGCTGGCTCTCCTCTTTGAAGGACCCAACTGGACGACTTGCACGTTGGGCATTGCGCCTACAAGAATATACATTTTCTATTATATATAAGTCAGGACGCCTGCATAAAGACGCTGACTGCCTGTCCCGCAATCCCGTGGATCAACCGGACGATACCGATGCAGACTCGGACATCAGTATTCTGTCCCTCTCCGGCTTCCTCCACATTGGCGACGAGCAGCGCAAGGATCCTGTTCTTCGAACACTTATGGACCGCCTAAGCTCCTCGCCCAATGACCCGTCCCTTCGGATGTTCACCTTGCGCGATGGAACTTTATACCGTCGTAGCGTTCGTCCTGACGGCCCGGAGCTCCTCCTAGTCGTCCCCAAGCACCTTCGACTCACCGTGCTCCAGCAACTTCATGACGCTCCTACTGCTGGACATCTGGGCGTCACTCGTACTTACGACCACTTGCGGCGCCGCTTCTTCTGGCCTGGCATTTATCGCTCTGTGCGCCGTTATGTCGCTTCTTGCGACCTGTGTCAGCGCCGGAAGACGCCTGCTATGCCTCCCGCTGGTTTGCTTCAACCCATTGATATACCTACAGAGCCCTTCTTCCGTGTGGGCCTCGACCTTCTTGGTCCGTTTCCAATTTCCATCAAAGGAAACAAATGGATTGCTGTAGCAACCGATTATGCCACTAGATATGCCATCGCACGAGCCCTGCCAACCAGCTGCGCTACAGATGTCGCCGACTTCTTACTAAAAGACGTCATCCTGCACCACGGCGCCCCTCGCCAGTTGCTGACGGATCGCGGCCGCTACTTTCTATCGAAGGTCGTTGATGATCTGCTCCGCTCCTGTTCTACAGAACATCGGATTGCTACCGCGTACCACCCTCAAACGAACGGCCTCGCAGAGCGACTCAACCGCACACTCACTGAAATGCTCGCCATGTACGTCTCCAACGATCACCGCGACTGGGACGTCGCTTTACCATACGTCACTTTCGCATACAACTCGTCCCGTCACGACACTGCCGGATTTTCACCATTTTTCCTTTTGTACGGCCGCGACCCCACCTTGCCTTTTGACACGTTGCTACCTTCCGCAGTACAGTCACCCAGCACTGCTTACGCTCGCGAGGCTATTGACTTAGCCGCCCAGGCCCGAGATGTCGCCCGTCATCGCCTCACAGTCTCGCAAGCTTCTCAAAAGCGACGCTACGACCTTCGGCACCGAGACCACCATTTTTCACCTGGTTCCCTTGTCCTTCTCTGGACGCCTTCACGTCGTGTCGGCTTGTCGGAAAAATTACTGTCCCGTTTTTCTGGTCCGTACCAGATCTTACGCCAACTGTCCGACGTGACCTACGAGATCGCCCCACTCGGTCAGCCTTCCGTGCCTCCCAACTTAACCAGTGATGTTGTTCACGTCACCAGGCTCAAGCCCTATGTCCCCCCAATAAGTGAGGCTGTTTAACTTGCACCGGGACGGAGCTCCCCCACCGGGAGGGTGATGTTACGGTGAAGTGAAGGAAGACGTTGAGTTGGACTAGAGAAAGACGAAGTCTGGCGGTTGCCTGAACGCCATATCCATCATTTGTAAATATAAGTTATTTTACACTCGTGGGCCTGCTTTCTTCCCGCAACAATATTATGACTTATTAGCCTTCTGTTAGGCCATTTGGAAAAGCACTGTGTAGGAAGTTCTTTTGTGTGTTAAATTATGTTGTCATCGCTTCCAAAAAACGTGACTGTATAAGGCAACCTTTCTCAGGCATACTTCGTTTCTCCTGGGCACCACTGCCTGACTCATGACCAATGTTTTAAATCTGCCCCGATGACGCAAGTCATATTGCGGAACAAAAATAAATACCGTTTCTAAAGATTTAATCATCACAGCTTCACGACAAAGCATGGTACGTTGGCGTGAGTTGTCATCTGTGATAACAATAAGAGCGGCAGCATGTTGTTCAAAAATGACTTGTCACTCCCCGGTTTTTCTCAAGGACGTGACTAACCCATAGAAGGGTGGCCAGCCTCTCAAACTGATTGTAATTTAATTTAGTTTACCTTTTGTTTAATTGTGTATTGTGTTCTCTATGTTCCAGGGGGATATTGCTCCTAATGGTGATGACGTGATGTTGTCATTTCTTCCCCTGGCCCACATGCTTGAAAGGTGTTGTGAGGCAAGTATTCAAAGTGAAGAGAGGTGAAGTTAACTTTCAGGCATGCTGTTGATTTGAAACCACTTTGACCAGATTTATCTGCAACCAACTTAATGTTGTGTAAACTCATTTATTCAGGTTAATTTAACCGACTCGCTGCTTGTCCTGGGATGTGAGAGAAAAGACTAAATTTATTAGTTACTGTTAATATTTTGAGCTATAGCTACAGCCTTTATGAATTCATTTAGGATTCAGCCACCTTGTTTGAGCTAAGTTGGATTGAACAAATTCAATAAGCTGGTCAGTGTTGCTGAACTTCACTGTGCTTATTCACACAAACTGGGCAGGAGTATATGAAGGAACTAGCAAGAAAAATTAATAACACAAACAGCGAAACTATCTGGGGTTTGCTTATTGTTGCTGTACATAGGGGCATAGGTTTTCAGTATTCCAAAGGGCTTTTCATACTGGCATGACATTTTCATCTTTAATTTCTTTTCTTCATTTATCAAAACAAAGCCTAAGCTTTCTTCAGTTGTAAACACAAAGCAAGCAAATACATTTTTAATTGCGAATATAATGATGTTGCTTCCAGCAAGTTCAGTTAAAAAAAGTGAAAAAAAAATAATACAGGCTGGGGTGGGCATTTTGTAGCAACCCTGTTTCACTTTAGACTGTAACGTAATGGCTATGCCTTACCATTCCACTGATTTGCTACATTGAGTAAAGAGGGAAATGTACACTCTGCATGAAACTTTGTATTAACTTTTTTTTTTTTTCATTTGCCTGTGATGTGATGCATGTGATCGCATCCTGCCAAGTTTACAACTCTAGGACTGGGCTGAGTTGCTGCCTAGGCTTAACAGAAATTCCCAAACTCCCTTATATGTAGACAAAAATAGTGCTATTTGACAATGAACAATCTAACAAATATTTACCGAATATATACCTTTTCATGGTGATGGAGACACCAGCTTTTTGGACTTTAGCAGCCACATAGGCAAGTGTCATGCGTCTACTCCCTTCAACGTTTCAGTACAAGAAATAACTCGTGGGCCCATTTGGCTTGTGTTGCCAGGGTCTCACTCGACAAGTGTAAAAGTGAGAGGCACGTGTGTCCACTATCAGCTTCCATGTATACACCTTGGATTGGGCAGTTTGTGTGAAAGCAGGGGGAGAATTGCATTGCATGGGGGGAATCAGAGTGCTTCATTAAGCAGCTCGGACTCGCTCAATCATCTGTACAGGTGAATGTGTTGACTAAGGTCTCCATAGCTAACAAAATTTGTACCACGTTGTTAAACTGTCAACTGTGTGTCATAAACATTATTGTCCATGCAATAAAAAGATTATGGCTGTATATTTTATAGAAACGCAAATGTACATGCATGGATGTGATATAAAATGTGATGATACACAAGTTCAATACATCTGAGGTACACATTGTTATAGTGAAATACACATGAGACTTAGAAGAATTTGGAACAATAGTTATCTCACAAAGCTGCCACAAACTCAACAAAAATTCTTAAATTTAAATTTTCTGCACATTTATTCACTTCTTGTGTCCCCCTTGACAGTTATTAAGTTTGGGACACTCTATCGTACTACTCATTTTGCACTTGCTCAAATTTATGGCATTGCTGTTATAGAATCTTAAAATCTTATTTGAAAATGAGAACTATCTGTAGCGATAACTTATTAGCCCTTCTTCAGGGTTCCGTTTGCTACATATAAAGTGTTGGTAGATACATTGAGACAGTGATTAGGCTTTATACAGCATAATTCATGATTTATATGTTGGCGTAAGTATAAGGGAAGTTGTAGGCTCAATAAGATGCAGCAGTGGATATCTGATGCATTCCTGCGATGATGGCTCACGTCTGGGGTGTGCTCTGCTTCAGAGCATGAAGTTGTCATTTAAATTCTTAACTGGTGTGGCTGCAATCCAGTGAAATGCAACGCAGTAAAAAGGCATCTGATGTACATTGAAGAAACTTGGACACCACAATTGATCCAGAGCACTCCACTGTAACACGTCAGGATTGTATCCCAACATCATTCAACCTATTCCTATGCAGAATAATTAATAAATTCTGTGGACATAGATTTAGATTCATGTCAGAAAAAAAAAAAAAAAACTAGGTAGTCGCATAAATCTAGAATCTTACACTGCGGTCTTTCTTGTGCCCTGAAGTCAACTTTGAGATGTTAAAAATCGGCAGTTATTGCTGTAGCAGCCCTTGCATCCCAGGTTTTTAGGTGAAATCCCATGCATTATTTCTGGTACAGCCTTTGCACTTGAGAAGTGACCAAAAGCTGGGCCTGGCACAGTAATCATGTTTTTCTTTTTAAGACTGTAGAATATCCATTTAATTGCTGTGATTAAAAATTGACACCAGAAAAATTTTAAACTTTCATTAAAAGAAAACTCAACTTTGTGTGGTTCGGTGGCTGCTATTTCATCGACAGCTTCAAATTCAGTGGCATTTGTCTCAACTTGTTACTTGTACATGTACATGCATCAGGAAAGGTGCAACACATTTCAAAGAGTGAATTTTTTTAATAGGAATTTTACTGCTGACTTATGTTGACCTCTACACCATACGCTACCTGCCCAGATGGCTATCTACATGATTGGTGGCAAAGTTGGCTTCTTCAGCGGTGACATCAAGGAGCTTGGTGAAGACATGAAGGCCCTGCGCCCAACAATCAGTCCCACAGTACCCCGCCTGCTGAACAGAATTCACGATAAGGTGTGTTGTTGGCTTTCTGACTTGCATTGTACTACCAGGTTAGTGTCTTATGTGCCCCTTGCTAAACATGCATGCACATTTTTCCTCTAAGCCTATGCATCCATGGCACCTAAAAGAAATCTGCAGCTTGCTTGTAGAACATGTTGGACAGTGTAGAGATCTCTCTTTATTCCCATAGGTGATCTCTGCCTGCAGTGGCAGCTTCATCAAACGTACACTGTTGAACATGGCCCTCAAGAGCAAAGAGTCTGAGCTCCAGAAGTAAGTGATGTTGTGCTTTGCACCTATTGTGGAAGTATTGTATGCTGTGGTTAAAAATATTTTGGTACCAGGCATGCGGAACAGCATTAAATTAAACATCTATATATTGTGACACATATATGAAGTGCTTGGGATCCCAGTATGTCCAACAAGTCTATGGCCGTCTAAGAAAAAGCCAGAATGAGTGTTTCGGACACATCCAGAAATAAGACTGAACAGGGGGGGGGGGAAAAAACGTCTGAAAATTTTGTTTAAAAATTCTGTGAGGCCCTTGCTAACCTATGCTTGCACACATCTTTGCTCTGTGCTTGTTCTTGTGTACATTTTATTATATAACTTCTTCATAGCAAAACCTTTTATGCTCATAGCTCACATGTTGGGGCATTGTCATTATTTTGATGCCTATATATTTTATGCAGTTTACACCAACCCGTTTTTACACCTCTTTACAGCCACATTACATATCATCATCATCATCATTAGCCTATATTATGTCCACTGCAGGACGAAGGCCTCTCCCTGCGATCTCCAATTACCCCTGTCTTAAGCCAACCGATTCCAACTAGCACCAGCGAATTTCCTAATTTCATCGCACCACCTAGTCTTCTGCCATCCTCTACTGCACTTCCCTTCTTTCGGTACCCATTCTGTAACCCTAATAGTCCAACGGCTATCTAACCTGAACATTACATGACCTGCCCAGGATCATTTTTTTTTTCTCTTAATGTCAATTAGAATAACGGCTATACCTGTTTGTTCTCTGATCCAAACCGCTCTCTTTGTCTCTCAAAGTTATGCCTAGCTTTCTTCGTTCCATTGCTCTTTGTGCGGTCCTTAACTTGTTCTCATGCTTCTTTGTTAGTCTCCAAGTCTCTGCCCCATATGTCAGCAGCAGTAAAATGCACTGATTATACACGTTCCTTTTCAGTGATAATGGTAAGCTTCCAGTTTAGCTAACAGTGTCTGCTGTATGCGATCCAACCCATTTTTATTATTCTAGGAATTTCCTTCTCATGATCAGGGTTCCCCGTGTATAATTGACCTAGGTAAGCATACTCTTTCACAGATTATAGAGGCTGACTGGTGATCCTAAATCTTGTTCCTTTGCCAGGTTATTCATCATTATCTTTGTCTTCTGCGTGTTAATCTTCAACCCCACTTTTACACTCCCTCTGTTAAGGTCCTCAATCATTTGTCGTAACTCGTCTTCAGTGTTGCTGAATAGAACAATGTCATCTGCAAACTGAAGGTTGCTCAGGTCAAATTGCCCTTACATTGCGGCGCATGCCCTTTGGCTACGCCTGATAAAGCATGCCAGCCTTTGCTGGCTAGAACCAAAATCTTAAGGCGCAGTCGTAACCAGGTAGCACGTGAACTCGCAGAAGCTTTTTAAGGAAGCCCTGCAGAAATCATGTGTTCACCTGGTAAATGACAGCCTCAACAATCAGATTGGCAGGTTGCAGAAGGCTGGTTTTCCCGTTTCCTTAATTCTAAGCCTTTCCGGCTTAATAGCTTGAATATTTCTTCCAAGCATGCAGTGAATAGCATTGGAGAGATTGTCTCCTTGTCTGACCGCTTTTTTATAGGTATCATCCTAATTTTCTTGTCTAGAATTGAGGCAGCTGTGAAATTTCTGTAGATATTATCCAACATAGTTATGTAAGCGGTCTGTAATTCTTGATTATGTAATGCCTCTATGGCTGCTGGTATCTCTACTGAATGAAATTATTTCACGTAATCTATGAAAGCCTTTTAGAGAGGCTGATTGTACTCTGCGGATTTCTCGATTACCTTATTAATGACGTGGACGTTATCCATAGTAGAGTATCCCTTCCTGAAACCTGCCTGTTCCGTTGGTTGACTAAAGTCCAGTGTTGCCCTTATTCTGTTGGTGATTATCTTGCTGAATATTTTATAAAATACTGGGAGTAAGCTAATGGGCCCATAATTGTTCAATTCTTTATTGTCTCCCTTTTTGTGGATCAGTATAATCTTTGCATTGTTCCAATCGACTGTTATTCCGTCTTCTCCTGTCGCTCTTCCCCGTTTCATGTCTTGCAAGGCCCTTCTGGCCTCATCGCTAGATATAGGAGGAGTTTCTCTATCCTTTTCATTACTGTTGCGAATGGAGTTATCCTGAGTCCTCTGGGTACTGTACAGGTCAGTATAGAATTGTTCCGCTGCTTTTACTGTACCTTCGAGATTGCTGATGAAATTACCCTGCTTATATTTAAGTGCATACATCTTGGTTTGTCCTATGGCAAGTTTCCTTCTTACTGATTTCAGGCTGCGTCGATTTCTTACCGCTTCTTCAGTCTTTCTCTCGTTATAATTTCGAACATCACTTTGACAGTTTTGACAGTTCTGCAAATTCTATCTTATCCCTTAAGTTGGACACTTTCATTCTTTGTCATTTTTTTTATTAGGTCCTTTGTTACTTGGGAGAGCTTGCCTATTGGTTGCATTGGTACCTTGCCTCCCACTTCAATTGCTGCCTCTGAAGCCAGCCTAGTTACGGTTTCGTTCATTGTATACCTCTATGTCATCTTTATCTCTCTGTTCTAAGGCTGCATATTTGTTTGCAAGTACCAGCCTGAATTTGTCTGCTTTTACCCTTACTGCCTCTAGGTTGACCTGTTTCTTCTTGACCAATTTTACTCTTTCTCTCTTCAAATTGAGGTGGGTCCTAGCTCTCGCTAACCTATGATTACTGCACTTTACCATACCTGTCACTTCTACATCCTGCACTATGCTGGGATCGTCAGAAAGTATGAAATCAATTTCATTTCTTGTTTAACGATTGGGGCTTTTCCAGGTCCACTTTCTCTTGCTACGCTTCCTGAAAAAGGTGTTCATTATTCTCAGCTTATTCCTTTCAGTGAATTCTACCAGCATCTATCCTCTAGTGTTCCTAGAATCGACGCTGTAGTTGCTAATTGCTTGTTCCCCAGCCTGCTTTTTCCCCACTTTTGCATTGAAGTCGCCCATTACTACAGTATACTGAGTTTGCACTTTTCTCATTGCTAATTCAACATCTTCATAACACTGATCTACTTCATCATCCTCGTTACTTGATGTCGGAGCGTAGACTTGTATTACCTTTAACCTATACCTCTCATTAAGTTTGATTACGACTACTGCTACCCTCTCATTAATGCTGTAGAATTCGTCAATGTTGCCCGCTATGTCCTTATGTATTAGGAATCCTACCCCGTATTGCTTCTTATCAGGGAGATCTCTATAGCAGAGGACATGACCGTTAGTCAGCACTGTATAAGCTTCACCAGTTCATTTGATCTCGCTAAGGCCAATGATATCCCAAACTATATCTGATAGCTCCTCAAGAGTCCTGCTAAGCTAGCCTCACTCGACAGAGATCGGCAGTTAAAGGTTGCCAGGGTCAATTTCCATTGGCGGCCTGTCCGGATCCAGAGATTCTTAGCACCGTCTGCTGCGTTGCAGGTCTGACCACTGCCTTGGTCAGGTGCTCCGCAGCTGCTGGGGACCGAGGGCCATGGGTTAATTGTAGGAATCATGAGGGAGGTAGTGGTCGAATACTGCACCAGGGAGGCCAATTCCTGTTCTGGTGAGGGAGTGTCTTTGTCGGAACTTAGTGGGTCTTCCCAATTTGGTTGTACCTGGATTAGTATAGCCCCACTCGCTCTCGGCATCTTTTGCCAGTGTCGGGCATCGCTCCAAGCCTGCAGATGTAGATTTTACGCATAATACATAGACAATTCATTACCACACATCATGGCACTCTGGCCATCAGTAATGGCAATCACTCTGCTGAACTGCACTCCTTGTTTTTCAATTCTTTGTACTGATTAGTGCAACTTTGTCAAATACTAGCTATGGGTATGGTGACTTTGGCCACCCTATCACTGGTTAATTGCTCATATTTGGAGCAGTGTGACAAGATTTCACATACAAGCTTTCAAACGATTTCAAAACCATGTTTCTTCAGAGAATTTTGGTTTCTATGGGATAGTGTGAAATTGGGATCTTCTGGTTGCTGCTAGAATTAGCAGGACTAATGTAGCCATGCATTGAGGATGCAGTACCAGATCTTCAGTGGTCTTAATTAGTGCTTACATTGCACATCTTTAAGGTGATCTCCACTCCAAGCTGACAACTTTTTTTTTTTTTTTTCGAGTGGCGCTGTAGACAGCATGAGGCAGCAGTAATATATCTGCTCGGTTATGCTATCACTGGGTTGAATGTGTTAAAACAGTTCCAGTGGCACTTATCGGGTACATAGTCAGAACTGCGAGAAAGATTACTATATCTAACAAATGTATGACTTATTATTAGTGTGAGCCTGTTCCTTCCCAAGCTGCAAGGGGACTTGATGAATATGTTTTCATTTTTGATGCTTTTTTTTTTTCACTGCAGAAATATTATATGGATATGTACTATGGTAAAGTTTTCATTGCTCTTGTGTGCAAAGTTGGTTTAAATGCAACGTCTGTGTGCAGCATGAAATTTTTTATGACTTTTCACAGAATCAATCACAAGACCTGTGTTGTATAGCTTGCAGTACATATAAATGTGTAATACTGACATATTAGTTGTGCCGTGAGCTTAACAGACTGTTGGACTTATCTGCAGTGTGTTATGACTACATTAAGTTTCCTTAAGTTACTAAAAAAAAATCTTTTTTGTTTGTACATTCACAGCTTTATTGTGCGACGAAACAGCCTATGGGATAAGCTTATCTTCAAGTCTGTCCATGAAAGCATGGGAGGCCGCCTTCGGCTCATGGTGGTCGGCTCTGCGCCGCTTTCACCAAGTGTTATAACCTTTGTTCGGTGTGCTTTGGGCTGTGTGGTGAGTGTGCACCCAAAATACTATTTAGCTTGCTGTTCTGAGCTGACCTGTGGGTAGCTTAAGCTTCTTACTTATAACTTCTGCTTAGTTTTTAGCACATTCGTGTGTATTGAATTCAACCTGCCGTTTGTTATTTATGCAGGTTTTTAGATAACTACGTTTTTCATGACAGTTTGTCCCTAACATTTGGACTGCTTTTTGTAGTCGCTGTCATAGTTTCTTCCTGTTGTCATTCTCATCTGTAACACAGTTGACAGTTGCCACAGAAGCAGTGATGTTTAGCTGAAATATACATTTTTGATGTAGTTGCTTGTGAAAATACCAATAATTTAGACATTTCTCGTTGTCCCCTTCATTTTAGATTGTGGAAGGCTATGGTCAGACTGAGTGTACGGCACCTTGCACTCTCACATTTCCGGGTGACTACAATGCGGGTAAGGGAAACATTGTGTACAATCTGCTTGATTGGCCCTGCAACAGCTTTTATGACGTGAAATGTGACATTAAAGAGAATCTTGTTGCAAGTTAAATGTACTTGTATGGATGGAGTTATTGGCACTGTTAGATACGGACCCTTTTCCTGGCATCCTTCGAGTTCACCAGACCACATCGAATCGCCGTCGCACCCAATTAAGGTGCGCAGAAGCGCAGCTAACACGTTCCCGGACCTGTCAGACAAGTGGGCGACCCCAACCCGAGGCGTTGCACGTCCAGACAAGTTGGCAACACCCACCTCGTGCGCCGCATGTGGAGCTATTGTCCCCCTGCTTGACTCTTCCCGAAAGTGCAACGGGAGCCTAGCGTGGTTCCAGGTAGTTGATCCTGGTCCTGAGGAAAGCTGCTTTGTAGCTCTGAAAGCTCGTTCAAAAACAAGCCGTCTCCTCCAGCTGAGCACTTCAGACAGGGATGCAACACCAAGGCAATGCCGGCTGTAAGTCACTGTGAATCCCTCGGAGCCACACCGTCTGCTGATTGTGACTGCAGTTGCAGACCTGAAGGTAATACCGGTGGCAAGTCATCGCTCAAACAGTGGAGCACTTGGAGCAACACCCTGAGCCGAATGTGACTGCACTTGCACTGCATTGGCCGAAAATAACGACACCTGAGCGGGCTCGACGATTGGCCGAAAATGACGACACCTGAGTGGGCTCGACCATTGGCCAAAAATGACGCGACTCCGAGACACCGAAGGGGTTAAAAGCCAGAGACAGGGAGCAGAGAAGAGCATTCCTTCATTCATTCATCTCTTTCGGGCTTCTTGCCACGGGCCGCAGTGTCCGATTTGCTGCCAGCCATCAATGATTTTATTACTGTTAATTTCTTTGTGTTCTTACTGTAAATAATGTAAATAAACCTCCTGTTTCATCTCAAAATCCTCCTCAATGTCGGCCAACTCCCGCACTCAACGGCGAGATCCAATAACTGGGGGGGCAGTGGTGGAATTGTCCTCCAGATCCAATAGCACTCAAATGCTGCTGCTGCCGCCATATCCTCTCAGCCTTTTCTCATTTATCGTTCTTTCTGTACTCGAGGCTTTACTTTCATACTTTGCCCGTCATCGTTTAGGTTTGATGGAAGCGCACCTGGCGAAGGAGGAACATAATTGAAGGGAAAAAAAATGCACTCGCCAAATAAAACACTAAAATGAAACGGATTTGGACTTACTGGGGGACATATGGTTTTTGCAGTATCAATGAGAAGCTGCGGCTTGTGTACGAAGCATATGTTACAGTGAGCATGGGAAGATTACCTTATGTTTAATCTATTACAGTTCATTGTTCAACAGAAGCAGTCCATAAGAATTTGTATGTTATTCATTATTTTATTTGATGAGTGAATGTTTCATTTCAATTTTTACCCGTCATGCAGAGCTTGGCATATTGGGTGGCACGACCCTCTTATCACACCACCCAATCTCAGCTATTATAGTATCATGCAGTGGTGTCATTGTTTGCTTCTAGATAGAGACACCATCTTATCAGTGATAATGTTTTTCTGTTATTGCTTCCGCTGGAGGCACTGCTTAGCCATTACATGTAAAGAAGTCTTGCAGATTGCCCGTGTATTCAAAATGCATAGGAATACAGTCGCCGACCGTTTATTCGGACCTCACGGGGACTGCGAAAATGTCCGAATAAACAGGTGTCCGAAAAAGCAGATTAAGAAAAAAAAATGAAATCCTTTATTTCCACGCACTTATTCGGGCTCGTTAGTAGGCTTGGAAGAAATCGTGAATGCGCCGTTGCACGCTGTTCCGTTTACGCGCAATCAGATAAGCCTGAATCTCGGAGAGGGTCGTACGGTCACTATTGGCGGCTGAAAGCACAGTCACTGCTTGTACACGCTCCGCATGCGACGGCAGCGTAGCACATGGTGCGTCATCTTCCGACTCAGAGTCATCGTCCGGCGGTGCAGCAGAAACCTGACGAATGATCTTGCCGTCGTCGAGTTCTGCGCATGTCAATACAGCAGTGTCAGCACCTATGAAACTGTGAAATGAGACGGTGTCTGGAATCGCAAAGCAACCACTGCGCAGGTCTCGGCAGAACATTTTCCGCGTCAGTAGGGAGCACATCGGAAGGTGACAAATCTTAGGTCCCCCGGCACCCGCTTGCCGGCATTCCCCAGCGCAGTCTGCGCGGGCACTGTCGGCGCCATTAGACCCTTGACGCGATGTTTACGTATGCCGCGTTGGATCACCGAAACCTCGACACAGCACACAAAGCAAACACCACCGTGCCGACACCAGTCGCACAAACGAAAAACGCGGCCTGCTCGCAGCGTCTTGCGCGAAGAAACAAACCGGCTGCTGGATTGTCTTGACATGGCTTACTAAGCTGAAACCGGAACTGCTGCAGAGCCGCTCTATCTAACCAGACAGAAACGACGATGATGAGCGGGGATTTCCAGTAGCGCCACTTCGTGGGGCAGCAAGGAAGCTCCGTTCAAAACAAAAATGGCGTTCAGCAAGTCGAACCATGCACCGGTCAGAGTCGGTGCATGGTGCTCTCGACCGAGCTGGCTAAAGGAGTGTCCGAAAAATCAGACGAGAGGTTGCAAGGTGTCCGAACTTTCGGCAGTTGTTATACATTATGGTCTATGGGGAGAATGGCGGTGCCGCGATGCTGACCAAATAATCGGGCATGTCCGAATTTTTGGAGTCCGGAAAATCGGTCGGCGACTGTATACGCAGAAAGTTATGGGCATTTCAGGAAGTTGAAGGGAAAAGTAGGTGGTCTTGAACAAACTAGGGGCTTCCTGCTGCAAGTCCTAGAATACTATTGGCCGAGATGTTCTTGACTACTTTATCTACCGACTAACCAAGTTTATTTACCACGTTTAAAAGGAAAGTTTAGTTCGGGGGCTCCTATTTAAATACATGGGAAAGGAGAAATCATTTTTCGTGGCACTAAGTGCACCAAATTCGATGAGGTTTGTTGCATTTAAAAGAAAAAGTTAAAATCTAGTGACTGTTGGTTGCAAATTTTTTATTTAGGTTGTCAATTCTTTAATAAACATTAGCAAAATAGCAAATTTTCATTCAATAAAACTATCAAGTTTACAACTATGTAACTCAACATTGAAAAACATCATAATTCTGTCAATTGCACCTAATAGTACATCTAAAATGGACAAAATTCATATGTTAGACATGTCTGTCAAATAAACCAATAATATCCAGGTTAAACTTTTGTAAAGCTCTTCTAAAAATGAAATAAATTCACGTAACATATTAATTTACATATAAAATTTGTCCGCTTTGGATGATCTAATGGATGCAGCTTACAGACCTGTGATATCTGTTCCTGGTGCAGAGCTGCAGACTTGTGTACTTCATGCTTCTATGTTTTTAAAACTTGCCTATTTTCAAAACTTTTTTTTTAAATTTCAGGCACTAAATCCAAATTCCGCTTCCAACAGTCACTATAACCTAAATTTATCTCTCAAAAGCAACAAGATAATTAAAATTGGCCCAGTGGTTATCACAGAAAAGCATTTCTGCACTTTACATGTATTTGAATAGGCGGTATCATGCAGCGTTGGGACCGAGCTAAAGTTTCCTCTTAAGGGAGGTTGTAGGCTCTCTGTATATTTATTTCATGAACTTAAATAAGTAAGCGTTGCCTTTGTCTGGCTTTTTTATTTTTTGAAGGTTAACTATATGTTTATTAAATACAGGTCATGTGGGGCCTCCCATTGGAGCCTGCAATGTGAAACTAGTGGATGTTCCCGACATGGAGTACTATGCAAGCAACAATGAAGGAGAGGTGAGAGCTTTCTGAGAGCTCACTGCGGTGTTGACAGCTTAGCCCTCTCTTGGCACTGCATCTATAATTGTATGCGCCAAGATAACACCTCAGATTTGCAAAAGTTGTAGAATATAATATTTAAATTGTGTTACTTACATCTTTGAACTTTCTTGTTTGGCCTGTGCTCCAAAATTGGTTCTGTATGAAGTGTGTTTGAAAAAATGCACAGTAAGATAGCTGCCTGGGTGTTTGTCAAAGGTACCAGCCTGTGGCCTTGTAGTGAGTTCTCTTCTTTCATGTTTTTTCAACAGTAATGGTTTATATGAGGGAAAATTCTGTAATGGCTGGTTGTTTCTATGTGCACTGCACATTGTGAAGCTATAGTAAAAATGGTTTTCAGAGTTTCATAATGAAACTTGCTGTAAAATGAAAAAGTCTCTTGAAGGCCTGTTTTGGTTTGGTCTGTTTTACATGATGCTAAAGACTGAAGAAATGATGCAAAACTAATTTTTCTAGTGACAGAATTGGTTCATGTCCAAAAGGGTTCAGACATGAACTGTCATACAGTCAGACAGACAGTGCTGTTGTCTGTCCCTTTCTCACCCTAGTCTCTGCTGCGTTGTTTGCAGGTTTACTTGCAAACATGTAGGACGAATATTTTCTTATCGAGTATTGAATAACATATTTGACTAATGACTTGTTCTGTGGAAGAATGAGACCAACATTTAATGCAGTAGAACTCGGTGACTAAATGTCAAAGATGCAAAGAGGTTAAAGAATAGCGAAGCATGATGCAACTGGCTGTGTGCATGTAGGAAGTTGATGAGAACACAAAAGTAAAACACTGCACAAATTAGAAATGTTGACTACTGCATAACTAGAGGAAGTGTGAACAGTTGATAGTGCTGTACCAATGCTTTAATTCTGATTAGTTGTGTTGGTTATGCTTATTCGGTGTCTCTGTGTTCATCCTGTGACTGGGAACTGCACATGCACTTGTGTATAAGGAATGCATACGACAGACTGCACCATAATTACTGTCACACTCTTTGATTGATAATTGTGCCTCTGATTTTTTAACATTTCCCCACATTGTTTCTTCAAACATTTCTTCTGTGTTTCGACTGTGTTTTGTGCTAGTTTGTTTATTTTTCGGAAAACAGTACACCCTAGATCGCATCGATCTTGCAATCTTGTCAATGAGTTGGGCTGGACACTCCATCTGAGGTTTCCAAAGTTCTAAACATTCACCTCAAGATTGTCCACTGGGCTCTCAAACATGGTACACCTAAGGACGTAACTTGCAGTGGCCGGCCTGTCTCTGACCACTTCTCACCTTAATAAAATTGTGATGAAGAGAATCTAATCCCAGCCACGGAGAAGCATCAGGCGGCTGGCTTTGGAGCTGAATGTGTTGGCAACTACACTGAGAACAACCATGCGAAGAAACCTTAAGGTGTTCAGCTACAAGTTCCAGAGAAGACGTGGACTGATGCAGGTGCAG
Organism: Dermacentor albipictus; assembly: GCF_038994185.2. Lineage (NCBI taxonomy): Eukaryota > Metazoa > Arthropoda > Arachnida > Ixodida > Ixodidae > Dermacentor > Dermacentor albipictus. Next base: position 25,722,763 of record NC_091821.1, read on the forward strand.
AGAAAGGCAAGATAGAAAAAAAGTGCTGGATGCTGTTGGCATGGGCCGGAAATGGGAACACTTGGCGGCTGTCTTCACCAATGAGAAAATACTCGCGGTACAGGCCAGTCACAACACTTGGAAATCTCATGTGCTTGCTTCAATGTCGGAGCATGCTGATGCCGCCAGTTAAACAGTCTTTCTAAACTCTCATGCAGTGTCTGTGATGGCTTTAGCCGGGGTAACCACTACCACTGCCAACATTCCTCCTATTTTTGTGACAGGACACACAAACTTGACACTCACACATTACTTTAAAGATATTCTAGAGCAGATGTTCTAAAGCTTCATTCGTTGCCCTTGTCCCTGTCCCATTTTGGTGAGTAGTCTTGGACTTCGCAGCAGGACAGTGCCCCGGCACAATAATCGAAGAGCAAATCAACATCAATACGATCAACACCACAGCAGTGGTGTCATGCTCCCGCACCTGAATTCATTCCAGCTGAAGAGTGGCCGGTGAACTACCCTAAACTAAACCCAATGGACTTCTGTTTGTGGGCTATCCTTGAAAAGGAGGCCAAAGCCCATCAGCACATAAGCATGGTCCCCTGAAAGCATCGGTGGAACGAGCATGTAGAAAAATTTTCCTGGGTATACCTTACGAGCCACGATTGAAGCATACCCAGGAAGTTTAAAGGGGCCTTGAACCACTTTTTATTGAAGTGGAGAAATGGATTTGAAGTGAAAATAGGCTATTTCAGAAATACTTCGCCACAAAAAGTACTTCAATGCTTTCAGCAAAGTGGAGTTATTGGCAATCAAACACAGCCTCCGCTGTGCACTCGTTCCTTCAATGCCTTGCACTGCGAACTCTATGGTGCAGTAGGCCGTGCCCATGCCGCTCTGCCTTCTAAATGTCACCATGGCATGCAGTTCAAATTTCATTTTGGATGTTAATGTAGATGCCACGACTTCTGCCTTTGGTGCCATTGATGCGCTAAACATAAGCCGAACGCGGTTTTCCTCGGTGAGCTGCAGTGCGCTTAGCCAGTGAACTTGTGGCGGCACCCCACGGCGGCCGTGGTATCTGTGACATGTAGCTGACCACAGCTTGTTGTCAGCTATCAGCCAATAGCAGCCTTCTAAGGGAATGACGAACTAGTGCATCCGATGACAAAATAGTGCGCCTAGAAGAGAGTGAGGACAGGGCCTTCTGTTGAAAAGGGAGCGTTTCAGAGAAAGGTGGCTTCACAATCAGTTTGCGAGTTCCACGCACCATGTACGACAGCAAAACTTCGCAGATATGTTCACAGCAGCATATGCTACTTGCACACAATGTTATTTCACCAACCCCAAGGGGTGGTTGAGGGCCCCTTTAAAGGCAGTGATCAAGTCCAAGAGTGCAGTCATTAAGTGAAATGTTTTGTTTCATTCCTAATATATCGGATAAATGCGCTACGAACGATTTCCTGAGATTTTGTTGTTCTCAACCAAAATATTAGAGGTACACCTTACGACAGTATTTATGGCGCACCCTGTAGGCCCCATTACAGTGCCATTTACTGCTTGGTATGCTTCATCGCATAACACCACTGTATTGCGGCAAAGCCTAATGTAGAAAAATGATCAGTACACTTTAAAAAGTTGAATATGTATTTTTTTTAAAACAAATTTTGAATAGAACAGTAGTGAAAACTACTATCAGGAAATTCGAATAATAAGCTTTTACATGTTGTTCATGTCCTCACATAGGCTCTGTTCTTTGAGGCTAAAAGCTTCTATGTGTACTGTATTCTGTCATCTGCTAGCAGGTGTTCTTGTTGGGCTTTGGGAAAACAAATGCTTGAAAAATTTGAGCCATATGAAGTTGGTCTTTGTTATCTTGAAGGCACTTTTGTTGATGTTGCTTTAATATCGGCGATTACTTTTATGTATGCTCTGTTTAGATTTGTGTGAAGGGACCAACAGTCTTCCAAGGTTACTTGAAGGACCCTGAGAAGACAGCAGAAGTGCTTGACAAAGATGGTTGGCTCCACACAGGGGACATTGGCAAGTGGCTGGATGTAAGTAACAGATGTAAATGTAGTGATAAATTTAATCAGCTATCCATATAGCTTACTTTGCTGACATGCGCTGTCACGATAGTCGCAAAAGACCGAGAATAGTGTGTCACTGTGCACATAAGATGCACGAATGCTTATTTCCATTCATCAAGTCCATATAAATTGAGAAGCTTTTCTGTAGCAAGAGATTCACATTTTGAGTTACATGATGCAATGAAGCTTGTTTATATCAAATCTATGTATTTTAAGCTATCTTCTACATTAGTCAGGAGTAATAAAAAAATACAAAACAGTGTCATTCTAATCAACAAAAGGTTGCAGTTTTGCCAACTATGCAAAACAGTTGCCTCAATTGTTGGTGCTATAATTTAGGCAGTAACCATCGAAGTGTTGTAAATATTTGTAGCAGAGCACAAATCTTGCATCCTAGAGAGCCACAGTCTTTACCTCCTGCTCTTTCCTGACCTGCGTTTCATTTTGTCCTATTAGCTTTTACTTGCCATCTTTACCTGTCTGGTGGTTTATTATTGTCTTGTGCACCATAGAGCTCACCACAACAGCATCTTTAGCCATTGCTGCTTTTGGAATTTGAACTTCAATGTTCTCATGATGGATTTGGTAGGAATATCATTTTTTAGAAATTAATTATGGTTATTGGGTTTGGAAACATAGAAGCATACCTACAGACAGGAAGAAAAGGGAAGGAGAACAGTGTCTGCCTATCCTTCAAGAAGGAGCTTATAGAAAGAAAAGGAAGAAAAGAGGAAAGAACGAACAAAATGGCACATCGCAAAGACAATAGGAAAACTATGGCAAAGAATAGAGCATGGCACTAGGAACAGAAAAATGGAAGATAAGTTCACTGGTTTGAAACAAAGTGGGATGCCTTTTTTTATTCTTTAAACTTTAAACCAGGTCATAGCATTGATTGGCATGTGGGGCCTGCAATATGGTTGAGCCTCATTATAATAAAGTATATACGACATGAAAGTACCTTCGTTATGTCTTGATATTTGTTATCAGCATATGGGGTGCTTTTTTTTTTATATGTAAACAGAATTATTTAAGATCACTTGTGGCATGTAGCACAATGCTACTTGTTGAGCTAGATTACTCTTGAAGGCAGATCTTTTTTGCTCGAGAAATCAAAATGAAAGCTTGACTAATGAACAAAATTTTGTTTATAAAATTTTAAGGTAATTATGTTAGAGCACATATTGCAATATACGAATTATAGCCAGTGGCTTCGAAAGTCGTATCCATTTAGAACGAATGACAACAATTTCGAGATATGTGTTCTCAAAGTTTGCGACGAAGTGTGTGTCCCAGTTGTTAAAAAAAGTACATGGAACTGAAAAGTACACAAAACTGGTGGTAGTTTCAAAATTAGTTCCAAGTGGATGTGCCTCGTGAAATCACTGGTTTCAATTCGTGCTTTGCAATATGTGCGCTGAAGCAGTTAGTTGAAATGTTGATTAGTGAAATTTTCTTACTTAGTCAAATATACATTTGATTTCCAGGGTAAGTAATGTCTGCCTCTTTTTGCTATGTGCATGCCACAGGCGATGTTTAAAAAATATTGTTAACGTTAAAAAAGACCACCCTATATATTCACAGCATGCTGATATTGGCAGGAAACATCTGAGATTTTACTTCATTATATCCCTGTTCTTTTGTCGAGGTTTGACTGTATTGATGCATTTGCACTGCACTGCAGTACTCTTGTTGCACCAGCCAGTGGAGCCACAGTGTGACCATGGCTCCACTGGTGTTTGCATTGCACTGCATGGGCACTCAGCCAGATTTGAGTTTGTGGAAGGAAGTGTGCAAAACAGAGAGCATCAGTGCAAGCTGCATGCTGTTTGCGAGTGAGCTTTTAATGAATTTGGATTAGAAGGGTCAAAGTTGAAAAAAGTGAGAAAAAGTACGTGTGAAGTGTGGGAAGCTGGTCACATGGAAAAAGTAGGGAGGGGATGTGAAAGCTTAGAAGAGAGAGAGTGTGTGTCAGTGTGTGTGTAATACCGTATTTATTTGCATAATTATCGAACCTTTTTGTCCAAAAAATTGACGCAAATTCAGGGGTGCGATCATTATGCGGGTTAAATTTTCCGCGAAAAGAAAAGTTTTTTCATCCTGCACTTGCTGCGGGATGACAACAGGTCAGCAAGCAGGCGGCTGCCGGTGTAACAGTGCGGGACACCAAAACAAAAATGACAGCCGGCAGGGCAAGCCGAACGTGCCATACGAGATTTTTTTCTTCTCGCGAGTACATTACGTGCATTGAAACAGTTTCTTCCATATCAGTAATGAATAATATCGTTAATATCGGCAAGTGTGCGGCAATAACGTAGCCATGTCCAATTTGAGGGGACGGAAACGGAGATGGGCGCGCTTAGCTACCAGTGACATATAAACACATGGTGGGCATGCTGTGGAAACTGCGGCATTTGTCTTCACTACTATCTGAATACGGTACGTTTCCGCTAAGGGTGGGCAAATATCTTAGCTGTGTTACAAATATCGGCGTACGAATAAGGTGCACCTCTAACGTATCAGTGTAAACATGGCTACTATCATTGCCGCTCGCAATTTGTTGCGTGCCCACGAGTACAGATGAGAATTGAAAGGTGCCTTTTTTGTTGTTGTTGACCACAACCATTATAAAGCCTACAAATAATAAAGCCAAGGCAAGTTTGCTTGTGGCTTTTTTTTTTTTTCATGGAAGTGCGGAAAGTGATTTAAGGAATGAAATGGGGCATATACTTAAGAATGTTTGGCACGTGAAGACCGCTTGGTATGTCTTGAAGAGTCGTAAGCGTAGCATTCGACAACATTCGACAGATGGTAAGTGCAATCATCATTGGCTAGACTTGGCACATGACATATCGCTGCGGCAAGTTTGGGGTGCGATCATTACAAGGGGAAGAAAAAAAAAGCAACTTTTTGCGACAAAATTTAGGGGTGTGATTATTCCACGAGTGCGATCATTATGCAAGTAAATACGGTATGTATGTATATATAGCGCTACTGACTACGCTCTACTCTGGACTACCGTCAGTTGCACTTGTCTCCTTGAAGAGACAGGATGTGTGTCGAGTGAGCTCCTGAACAACACTTTGCAGTGTGGTGAACATGGTTTAAATCAGCGATCCGGTACCTCAGAGAGGAGTGATGTAATGCCAGACACACTTCTCTCACATTTACCGCAGAATCGCCACTGAATTTTTAGTGTTATCGATTAGTTCTCCTCATGGAACTGGAGTCATCCAAAACTTTTTCTTGTACCAGGAGTCTCATGTCCAGATCACATGCAAGTTTCTAGACATGTTAAGGAGTCAAGGATATTTAAATGCTGTTAAATCTTGTGAGTTCAGGGAATTAATCAATGCAGTCTAGGGATTTTTTTTTTCCTCCAAGCAAATCTGTGTTGCTACGAAGGATATAGACGCTGAAGGGTAGAGAGGCTTTGAAGGGTAGAGACACTGTGTGTCACTGTTTCCTCAAAATGACCTTATGACCAGCACGTTTGTTAGAGTTGCTTTAAAGGTTTTACGAGGAGCAAGCCTTAATCAAGAATTTCATTTGCTATTGTCGCTTAGTGCCTGTGTAATTCTTCCACTGAGTATGAGGTTGTGATATAGAATACCAGCTATGGTAGTCACATTGCAGTACACATGGAATGAATGAAAAAACTAGTGTATTTAAGTTTGAGTGCGCATTACAGGACCTCAGATGGTCAGAATTAATACAAAACGGTCTACTATGGTGTCCATTATAACTCTTAGTGTAGGCCTGGAAAAAGACCCCAGCGATTATTTCATCACAAATTTTATAAACTGCAGTGAAGAGTGATCCTACAGATTCTGTCCTTCAGCCCTTGCACAAACTCAACGGTTAGACCTACTGATGCACCTGCAAGGCCTCTGTTATACTGAAGGCATGGGAATCATCAAGAATTTTTTTTTTTCACTCTTGGAAATAATCCCTAGACGGTTCACGCAGTGCACACATTCTCCTAGCCCACATGAGCTTCAGCTTGCTTATTGTCTCACCCATCGCAACAGCTAAGGCATTGGGGATAGTCTGCTTGAAGGACTTAGCGTGAACAGTACTGTATTTACTCTATCCTAACGCGGCCACGATTGTAACATGCACCTGTTTTCTGTGACAAAAAAATTTTAAAAATTAAAACCTCGATTGTAATGTGCACTCGTTTTCCATGACCAAAAAAAAAAAGAACTGTACAATACCGCGCACTTCGTGCTTTCATATAGAAATACTATTTTCTCTCATTTGGAAAAAACTGATTTATTCTCAATACACTAAAGTTGCGATGAATAAAAACACAAATAAAAGCAGCGTACCTTGCCGCCAAGATTTTCACTGCGCCGGTATCAGTCGTGTGGGGCAATAGATATCACTCGTCGTAGCTATCAGGCAACTCCTTATTGCTATTAACAGACCAAAGCATTTCATCCTCGATGCCATCCATCGCATTTGAAATCCCGCACTTTTTAAAGGCCTTGTTGACCATGGCAGATGGGATCGTGCACCATGCATCTTTCACCCATCCAGCAAAGTCCTGCAGCAAGGCACGCTTCATTTTATTGGTGGACGTGAATTTGTGGCAGCCACTGGCAAGCCATTCAGTGTAGGGCACCCGAATTCTATCTTCCACTGGCTTGTTCAAACAAACATTGAGCAGCTGGAGTTGCGATATCATGCCGCCGGGTATCAGGACAAGGTCGATGTTGCATGCAGCCATCTTGTCCTTGATGCGCTGGTCAAGGTGGCACCTGAACGTGTCAAGCACAAGCATCCCACACAGACCCAAACTTCTGCCGGGTCTCTTCCACTAAACGTTATCAATCCAGTCAGCGACCAAGTCCGTGGTCATCCAACCTTTTTCATTTGCCCTCACAATCACGCCACGCAGAAACACTATTTCTTTCGGGAGCGTCTTCTGTCTGAAGATAAGATACGGGGGCAGCTTTTGCCCATCCGCAGTGCAATAAAGCATTGCGGTGACTCTAGTTTTTTCGTGGCCGGAAGACGAAAACGCCCACTTGCTTATCAGCGGCGTCTGATAAGCATTTCCAATCTGTCCCCCCGCAGGGGCGTCTGCGTAAGCAGGCGTTTGGTGTGTTGCGCCACCACGTACCCGAGCACACGAGGGTTGGACCCTCCCGCGTGTAGCCATGCGCGGCTTAGCCATGTCCGGGGAAAAGGGGATCCTGGGGGTTGAGCCAATGCCGGGTGTTTGGACCTTTACGGCCCCTCGGCGGCGGCAACACACCCCTTTGGCCTCGGCTTCACGTAGACGGCACCCCCGGACTGACCCACCCGGGGGAAATCGGCAGTCGCCTTTTCCTGTCCTCCTCTCCAATCTTCGTCTTTCTCTCTCGCCTTTTTCATCTTTCCTGTCTTCTTCTCTCTTCCATTTACTTCCTGTCTCCACGGCGGCAAGGGTTAACCTTGTGTATGTGCCCTCCCTTGGGTATAATATATTAGGTTATAGTGGCAGTGTACGGCTGGCGCCTGTAGCCTTACCCGTTAAGTCCTGCAGCGTCCCCAAGTTGGGCTCCATGGTGGGTGGCCGCCATTGCTGCTGAAAACATTTCAAATTACTATGGGAACACCCGCATTTCCCCGCCTACTTGATCGTCACCCTCAGAAGAGGGGACGCACCGAAGACTTAAGCACTTGTTTCAACCGTACGAAAGAGACCTATCCAAAATACCACGTAGTACACAGTGAGAGCCCTGAAAAACAAGCTAGATTTATTTCTCCATTCACAGTAGCAAAATCTTTGACCGAAGCCTTAGGGGCAGGTTATAAGGTAACGAAAATGGCTAGCGGGGACCTTCTCCTTGAGATCCCTCAGAAACAACAGTACGAAAAGCTTGGCAGTCTTGTGACATTTGGTAACATACCAATATCTATTACACAACACCGAACAATGAACAGCTCACGGGGAGTCGTGTCAGAGGCAGACCTCCTAGACTTGACAGAAGCTGAACTCTTGGAAGGATGGAAAGAACAAAATGTCACTGAAGTAAAACGTATTATAATTAGACGAGACAACAAGGAAATCCCCACAAAGCATCTTATCCTAACATTTGCATCCAGCACACTGCCAGAAACTATCGAAACAGGATACATCAGATTAAATGTTCGACCATATATCCCCAACCCTAGAAGGTGTTTCAAATGTCAGAGGTTCGGCCATGGCTCGCAGAGCTGCCGTGGTCAAATAACTTGTGCAAAATGTGGAGTGCAGGGCCACCCCTCCGACAACTGCAGTGGCACACCTCACTGTGTGAACTGCAGTGGTGACCATCCCGCTTACTCACGCTCCTGTCCAAACTGGAAGAAAGAAAAAGATATAATCACCCTTAAAGTCAAGGAAAATATTTCGTTTAAGGAAGCCCGTAAAAGGTGCTCTCCTTTCCACAACACACCTTATGCTGATGCGGCGCGTCGGGGGGCGGCGTCGCAGCGGCCAATGCCAAGTGCCATGCCCGCGTGCAGCGAGCAGGCACCTTTGGCTTCTGCCCCTAGGGTGGAAGTAGGTAAGCCTACTCCATCCAACCAGCAAACCGGCCAGGCTACCCTTGGGTTGCCGGCCCCACAAGAGTTATCGGCGGCAACCTGCGCTACACGCAGCGATGCCGCAGTACCGATAGTGGCCCCGAAGGTAGGCGCAGCCGAGGCTGCCTCGACCTCCCCGGCTCCTCCCAGCGCTGGCAACAGCCGGCGCAGCCAAATTCCACAGGGAGCCCCATCGACCTCCGGGCAGGTGGGCGCAGGGGTTTTGCCTTCCGAGGTGAGACTCTCCCGAAAAACTTCTCGCTCGCAAGAGCGCGTGTCCGGCGCCTCACAAGAGGCAATGGACACAACACCTACCCCCACGGCGCGCCAAGCGCCTAAGGAGCGGCGAGGTTCCCTCGAACGCTTCAAAAAAGGCAAAACCCTGGTTACAGGGCCTCGAAAGAGCTCTGTAATCTAATGCATCACTTCCGTTTCCGTACACACAGCACTAATTTACACTAAATATGGATACACAAATCATACAATGGAACGTCAGAGGTCTCCTTAGAAACCTTGACGATGTACAAGAACTCATCCACAAACACAATCCAAAAGTGCTGTGTTTACAGGAAACACACTTAAAACCAAAACACACAAATTTTCTTCGACAGCACGTCACTTATCGCAAAGATCGCGATGATGCTATCGCATCATCGGGCGGTGTCGCCATTGTAATTCAAAAAAGCATAGCCTGTCAACGTTTGCAGCTACGAACGGCCCTTGAGGCAGTGGCGGTTCGAGTTATTCTGCTAAACAAGCTTATCACTATTTGCTCACTTTATATACCCCCACATTATAAACTAAGCAAACATGAATTTCAGTCCCTTATTGATGAATTGCCAGAACCCTATGCTGTTCTTGGCGATTTCAATGCACATAACTACCTGTGGGGCGACCCTCGTATAGATGCACGAGGACGTCTTGTCGAACAGTTCCTTTTTCTTCTGGTGCTTGTCTGTTGAATAAAAAAGAACACACATATTACTCTCTTACAAACAGAACCTATTCTTCCATAGATCTTAGCATAGTCTCGCCGTCTCTACTGCCTGAGCTCGAATGGGAAGTTAACGACAACCCTTACGGAAGCGACCACTTCCCTATACTGCTAAGATCTCCAAAAGAAAACGAATATCCACCGCACGCTCCTAGGTGGAAGATTGAGACAGCTGATTGGGAGAAATTTCAATCTCTTACTGGTATATCATGGGCTGAGCTGTCTTCGTTAGGAATTGATGCTGCAGTCGAGTTCTTTACAGCCTTCATAATAGATGCCGCATCAAAATGCATATCCGAAGCGAGTGGTCTGGCATGCAAACGACGTGTACCGTGGTGGAACAGCGAATGTAGGATCGCCCGTACGAATCAGAACAAGGCGTGGGGGTTGCTACGCGCTTCTCCCACTGCAGAGAATCTTATGAACTTTAAGAAAACTAAATCCCAAGGCAGGCGAACCCGCCGACAGGCCAGAAGAGAAAGCTGGCACAAGTTCTTATCGAGTATCAACTCGTTTAGGGATGAGGCCAAAGCCTGGAACAGAGTTAATAGGATTAGAGGGCGGGAAACACATTCACTCCCCCTGTTAAACACACAGGGCGATACACTGCAAGACCAGGCAGACTCACTTGGGGAATATTTTGAGAGCGTTTCAAGTCAAACAAATTATACACAATCCTTCCTCAAATACAAACTAACAGAAGAACGTAAGCCATTAACAAGAAAAGGTCGAGAAAATGAGCCTTACAACCGTCCTTTTTGTATTGCCGAATTGAGAGCTGCCTTGAGCGCATGCAACAGCTCCGCACCAGGATCTGATAGAATCATGTATGAAATGCTCAAACACTTACACAATGACACGCAGGTTACACTACTCACACTTTTCAACACCATTTGGGATGCAGGGTACCTTCCAGCTGCATGGAAGGAAGCCATTGTGATCCCTGTTTTGAAACAAGGCAAGGACCTTTCCTCAGTGGCAAGTTACCGCCCGATAGCCCTCACAAGTTGCATTTGTAAGGTGTTCGAAAAAATGATAAATCGGCGACTCATCTTTTTCCTTGAACAGAGCAAAATTCTTGATCCTTATCAGTGCGGCTTCCGCGAAGGACGCTCCACAACTGACCACCTTGTACGTGTAGAAGCAAATATCCGGGACGCATTTGTACACAAACAATTCTTCTTATCCATATTCCTCGATATGGAGAAGGCGTACGATACGACGTGGCGTTACGGAATCTTAAGAGACTTGTCAGAAATGGGCATCCACGGTAATATGCATAATATAATAGAAAGCTATCTGTCAAATCGTACCTTCCGAGTAAAAGTCGGCAATGTACTTTCACGCCCTTTTACGCAAGAAACGGGTGTACCCCAAGGAGGCGTGCTCAGCTGCACGCTCTTTATAGTGAAGATGAACACGCTTCGTGCTTCATTACCACCCGCCATCTTTTACTCTGTCTACGTGGACGACATTCAAATAGCTTTCAAATCTTGTAACCTCGCAGTCTGCGAGAGACAGGTACAGCATGGCCTGAATAAAGTCTCAGTGTGGGCAGACAAGAATGGATTTAACATCAATCCTAACAAAAGCTCTTGCGTTCTTTTTACAAGAAAGAGAGGCCTGGTTCCGGATCCTTCCTTAGAACTGTGTGGACAACGAATACCTATCAGCAAAGAGCACAAATTCCTAGGTGTCATACTTGACTACAGACTCACTTTCGTCCCCCACATTAAATATCTAAAAGAAAAATGTCTGAAAACAATGAACATAATCAAACTTCTATCTCAGACTACATGGGGTAGTGACCGGAAGTGCTTAATGAATCTCTATAAAAGCCTCATTCGATCGCGACTAGACTATGGCGCCGTTATTTATCACTCTGCCGCCCCGAGCGCGCTAAAGATGCTAGATCCTGTTCACCATCTAGGTATCCGGTTAGCCACTGGTGCTTTCAGAACGAGCCCGATTCAAAGCTTATACGCGGAATCAAATGAATGGTCCCTCCATCTACAGAGAACTTATATCAACCTTACATATTTCCTTAAAATACAATCCAATCAACAACGTCCATGTTTTAACACTGTTAACGACATGACCTGCACTACCCTTTTCCATAATCGCCCCTCTGTAAGAAAGCCTTTCTCGCTACGAGTGAGGGAGCTTAGTGAAGAAATGCACGTTCCACTCCTTGAGCTTCGCCTAATGCATCCAGCCAAGCTGCTACCTCCTTGGGAGTGGCAGCTCATACAATGTGATATATCTTTCGTGGAAGTGACAAAGCATGCTGCAGAGATTGAAATCAAGATGCATTTCCGGGAACTCCAGCACAAATACTCCTGCACGGAGTTCTACACCGACGCATCAAAGTCACACGACGGGGTGTCCTATGCAGCCGTCGGTCCATCCTTCTCGGAATCCGACGTACTGCACCCGGAAACTAGTATCTTTACAGCTGAGGCCTACGCACTGCTCTCGGCCGTAAAGTATATAAACAAATCACAACTCCCGAAATCAGTTATATATACGGACTCCCTCAGTGTTGTGAAGGCCTTGATGTCTTTCTGTAATCACAAAAATCCAGTATTTGTTGAACTCTACTCCGCACTGTGCAAAGCATATATATCTATCTAACCAACATGTGATCATATGCTGGGTGCCTGGACATAGGGGCATCGAGGGAAACGTTCTAGCAGACCAGATGGCCACATCAATCTCATCGCATGCAGCTAACTCTACTGCTTCGGTCCCTGTCACAGACCTGAAGCCTTTCTTAAGAAGGAAACTACGAAACCACTGGCAACGCATGTGGGACGAAGAAATAAATAATAAACTGCATGTAATAAAGCCACAATTAGGTTTCTGGCCTCCTGTAACAAAATCCCGCAGGACAGATGTCCTATTCTGCCGTCTAAGAATAGGACACACTTTTGGCACACACAACTTCTTACTCACGGGAAACGAGCCACCAACCTGTGGTAGATGCGGGGAGAGGCTGACCGTCCTCCACGTCCTACTGGAGTGTCGGGAAGCCGAACCCGAAAGAAAAAAACACTTTCTCTTAGCATACAGGCACCACATCCCCCTTCATCCTGTTATGTTACTTGGTCCAGAACCACTCTTTGACACCAACGCCGTCTTAGGTTTTTTGGAAGATGTTGTGTTTCATGTTATTAGCCCCACACGTTCGTAGCACTTCCTCTCTTCAGAGGATGCTGCTGCGATAATTATTTTGAATAAGCACATGCCTCTAAGCCCTTGTGGTTCAAGGGCTCTGGCGAGGCTGTAGTGCTGTAAGAAATTCAACGTCTCGCATGTTTTAAACAATGCATCATTCTTTTACGATGGATTTTAATCTTCACAGTCTTAGTCATTATTCATCGCCATAATTTTATAGTACATAGATTTTACGCATTTACAGCGACTATTTTTAGGCCACTTTACAGCCAAGTCACATCTTCCATAATACGTCATTAACACTACCACCAGTCATGGCGCTCTTTGGCCAAACCTGGCCCTTGCGCCACAAAACAACACACATCATCATTTCCAATCTGTCCGAAGTGGTAGCCGTTTCTATGGCACAACTTCAAAAAGTACTGCTGAAAACTGCAATTTCTCCATATTTTTTGGGCTATTTTTGGCATATCCCTGTCTGTCTTCGAAGAGAAAAGCCTTTTCTTTTAATAAAATTTGATAGCCAGCACGTGTTTGCTTTGAAGTCGCTCCGCATTAGCCCTTTCTGTAGGGCTAACTGCATCACCCGTACTTTGAGCAGATTGGTCGTCACAGGCCACTGTGCCGCTTGCTCCTCTTGCATGTATTCCACAAGCCGCTCTTCTATTTCAGCGAAGTGGCCCTGCTTCGGTCCACTGAAACCCTTCCTTGTTGCTTTGCTGGCGAAAATATTCTCCTTCTGTTTGCGCCAGTCCCGCACGCAAGTTTTGGAAACTCTGAACGCCCGTGATGCAGCCCGATTTCCGTCCGTCTCTGCGCACATGATAACTTTCCTTTTAAATGCGGCATCATGGTGGACTCGGCTTGTCTTTGCAGTTGGCGTTTCCATGCTGATTGAATAAACGCAGAAAACGGGAAGACAGGCGGTAGACTATAGGTTACACCGGCGCCTGGTTACACGTACGAGATGGAGGTATGCACATGGAGGAAGCTACGGCAGCTAGGCTAGAAGCACGTACGAGGCGGCCATTTTTCAAATGCTGATGGTGATATGGTAACGTAGATTTAGGGTTGTACTCGATTCTAACACACATGCAATTTTTGGACCCGTTTTATCGGAAAAAAAGTGCGCGATAGATTCGAGTAAATACGGTATTTCTTACGAAAATGTGTATGCAAAGTGGCCTTAGGTCTTGGTTTTCAATCAAATTATGGATCCCTACAATGAAATGAAGGGGAAAAAAAGTGGAGATGAATGCAGTGGGATTTTGGTTGGTGCGTGGATGCACATTTAGTGAATCTCATAGAAGAAAATTATATTGCAGTACTCACTAAATGTTTGCAAATATGTCTGCCTTTAGACTGCTTCAAAAGAATCGCCCATGTACCATGCATTGGGTGCATGTTAAACAACCCCAGGTGTTCAAGATGAATCTGGAGTCCCCCACTACAGCGTGTCTCAATCATGTTGTGGTTTTGGCATGTGAAAATCCAGAATTTAACTGCTTCAAATAGTTGATTCGCTGGTTCAAAGTGAGCTTTTAATTGCTCCAAAACATGCTTCAATGTCAAAGATACCCTTGGTTCCTCTTCTTATTCTCGCTCAAATATGAAAATTTCCTCTAAAGCACTGACAACTAGTATATACAGCTGTTTGCAGCACACAGCTGGTGCCATTCACACCGAGCCTTCTGTAGACTTTTATATTGTGCGCATGTTTATTATGGACAACTTCTACGTCCCTATTTATATAATTTATCTATTCTACAGTTTCACTAGAACTTGCCAAATTTAATTCTGCTTGGCTGCATGCAGCAAAGCTACCTGAAAGGTCAGTCCATTTATTCAGGTGTTGGATTATAAAAGAGAGAACAAAAAAGAAGTTTTTTTTAGTTATGGCGTTTAACATAACAAATCTACACAGTTGGTTATGAGGGATGCTGTAGTGGAGGTCTCAGGAGTAATTTTTACCATCTGGGGTTCTATTATGTACATTCAAAGCATGGTACACAATCGTTTTTGCATTTCATCCCCATCAAAATAAGGTTGCTGTGGTCGGGAATAGAAACTGTGGCATCATGCACAGCAACACAATGCCATAGCCACTACAGGGGGTTCAGAAAGAGAACAGTTGATCCCTCCAGATGAGAAGTCAAGATTAATGCATTTATGACACTTTTTGAGTTGATACACTGAATATTCATTTAGGAAAGTAGAAATGAATAGCATTGCTCACAAAGATTTCTCTTGCCAAAGGCATTTATTATTTTAGTCTAAGGTAAGGCTGCCACTAGCCATCATAGAAGCATAGCAGGGATTTAAAAAGCAGCAGCTAAGAGCATGCAGTCTTTCTATGAGATTGCAGGCTATCTGCTGCATATACAGGAATTATGTTGGTTTAAGGGTTGTGTAGTGTAATATTGACAGTATTGTGTAGGGACTGGGAAAACTTATTTACTTTGTTTAAAAAGCCTCACAGGGCCCCTTTAAGCTGGTTATGACCCAGATAACCTGATACACCCATTAGATGTGCATAATATAGTACACTTTGGACCTTCAGCATGTCCATTAGCTATCCAGATTTATCCAGGAAACATTGTATGCATGTACTATAGATCATTGCAGATGCATCCAGGACATTTAAGTGGTACATCCAATAGATATTTACTACATCTAATAGATATCCATATTAACTACACTTACATCCAGAGGACATCCATTGTACTATGTATGGCTGTATCCGCAACATCTAATATATATCCACATTGGCATTCACTGGATGTGCCTTGTACTATTTTTGGCTATTTCTTATATTCGTCATGCATGCATGCATGCACTGGACCTCTTCAATTTGTTGTCCGAGACTGTCTTGGATTGCTTGAGACGCTATTGGAGCTTGTGATAGTTGGCATACGCAGCTTTTCGGACAGTCCTGGAGTGTTTGGGAAAACAAATCGAAGAAGTGCCACTATTACTAAGCCAAGAAAAACTCAAGTTGTCACCACCAGCGTCTTTATTGTGAAACCTCTTATTGGTATCAGCCGTTTGACAAGTACATAATGATGTGCGCAATATATGCAGTGAAATACAATGGCAGACTGCAGACATTACACATAATGAAAAACTGCCTATGAATAAGTGAACACTAAAAATACAACATAATGCCATCTCTTGGTTTCTGAACGTCACAGCACAATGAGCACTTCATGCATGAACCAACACAAAAATATGACATATGCATAACAGCTAAGTATAGACATGCTAAAGGATAGAATAAGACAGTAAAAGCAATGCTTGCAAATGAACACTTCTCCCATAAAAAAAACGAGACAAGTTCTTCTTAGGTGATCAACAGCTCAGTGTTAGCTGCACTCTCTCCGGTAAAGCAAAACAAAGGGCACATTATGAGACCTAATTCTCATGGAAGAAAAAGCAGAATTCGCATATGGAAACATCAAAGCACTAATTGACTAGCCTTGTATTCAGCAAAAAGAAATACTAGAAATAATGTAGTGAAACAAAGGAGCGCAAAAGCTGAAGGCCGAAAACAGCAATATTCTATAGGGAAAACAACCTGAAACCACCAGTACATTAGTACAATGATAAATTGTGTAAGAGAAGCAGGCAACTCCCTGCAACAAAAGGGTGCCAAATTAGCTTCTCCATAAAGAAGAAAAATTCGGAACATAGCGGCTGCATAAAAAAAAATAGTTTTAACATATTGTTCTCACTCTGACATGAAGACTTGCAAATGGCACAAAGCTGTTGTACAGTATTTACTCAAATGTAACACGACCACGATTGTAATGCGAGGGTCAACTTTCCAATCAAGTGAAATGAAAAAAATAAAACCGCAAATGTAACACGAGACGAAAGGAAGAAGAAATGGGACCTTTATTCAAGAGAATCTCAATTAGCAAACAAGTTCTCTTGAGCGATCCTTTCCAGGGATAGGTTGAAAGAGAGCCTCCGTTGGTCTTGCCATCCGTGAACCATTGACGTCAAGCCACCAAGTCACGGTGGAGTTCCTCACCCTCTCGGCCGTCAAAATTGCTCGCCTCTCGAAGTGGGCATCATACCAAATGCGCTATGTTGCCGTAACATCATGAATAAACAGTCAAAGTGTGAAAGGCCACAGTGTGCTGCAGCACTGTAACCATAACACCAGTCACAAGCACAGTGAAAATGGCGACTCGTCGAACAAAAAAAAAAAAAAAAAACTTGACTTCAATCGACTAGTTTACAGATTGGATCGGGACGTACAGGTTGCCAACATAACTATAAAAACCGCGAGATTTAGAATATTTGCTTTAAAACTAACAATTTTGCCGTTATTGGAATGTAACACGAGGGTCAGGTTCAAGGAACGAAAATCGTGAAAAAAAAAAACTTGCATTGCAATCGAGTAAATACGTTAATGAGGAAGTATATTAATTTTTGCCTTATTTTCCTTGAAGTAAGCAAGCATGCAGTCCAAGTAAATCCATGGTATGTTTAATAAACTATTCGAGTAAAATAACTATACCATATTTTCATGCGAGTGAGACGACAGCCAATTCGTGTGTAGATTCATGGATCATAAGGAATGTCACTGTAGTTGCAGTTAGTGGTTACCTGGTACCACAGCACACTTAGCATGCACTACTAGGCCACACCATGCTGCTGAAAGTGCTGAGCCACTTGTAGCAGTATCAAATCAGCCCTTTCCTTTTAAACCATCTCATTGCTTTCCATACACTCAGCCTGAAACCAGGTAATAGGATTCTACATTTGTTGCATTTTTGAAAACATACAGCACTCCTTATAATGCAATCAGGTGCCATGAAAGGCCAAAGTGTTGATTCAGGTAATGCTGGAAATTAGCTGCTACATCTATATCTCTATAGCGATATCTGGTTGTTGGTCATACACTGGGCTCAACTCGACTCATACACTGGGCTCAAGCAGTGGTTAATTGCATTGGACCCTGCAACAGTACTACCAAGGAAACATTTTGCAGTAAGTGCTCATCGTAAAGTTGCCATTTCAAAGGGAAATTTTTTTTTGTGCACTGAAGATAGTGAGGTTTAGCCTTGTGGTCATTACCGTAATTACAAGTTAGACCGCTACTTGTTACAAAAGAGGAAAAAAATTTGTCAGCACTCCTAAAGGCACATGGTACGATGCTATGTGGGGCTTGAGAGTGAATCATACTTGGAAGATCGCTCTCTTGCTGGCTGGCTTGAGCACCCTAAACATGAAAAAGAGGACAGAATTGTTACAACTATGCAAACACATCTTATAACTTACCCCACATTCACATATGCATCCTTATTTGAAGCCCATGCTTGACTTTGTCACTATAACAACAGGCGTGAACGTGCCCAAGACACTCGTTGCCTTTTCTTGGATGCATTAGCATCAGGCTTTATCTTGACCGAATCAAGCATGGGCTTCAAGTTAAGGAACATTTCTGAATTCGGGGGTAACACATACAAAGTACCTTAAGACGCCTAAAGTAACCGGTTTTTAGCTTCTCTAAATTCAATCATTAGGTTAAAATCCCAAAGTATAAATCCACAGCTATAGCATCTCCTTTATCATGGAAGTAGATCTAAGGCATCTGCTTAAATAGTAGCACTGACAATGAAATTTGCCCTTACGAGGAGTAGAGCACAGCGGAACTTTATATAATGTGCAAAAAGATTGACTGTTCAAGAACACGTAAAAGTACATGGCTTGCGCCTACAAATGACACAAGCATGTAATACTCCACTCTATGCACAGGAGCTGTGTAAATGTACAGAGGAGCAACAAAACTTGCAAAAGATCAGTTAACTCTGCAGGCAGCCCTTATCACAAAAGACCTGCACTGGCAGACAGAACAAAAGCAATGCATGAATGGTGACTACCTCACAACATAAAGCACCACTATCGAAAACGTGTGCCAGGACCAGTGAAACCATTGTGCTGTTGTACACAAAACCTGGGGACCACAAGAAGCACAGTACAAAAGAGACCAAGGTACGTGTATGAGAAACTGAACTGAAACATGGGACAAAGGGAGACAGACAAGGACGTCGCTTGTTTATCATCATTTGTTTCGGGTTGCAGTTCAGCTGTTTAAACTCGTCTTAGCCACGCACCAATTAGCTCAGTTTAATACTATTCCGACAAGAAACACCACCAACATGCCTTGAAAGGTACTGTCGAAACTGTTGTGTGTTCACATTGTGCATTGGCTTTTCCAACCCATGCTAAGCACTCATTATCGGGGTAGAAGAGAAGAGAGTACAAAAACAAACCGCCGAAATACCTCGAAAAGCATGTGCCTGCTGACGACCGGACACCACTGCAGACATGGCAAAAATAAGAAATGAAGTGTCACAGCATCAGCACTGCAACATAAAAGTGGTTTGTTGTGAGAAAAAAAAAAAAAGGTTGGCGTTATCTTGCTATCTTCTGCAGCCCTTGAAAAAGCACGGCATAGAGGAGCATGGCTCAGTGCCAGCACCGCAACACAAGCTCGCATATGCCCGCATACGCTTGCTTGCTGCGCCATTGCAATGGCTGCGCTTATGGAGATGTACGACAGGCATGCGACTGTGAGACTAATTGATAATTGGACAATAATGCTAAGTAAAATCTATTTTAATCATTAACTTTTCTAACGTTAAACATCATTTTCCATTTAGTGCAACATTTATGACGTGTTTCCAGCTTCTTGCATTCGATGCTCATGGCCTCTGAAACTGAGTGACAAGGATTGGAGGCCACCCAATAACTTGCACACGCAAGGTTTGTCGCCGTTTCAAAACGTTTGGGGGTGCTTAACAAAAGTAGAGTCCCTTCATATAATTTCCATGCGCTTTTTTTCTATGTATCAGTTAATTCCTGAATATACGGTACCTTGTTCTGTGATTATTTTTCCAAAGTTGGAAATAAAGAAGTCTACAAAATTCAGAATCTGCAACACGAAAGTTGTGGGCGCACGTACATTCTTCTTTCACTTCGCCCACTGCTTGTGCATTTTGTCCTGAAAAAAAAAAAAATGTACATTTCATGCGCAAACATCCATTTTATGAAGTACCAATGACTGATCGATGTCCAGCAAAAGAATGGGACATCCTGTGGACATCCATTACATGTGAACTGATGATACAGCGTTATATAGTTGCACCAACAACAGGCTCCAACTGCGTAGTATCGTCCATGTCAAAATCATAGAAGGGCGTATACAGTGTGAAAGTTTTGGGTACAAACTTTATGGACATTCCATGGACATCAAAAACTTTGTGCAATGTATGTCTGTACGTCTGTTTTTAGAAGCGTTCTATGGAGATCCAAAGTTTTGTCCACTGTAAATCTGATGAATGAACTAAATGGATGTTCAGTGGACATCCAAAACTTAGATGCCATTGTATATCCCTTAGATGTATGTGCATGTAAAGGATATCCATAGGAAATCCCATTTTTTGCTGGATGTTTGGATGAGTCTGGTACATGTATTAGATTTGTGGCTATCTGGGGAATGGACCCTGGAAGTACGTACATATTTTATTGTAAAATTTAGCCTAACAGAGCTCGTCTTAAAGGGTAGCTGCTGCAGTTAATTATACTGTGTTGAAAGCATAGATCCAAGCTTTTTGCTATTATGAGGAGCTTTTGAGTGGAGTCTGTGTACTTATGGTAGATCGTACTGTGTATTTTCAGAACGGATGCCTGAAGGTCACAGACCGCAAGAAGCACATCTTCAAGCTGTCCCAAGGCGAATATATTGCTCCTGAGAAGCTGGAAAACATATTTATTCGTTCATTGTTTGTGGCTCAGATCTTCGTGCATGGAGAAAGCCTCAAGGTACATGATTGCACAATAGCTCATTACATTTTCTTTAGGAATTTGATAAGGTATAAAAATGGCGCTCTCACAGCTTTCACAATCTGCATAGATTGTGAAATATATTTGTTTGCTTTGAGATTGTGCTGCTGCACAAAGAGACAGGGCAGTGATGAACAGCTGTTTATGTGTCACAGAGAGAGAGAGAAACAACTTCATTGAAATACAGACTGTGCTTGGTTACTGCGGGTGGTGGAGCCCCTCTTCCAGGGCCCCACTGGTTATTGTGGCTCGCTGGGCCTGGTTGAGGGTCGTGAATTGGCTTCCCAAGTTCTGTTTGAAGAGTCGCGCCTCCCATGACCAATTGTAGAGCGTCTCATTAAGTAGTGGCAAGACGGCGTCTGCCGTACATTGCGTGCATTGGTGAGTGGTAGGTTTTGTGTTGGGGTAGAGTCGCACCACAGACATCTGTCGCTGTCTTTGCCAGAAAACAATTTTGTGGAGTCTATGTAAGTGTGAGTAGGTGTTTGTCTATATTTGGCGCCACTCTCTCGCCTGTTGAGCTTGGGGTGAGGTGGAGCTTTGGTTCCTCTTCCCAGTCGTGCTTCGAGTACGTCTCTCGTTGTTACGTCGGCATGGCCACCATGAATGCCCCGCTGGGACAGCGGCCGGAGAGGGGCACAGAGACGCAGACAAAGACGAAGACCGAGGCAGTGAGAGTGTTTATTGTAGTCCGCACGCCTTAAATAGGCTGGGCGTCGGTACGTAAGCGCCCCCTGAGGGGGGTCAGATACGGTTTCGATTTCGATACCCCGATACTACAGTTGTGCCGCCGGGTGTTGGAGAGGCATCCATTGAAGCGGTATGTATCGCAGCTCGGCCTTTAATGCCTCAAGCTAGCCGGTCCATCCGATTGTTGCCTTCCACTCCAGTGTGTGCTGGACACCATGTTACCCTGTGGTCAATCGGAGGCTTAGTCCCAGTATGCGGAAGACCTCGGTCAGTAGAACTACCTGAAGGAAGAGTCGGCAGGTGTCTTGTGAGCCTGTAAGTATATAAGCCGACTGGCCCCTAGCCTCAGTGTCTCTGATGGCCAGGGCCATGGCGGTGGCTTTCGCCATGGCAATTGATGGTGTGCATATGGATGCTGCTGTGATCAGTCTCCCCCATTTTGCCGCGACCGCCGTGTAAGTGGGAGTTCGTGTCTTATCTCGAGGGGTATAGGCCCGCGTCAATAAAGTGCATGTCGGCATTCCCCTGGCTTTTGCACAGTATGGCTGCTCGGGCTTGTCGTCGTTTGTTGTGGTAGTGAAGGTTAATGTGACATCAGATGCGGTCTGCATGGATTGTTGCTCATAGATCAGGTGGCATAAAGGCACGTTCACACTGGGGAATCCGGCGTCTACCATGAATAGAATTCTCCTGTCACCAAAATTCGCGTCGTGCACACTGCTTGTCCACCGCGCCACCGGAACGCGATACAGAGCCATCTGCCGTGTAGGACGCTCACCTCCAAGTAAGCACAGGATATTCCGGATGTTCCTGCGACACGAAACTAGAGGGTAATGGAAGGGGGGAGTGGGTCCAGGGGACGGTTTGGCAAGCGCCGTAGGTGTTGCGAAAACCGCTGAAATTGCGGCAGCGCTGCTGTCGCCTTCTCCTGAAGCTCCGCCTGTTTCGGTAGCGCCCATTGGCTGAGGTGAGCTCACGGGGTGAGTGGCTGTCGTCTGCTCGATGCACCATCGTTTTCATGTCGTTAGCATTGTTTCCGTCGCTCTTTCTCCATTTTATTGACTGCAAGTCGGCGGGGAAGAAAATCACTGTTTCCGCCACCGAGTATCGTAACTAAATGCAGCAGAGCGAAACTCCTGTCAAAGCTCCATGCAGCTGTGGTAGGGTCTCCGATGCAACAAGTGCCCGACCAGCGTGCAGAGCTGCACATTCAGGTGAAGGCGACAGTGGCGCCACAAATTTTTCAATTAAAAAATCCTCAGCGGAGAGTCCGCCGTGGACTCACTCCCCCTTTCTAGTACACCCTACTGAAACTGCGCAGTTATCTCCGCTCGCGTAGAGTTCGCATGTTTTTATTTTGGCCACTTCATCACTGCTTAGAACGACAATAAACCCTGAGCAAGAAGAGGCAGCATAGCTAGGCCGGCTGGCAAGCACCTTTCTGGTGACGAGTGATGCACAGAAACATTCGCCGCAGAGAATGCCACCGGTGTTGGTGGGTTCGTCCTGCTTTGCAAGAGTGCGCGAAGCTTGATCACGCCACCCTGTCAGGTCGCTTAGTCCTTGTGCTTCACGTGGCACTTGTCGAAAAGACAGTGCGGTTACGCACCAATTCGATGAGCATTTTCGATGTTGTGACGCGTTCGAAGACTGCGATATGACGAGCGCATCGGGCTTGGCCGCCATCTTTCGAATTGCTGAGTCGCGCTCCGATTGGTCCGTGGTAGGGGAATCTGGCGGCAGCTGCCTCCAAAATCGGTCTGGGTGCGATCGGCGCGGAAGGGGCTATTCTGGCCGGCCTCTCTGCCGCCAAACTGGGTTCTGCGCCGCTCCAGGCGCCGAATACCTCAGTGTGAGCGCGCCATAAGTGTGGTCTCGTCTCCACAGAACTGTGGCATTATGGGGTAGCATAGTCGTGTTAGCATGGGGCGCTGCTGAGGTGTTGTGTTGTCTTTACCGCTGGGTCACGATTGTGATTGTGCGAGTTCTTCATATGTATTCAGTGTGCCCATCTCTCTGTGGTGATCTATGCTCATGTGTTCAGGCAGGCTGAGTGCCACCTTGCAGGCAATCCGGATTAGTCAACTTGCTTGGTCGATTTCAGTTTGTCGGGCGGCTTGGAAAGGGAGAGCGTAGGTGATTCTGCTTATGAAGAAGGCCTGCACTAGTTTCATTGTGTCCATCTCCATCATTCTCTCTCGGCTACATGCAATTTGGTTAATAAGGCCAGTAACGCTGTGCAACATGCTCTTGAGTTTGGACAGAGTGATGCCGGCACTGCCCGTTTCCTGTATATACATTCCATGCACTCGCAGGTGCTGGACTCTTCGGATATGTTCTCATTTGAGAAGTATTTGTAGTGGCAGAGCTCTGTTGGCTCTGCTCCTTGGTGGTCGAATATGTATGTATTCTGATTTGCTCGGAGTGCATTTCATGTTGGCTTGACTGATGCGACCGTGTCTAGGGCTCATTAAAGTGTGTTCTGTCTGTCCCTGTATGAGCCTTTGGTAGCTCAAAGTGTAATCTCATTTGCGTAGATTGCTGCGCCAAGCCCTCCTGCAACTCTTGGGTGAGTTTGCTTATTCCAATGTTGAACTGGAGTGGGGACAATATTGCACTCTGAGACGTGTCGCAGCCCGGAAGTTCGTATGGGAGTGGCCTTGAAGCTCCGAGCGCAGTTGTCATGGTGCAGTCACGCAAAAGTTTTGAATGTAATGGAAGATTCTTTCTCTGCACCCTATGGCTTCGTTGGCTTCCCCATGGTACTCTTTGGGTGCTGTTGTGGGTGTTTGTGCCTCACCGGTGTAGATGGTCTTGGGTTGGTCCAGCAGCTCAGCCTCTTGGTACTCTTCTATGAATTGCCGCATGACATTAGCTGTCTTGGTGCACATTCTGGTCGGATCCAGCATGCATAACAGTATTGACCTTTTCTTCTTGGTGCTCAGTTGCAGAAGGGAGTTGCAGAAGCTGTGCCAGTTGTTGTTATTGAGTGTTCAAGCATAGGTGTTTGGTTCTTCCTTCTCTCTGTCGATTAATTGCCTTAGCGTATGGTTGTGGTGCTGTCTTTTCCACGGCTTGGTGAGACTTCTGTGAGCTTCCCAGCGATGTGCTAGATGGTTGTCTATAGCCAGTGTGTCCAGTGGGGTGTGTTAGTGGTCGCAGTATAGAGTTCCCTTGGGAAGTTGCTCCATACTTTTGCCATAGGAGGTGTCGAGGGGGCCATCTGCTAGCGTTCTTAATCTTTCTTTCTGTCCGTTAGCCTGACCATCCCTAAATGTAGGCGGACCTTTGCCTTGTTCACTGTCATGCATAGTATGTAGTGGTCGCTGCCTAAGTTTTTCTTGCAGTTTCTCCAGGTAAGACCGTTGTCATTGTTTATAAAGGTGAGATACGACATAGTGTCCCGAGCATCGCTGCTGCCCATCCTTGCAGGAACTCCCGGGTGTGTGAGCAACAGTAACTCGTTGGCCTGGGTGGTGCGGAGCAGATTGATTCCCTTGGTCATATGTTGCTTGTACCCCCACTCGGTGTGCCATGCATTAAAGTTGCCAAGGAGAATCAGTCAGTCTCGCTGTGAAAGCATGGTGGATACGTGGTTCAAGTTTGCTGAAAAATCGGCCCTGCGTTCACTAGGCAGACTGTACATGTGTACCAATGTACATTTAGGGCATCCTCTCTTGAACTTCCGAATGGTGACTATTTGATTGTGTGTTTTGACCCCTGGCGTTACGGTCGCGATTATGGCTGTCCTTCCTTGCTAGATTTGCTACAGCTGGGTGATTTGGGTCATCGTAAAGGCAGTGATAACCCCCGATGGGTTTCGGTGTTTTCCCAAACTCTTGTTGGCAAATGAGGTCGGGTGGGTCTAGCACTGCCTTGATGTTTTGTGCAAGTGTAGCGTGTTTATGATGTAGCGAGCAACAGTTCCACTGCTAAACAGCAAGATTTTCTTGTTGTCTGGGTGTTCTGTTAGTCATGTTGGGGAGTACCTGAAATTCCTTCCTCAGTGTCTGTGTTTACAATGTATTTGACATTCAGCTTATTGTCACTGATGCTAGATTGTCAGTTGTGGGTCACCTTAACTCCTTGAAGAGACTCATCCAGTACTGTTTGAACTCTTGGAACTTCTTGTACATGGGTTGTATCTGTGTCTGTATATGTTGTTGTAGTTCCTCCTTCATCTGAGCGAACATGTCCCTTATTTCCTTTGTAAGTGTTGTTTGTAGCTCTACGAAGAGTGTCGCAGGTGATATTGGTGAATGTGGTGAAGTCTGTAGAGGGGCCCTCATGTGTTAGTGTTGTAGGTGTTGTTGCTACTGTGTGGATGGTGGGGTTTCTGTGGTCCCATCTGTGCTATCAGCAATTCCACCTGACGTTTGAATGTTTCAAATTCGTGTTTAGTGCTATTTAAGTCAGCTTTCAGTTTAATTTCTACAAGAATGTGCTTATATTCTTCACT
This sequence comes from Dermacentor albipictus, assembly GCF_038994185.2. NCBI lineage: Eukaryota > Metazoa > Arthropoda > Arachnida > Ixodida > Ixodidae > Dermacentor > Dermacentor albipictus. Next base: position 25,748,573 of record NC_091821.1, read on the forward strand.
CCGTGGGAAGTGTTGGCTAATGGAGGATGCGACCTCCGCCCAGCTTACCTGTGCCGGTGCTTGTTTTCTCTGTCTTTCTTGTCCAATTTTTTTAGCGCTCTTTTCCCGTAAAGACCTTCTTTCCTTTCAATCGTCTCATGGTATGGTCTCCGAAGTGTCTTTGGCTGCCGCAATGTTGCATTAGCATTTCAATGCTTATTGTTTTTGCTGACACAGTGTCAAAATTATCTGCCAGTCTACTCCAGTGTTGGAGTTAGAGGGTCGAATGTTTGCACTCACCTCTTTGTGGTGGTTGTGCCCGATATTGGGTGCATGTTAAACAACCCCAGGCAATCAAAATTAATCTGGAGTTCCTCACCATGGCATGCCTCATAATCTGACATAAATTTACGGAACTCTCAAAACTGATCAACAAGGAGAAAATAAGGGATATTAGAAATTATAACGTCAGGAAGACTGAGGAAGCCATAAAAAATGGACACAGTATGAAATCAGTGAGAAGAATACTTGGCATACGAAAAACCAAGATGTACGCACTTAAAGATAAGCAGGGTAATATCATCAGCAATCACGAAGGTACAGTAAAAGCAGCGGAAGAATTCTATACTGACCTGTACAGTACTCAGAGGAGCCAGAATAGCTCCATTCGAAGCAGTAATGAACAGGTTGCAGAATCTCCTTCAATAATTAGCGATGAGCTTAGAAGGACCTTGCAAGACATGAAACAGGGAAAAATGGCAGGAGAAGATGGAATAACAGTAGATTTAATCGAAGATGGAGGAGACATAATGCTTGAAAAACTGGCTGCTCTCTAACGAAGTGTCCATCAACTTCAAGGGTCCCAAAGGACTGGAAGAATGCAAAGATTATACTAATCCACAAAAAGAAAGACATTAAAGAATTGAAAAATTATAGGCCCGATTGCTTATTCCCAGTATTATATAAAATATTCACCAAGATAATTTCCTATAGAATAAGGGCAACACTGGACTTTAGTCAACCAAGGGAACACGCAGGTTTCAGGAAGGGATGCTCTACTATGGATCACGTCCACGTCATCAATCAGGTAATCGAGAAATCCATAGAGTACAATCAGCCTCTCTATAAGGCTTTCATAGATTACGACAAGGCATTTGATTCAGTAGAGATACCAGCAGCCATAGAGGCATTACGTAATCAAGGAATACAGACCGCATACATAAGTATATCTTTGATAATATCTGCAGAAATTCCACAGCTACCTTAATTCTACACAAGAAAATTAGGAAGATACCTATACAGAAAGGAGTCGGACAAGGAGACACAATCTCTCCAATGCTATTCACCGCATGCTTGGAAGAAATATTCAAGCTAATAAACAGGAAAGGCTTAGGATTTAGGATCGATGGCAAATACCTCAGCAACCTTCAGTTTGCAGATGACATTGTTCTATTCAGCAACACTGCAGATGAGTTGCAACAAATTATTGAGGACCTTAACAGAGAGAGTGTAAGAGTGAGGTTGAAGATTAACACGCAGAAGACAAAGATAATGATGAATAACCTGGCAAGGGAACAAGATTCAGGATCACCAGTCAGCCTCTAGAGTCTGTGAAAGAGTATGTTTACCTAGGTCAATTATACACAGGGAACCCTGATCATAAGAAGGAAATTCACAGAAGAATAAAAATGGGTTGGAGTGCATAAGGCAGTCATCGTCAGCTCCTGACTGGAAGCTTACCATTATCATTGAAAGGAAGGTGTACAATCCGTGCATTTTACCGGTGCTGACATGTGGGCAGAAACTTGGATACTGGCAAAGAAGGTTGAGAACAAGTTTAGGACCGTGCAAAGAGCGATGCAACGAAGAATGCTAGGCATCACGTTAATAGATGGAAAGAGAGCAGTTTGAATCGGAGAGCAAACGTGTATAGCCGTGATAACTGGTGCACCATTAGGGTTACAGAATAGGTGCCAAGAGAAGGGAAGTGCAGTCGAGGATGACAGAAGACTAGGTGGGGCGATGAAATCAGGAAATTTGTGGGTGCTAGTTGGAATCGGTTGGCGCAGGACAGGGATAATTGGAGATCGCAGGTAGAGGCGTCCGTCCTGCAGTGGACAAAAAATAGGCTGATGATGATGATGACATAGATGTCTCTGTTTTCTTTGTACCAATGTACTCTTTATGACCAGAAATAATGTGAACAGGTTGTTTTAATTTTCCTTGGGTCTGTAATGGTATTCAGTCATTGTGGGGTTAAACTCTAGTAGGTTGGGCCCAGCGAGCATTGGAAGTTTTGTCAAACTGCAAGCAAAAGGTCTGTCGTCTCGCCCAACCCCCTTGGCTAGATACATGTAAACATGGTTGGGTCAAGCTGAACACAAACCGCTCATGTAACATTCATGTAAATAAAGCTTATGTGAGTGCACAGCCTACATACATCCAACTTGATCCCAGGTTGCTTTGTAACTGTGCCAGTACTGAAAATTTCCATGTTATATATGTTTTCTTATGTTTCACAAACACTGAGTGTGCAAACGAGAAAATGCTCATTGTATCTGGAGCATTCCTGCGTGACTGTGAGAATGCTAACATCTGATAGCATTTTTCAGTACTCAAAGTTAAGAGAAAGCCTAATTCTCCATGCAACCGAACATTAAATGAGCTGCTATGCCTAACCTGGGCATTTATGAATGCCCTAATTTAACCTGTGCATGGAAAACCCTGGGCATTCATAAGGCCCATAAATGATACGTTTCATGTATGGCATATAGCGTTTAAACCAGGATATGGGGTACATTAGAAACAAACCAAACTAAAAGCCAAGATGGGACAAATCTTGATGTTGTGATAGAAAAGGGAATTCCATTAGACGGAGCTGCAAATGTAACTGAAAACAGCCATGTAATATTTTAAGAAACTTTGAACAAAGCTCCACATGTTCTGGCTTAAATTTAATACGTGCTGCATGTGTTCGGAATATGTTTCTAAAGTATTGATTCTGACATCAAAATTTCGATCTTTTGCAGTCCTGCCTTGTTGCAGTAGTGATGCCTGATCAAGAGTATCTGATGCAATGGGCAGCAGAAAACTCCATATCGGGCACCTTTCAGGAACTCTGCAGGAATAATGTAAGTGGTGGATGTGTCCCAATACTTTCTTGCACACTGTGCTAAGTATGAAGATGTAAGTGCTGCAGTGATCAAGATGTGTGCTTTTGTCTTAATTAAATGCACTGGTATTCATGACTGAAATTTTTGTATATATATATATATATATATATATATATATATATATATATATATATATATATATATATTAGTCTGGTGTGAATGTTGAAATTAGCTGATGTGAGCTTTGTTAATCTGAGAATATGATCAGTGCAGTATGGCAGTTCGGAAGTAGTACTTAGAAAAATTTTTATTGAGTGGTTGATCACTGATATTTTCCTAGTGCAAATAAATTTGTACCACAATATTGTGATTTTTAAAATGTTGCTACCTAGCACTGGCACTAGTAATGAGCAATATCGTTAATTTTTACTTTCATTCTCCCCACATATGTCAACAGATTGTCAAGAAGTCCATTCTGGATGACCTCTGTCGCCTTGGAAAATTGTCTGGGCTGAAGTCTTTTGAGCTGGTAGGTTCAGTTGTTGCTCAGAGGATAGAAGGGTGTTTTGTATAGCTAGAGTTAAGCATGTTTGGTTAAAACTGAACCACAAGAAATGCTGAATTTATTTTCCAAAATTTGTTTTAGGCAAAAAAATACTGCCATTGTAGGCGAACTTGGTGAAGAGGAAAAAAGTGAGAGAAGTTGGTGTCTCGAGTTTTGCCTATTGCAGTGCTTCGAAGCACAGCCTTGCTTCTTGCCAGGTGGCACCATCGTTTGGTGTGGCGTATGCTTCGGTGCAGTGGTGTTGAGTTACTGTATGTGTCCCAGTGAGGGCAGTGCGAGTTGGGTGTGGCTCCAGTGTGGGTCTCTATGTACGCGCTCCTGTACCTCAAGTAAAACCAATCAAGTAGCACTACTGTACATCGCTGTCACACAGAGAATTGTACATGGTAAATTTAGAATTTGAAATGTATCTTACTGAATCACAAAAGTTACAGTGACATTTCACTTTGTGAATGCGGGTGATGCTCAAGCAAAAGGGTGCTATAGCACACCGAAGCTATTGGCTCTTGGTGCGCCTAGATGCCTACACTGTCCGCATTGCAAATTGTATTCAAGGCACAAGGCTCGCGCGGCCGTGCCGTATGCAGCAGCCACTGGAGTACAACACCTCTCCCAAGGAAAAACGGTGTGCTTCCCCTCGCTTTCTTTCCTTGCACTTGCGCATGCGAGATTGAGCTGCCATCGTCGGCTCATCGTCGCATGCTTTCACTTGCACACACAGCATACAGTGTGCCAGGATGATGTTATCACATGACTAACCCGGTACGTCTGTATCGCAAACAAAATCTCTAGCAACTGCCAGTGGAGGTCAACCCAGCGCGCCTCCGCCTGCCTTCCTCCTCCACGACGCTTTGCCTCGTTTTTCCTTTGCCCCTTTGCTCAACGTCACCTAGCCTTTCCTTTAGGTAGTGTTGCTTTGTCGTGCGCTCCCCATACTCCTTCATACTCTCCTTGGCATGCGATTGTCTTCACCTCCAGGTGCCTTCCTCCTCTGCTTCCATTGCTGGTTCAAACAAACATTCGCTGACTGCACTACCTGGCCAGTTACACTTGTGTGTAAAATACATATTTCCATGCATATAACAAAGAAACAAAGGCCAGTAAGCTTACATTTCAGAAATATGACTGCCAAAAAACATGTCTTGTGTTTTTCGTAATAAACTGTGTGTACATGGACGAGCACACACAAAATTTCTTAAAAATGAAAATTAAGAGATCTTGACCTAATATGACTGATTAATACATCAAGGCCAATTTTCACTATGACCATGTTTCTTTGCACAAAAATGTACTTTGAAAGCATCTTCAGTCATATTGTAAAAAACAGTAGAAAGAGAATACAGAAGAGAGAGAGTGGAAGATGAAACATGCACGGACTCACAACTAAGGGTTTGTTTGCATTAACACAAGCATAGTTATACCTGCAAGATAACTGCACACACTAGTATATGGCAAAATCACCTAACTTTAACATTAATAACACTGTTCACTGACCAATGTGAGAAAGCAAGAACATTGAAACAACTCTACCTATTACAATTATAAGACAGTTCCTTTTGAAGCAGAGATATTAATAGCCGGTTTATGCACATGTTGCCTTTTCTTTCTGTAAGCAGTTAAATTTTGTCAGTTTGACTCTGACGAGGCTGATGAAATTGATCTAATTATCTGGCGGGTCAAATTAAACAAGATGCGGAAAAAGCACCAAAACATACCGCGGATTCATGTGGCAGTGTTTGACCTAATCTAACATGCCCCCGAATCAAACTCGCACCTGCTTTTTTTGTGTCTGAAGCAGAAAATTATTGTAGAAACAACATTAAATCTCATAAACAAAGTCGATATCAAATGCACACCCGATATGTTAGTGAAAAAAAATATGCAATGGTCGAATATGTGTTGCACATTAGTGGGCGGTTTCATAAAAACAGCTTTGCTGCGATTTTTTCATAATTCAGCGTCACCACAACACAGTTGTTTTATGCGGTAAAGCATACAAACATTTCGAAGGTGGCTTTGGTTTCATGTTCAGTCACACTGTGCAGGCAATTTTCGGCCCAATTGAAACAAAAAAAGCACACGTTATAAGCACAGTGTATAGAAAGTGTCTAGAAATGCTGAAATGTTTGCCACACCCATGATGTTGCCTGCTCTCAGTATAAAGCACTGTTATCTCAAGTAGATTATGTTGTGGCATTTCCTGTGAACAAGTGATCGATTCATATTTGTTTCAAATGTTGCATAACACTGCTTTTAAGCTGATAGTTAACATATTTTTTGTCTACTAATAACAAATTACTGCTGGAAGAAGCGGTGCATAAAATATCCTTGCAGTCTTTACTTGAATTTTACATTAAAACTGGGAAGTACTGAGTTTTACCATTCAGCTTTTTCAAGCAATAACAAATGTCTCATTTTGCTGATACCAAAGCCTCCCTTTTATGTATTGAGTTGCATCCGTAAACTGTTGTCAGAGAATGAGGAATAATGTGTTCCTTTTTTTTTTTCATGCACAGCTGAAGGACATCTATGTGCACAGTGACTTACTGAGTGTCGACAATGGCCTTCTGACACCCACTCTGAAGACTAAGCGGCCCGAGTGCCGGAAATACTTCCTGCCCCAGATCGAAACCATGTATAGGAGTCTAGCTTAGAGCCTTAGGGGTAACAGAAAGAGTTACTTTTTTTTTTTCAAGCAATAGAATCACTGTAGCAGAGGGCACAGAAGCTACATTTCTCCACACTTCTACGGGTGCCCTCCTGTGCTGTCAGTACGTTGAAGAGGCAGCATGCGAGACCAGAGCACTTTTTTCCATACCACTCGCTCTCTACTTGTCACGTCTCCAAGACTCGAAGACTCTGGAAAGAAGTCTCCCAACCGCTGCTACTCTTTCTCAAGGACCAGTCCTCGTAGATTTTGTAAAAAGTTCAGTTGGTGTTGCTGACCGATGTCATTGTCTCCAGGCATATGCTTTTTCCCCGCCATTACCGCCAGGTTTCTCTCTTCTGGATACTGTGCATTTATTTGCTGACTCAAGATTTAAATGCTAACAACATAGCACTTGGGTGCAGGCTTGAATGAAGAGTAGTATTTCTGCATCAAATGTGGAACTTTTTGTTTTGTTTACTTTTCATCTGTGCACACGTGTTTGCACTGGAAAATGTGAACTGGCATACTACTGAATGTGTTAAACTTCCTTTTATGATTTTTTTTGTTTTAAACTGACATGTTGCATTTGCCTAAAATTGTGATCGATTTAGTTTTTGTTGTCTCCTTGAAATTATGTGCTACATTTTTTTTTGTCTAAACTTTGTTTGCAGCATTATTTTGTTCTGTTAATTTACTCAATCCTAGGTTTTCACGGGCTTCAATCTTTGGCAAGATTGTCATTCAGCTCAACCAGTGCTACTGTGATGAATGCATTATGTGTCACATGCGTTAACAAATTGACTTGTTACTTCCATCTTTGCTGCATGCAAATCCAGAGCATGCCCGTGCGGCAGTCGTATGCAAATTTGGAAGGATTATCATTTTCACACATTTTACAGGCTGGAGCATCCGTGCTTATAGCATTCTTGTTGCTGTCTATAATATTGTTCTTCTTTGTGACACATAGAAATGACTTATATATATAAATATTTATTCCAAATCTTTTTCTAGAAAACTCTTTCAGGTGAAACCTTAAAAAAAAATAGACCTTTTTGTCTTCACTCTACTTTTGACATCATATCATGTGATAATTCTGAAGTCAAAAATGCAGACTCTAGTCCAAACAGAAATTGCATTACTTTGAAGCTTTCTGCTGTGGTGATAAGTTAGTGTAGTTAAGCGCATAGAGCAAAAATCGAAGGCATGTGCAGAGTGGCTGACCACCTTTTAATGAAGCATTTCAATTTTGCACAGGTCTCTCAGAGCTAAAATGGTGCTGTCTCTCCTTCGCTTTTATACTAAAAAACTTAGGTTAACGCATAAAACTTAAGTCTCTACCATTTTATGTGTATGTTGTTTTTCCTAATCATGATTTTTTTACATTCCAAGTTCCTAATAACTACAAAACATTAAGCTTTCCACCCTTGTATCCATCTCCTCTGATAGTCCTTCCACAACTTTGGGGACAAAAATTCATGTTGATACATTGTTTGGACTTTTCTTCTTTTGGCATCCTAGAAGTGTTTTGCAATAACTGTACACTTGCAAAGAAAGAGGACATATTTATTAGTTACTACTTCTAGTTCCAAATGACCAAAGAATTAATAGTACTTAAGAGCAGACATTGGAATGTATCCATGCACTCATAGTTAGGCTTTCATGAATAAAACGTCTGTGATTTTCACCTGCTCTTTGCGTTTGTGATTTACTGGTGTTCGTGACTTGTGCTGTGAATTACCAATATATGTACAAGATTGATTCCATCGGGTCTGTCTTAATTGAAGCATGAGCTACTCTGGCAGGATTAAAAGGACCTTGCAACACGTGTAAAGTAAATAAACCTGCTTAGTCACTAGACAATTCTGTTATGAACATCTAAGCCTAACAGTATTCCTGTGCATGCATAGAGCCTACAGTTGCGTTCAAAAGGCTACCAAGTTGTTTCAACTTTCAGAATCCTTGTCTTCCTTTTTTCTTTGTATATTACATGTAAACATGATGGCTATTGGTGAATAACTTTCGACTTCGTGACTAAGCAGCGCCTCTGAGCAGTGCCAAGAACAAGTCTCCTCTTTAATATAATGTTTGCACCATGTCGTTTTGGTTAACAAACCCACTATACAGATATTTTTTGTTGAGGAGAGTTGGTTGCTGAAGATGCACATCGTCGCTGTGTGGCACACAAGAGCTGGAGGTGTCCAGGGCAAACCTACTGAATGATCATGGCTATCTAAACTGGCGCAGCATAGGGTCGCATGACATTGTACTGTCGTCTGTACCATATGCAGCCCAAAATATTGCACTCTGCGAAGTCGGCTGTTGCGACAGTAGGACTACCCGATCTTGAGCTCATGCCGACGCCAAACCTCGATGCACTGATGGTTGGAGCATGGTGTACATTGTTCCTCATGGGCACAATATAAAGCACAGTAAGAATGATTAAAATGACCGAGTAGAAGGCCGTGAAGCGCACTATTTCATTGCTGATGTCTCCGAGAGGAGACAATAATGTGAAGCTTTTTTCGCCGACTAATACACCTTGTAGAGTTCTGTCTCGCCGCTTAGGGATCGGAGAAACCATCTCGCGCTGACTTTCGATGGTAATGCGCTTAGTTGTTGTAGCCTGTGACACGTGTGGCTCCTATCCACGATGGGGGATTGGCTAAGAAATGGGCGGATTATTTCAAATTAATATGGAGCATAAGTTTCCTAATATCTATGGGAATAGCATTGAATAGCGTAGAATTGCCTGTTAAAACAAAATCGGGAAGGTCATATTGAATGAGTAATACTTAATTTAAAAGTTAAAAAAAGAATTTAGCAGGGCATTCGTTGAGATTCTTAGCAGGGAAGCAATGTAGCGACACACCGTATTGCTACAGCGGAAACATGTCTCTATCACATGTCAAACATACCACATGAAGGTATATATATGATCGATTCGCTGGAGCTTTTTGCTTTGCGAACCAATCTTAGTAATTCTCTCGCGACGCTTTTATACGTATTATAGAGCCTCGAAACGGGTGCGGTGTTGGGCTGCTAAGCACGAGCTTGCGGGGTCGAATCCCGACCACGGCGGCCGCATTTCGATGGGGGCGAAATGCGAAAACGCTCGTGTCCTTAGGTTTAAGTGCACGTTAAAGAACCCCACGTGGTCCAAATTAAAGCCCCTTGAACTTCGTAAAGTAGCGTCACGCTGTGATGAATGCCACCGCCTCCTCTCGCGCTCTGGCCGAGGCCGACGCCGCGTCGCTATGGGCCTAATAGCATCACGTGGGCCCTCGCGCCGTGCTTCAGCGGCATTTTCGCTCGAGAAGAGTCTACGGGGTGGCGAGGAGCGCATGTTGGCGCCGTTGCTACGCTCGAGCGGTGTAGGCGGCGCCACGGTCGAGGAGGGAGTGTGAAAGAGAAGAGAAACGAGGAAGTGTGTAGGTGGAGGAGGAGAGTGTTGCTACTTAACCAAGTTGCGAAGTTTAAGGGGTTAATCCAAATTATTCCGGAGTCCCTCACTGCGGTGTGTCTCATAATCAAATCGTGGTTTTGGCGCATAAAACCCCATAATTTTTTTTCCGTAGCGGGTGCGGGCGAGCTAGCGAAAATCGCAGAAACTAACGCAATTTCTTACAACGCAGCTAATTCATCCCTACGTTCGTAACTTTGCCTCAACATTACCTTTATCGCACATTGCGTAGCTCGCTGCGACATTTGCTTCTACGGATAAGTTCGGAGTTCGCGCTTATGCTGAGTGGCTGAGGACTTCTATAGAGATTTATACGTACCAGGGGCACCCAAGACGATAATGGAAGAGAAAGTAGTCTAGAGGAATTCGAAATCCCAAAGGTAACGCCGGAAGAAGTAAAGAAAGCCTTGGGAGATATGCAAAGGGGGAAGGCAGCTGGGGAGGATCAGGTAACAGCAGATTTGTTGAAGGGTGGTGGACAGATTGTTCTAGAGAAACTGGCCACCCTGTATACGCAATGCCTCATGACCTCGAGCGTACCGGAATCTTGGAAGAACGCTACCATAATCCGAATTCATAAGAAAGGGGACGCCAAGGACTTGAAAAATTATAGACCGATCAGCTTACTGTCCGTTGCCTACAAACTATTTACTAAGGTAATCGCAAATAGAATCAGGAACACCTTAGACTTCTGTCAAGCAAAGGACCAGGCAGGATTCCGTAAAGGCTACTCAACAATAGATCATATTCACACTATCAATCAGGTGATAGAGAAATGTGCGGAGCATAACCAACCCTTATGTATAGCTTTCATTGATTACGAGAAAGCGTTTGATTCTGTCGAAACCTCAGCAGTCATGGAGGCATTACGGAATCAGGGTGTAGACGAGCCGTATGTAAAAATACTGAAAGATATCTATAGCGCCTCCACAGCCACCGTAGTCCTCCATAAAGCAAGCAACAAAATCCCAATAAAGAAAGGCGTCAGACAGGGAGATACGATTTATCCAATGCTATTCACAGCGTGTTTACAGGAGGTATTCAGAGACCTGGATTAGGAAGAATTGGGGATAAAAGGTAATGGGGAATACCTTAGTAACTTGCGATTCGCTGATGATATCGTCTTGCTTAGTAACTCAGGGGACCAATTGCAATGCATGCTCACTGACCTGGAGAGGCAAAGCAGGAGTGTGGGTCTAAAAATTAATCTGCAGAAAACTAAAGTAATGTTTAACAGTCTCGGAAGAGAGCAGCAATTTACAATAGGCAGCGAGGCACTGGAAGTCGTAAGGGAATACATCTACTTAGGGCAGGTAGTGACGGCGGATCCGGATCATGAGACGGAAATAATCAGAAGAATAACAATGGACTGGGGTGCGTTTGGCAGGCATTCTCAGATCATGAACAGCAGGTTGCCATTATCCCTCAAGAGAAAAGTATATAATAGCTGTGTCTTACCCGTACTCACCTACGGGGCACAAACCTGGAGGCTTACGAAAAGGGTTCTACTCAAATTGAGGACGACGCAACGAGCTATGGAAAGAAGAATGATAGGTGTAACGTTAAGACCCTGAAACGATTTTGGCGATTTTCTACAAACGTACTGAGTCGTTAGAGTAGGTTCTTCTGATCATTAATTGATGCATCTAAGTGCTCTGCGTAAAGCGTGTAATTTATTATAAGGTTTTAAAAATACACATCGCTGCCGATCGCAGCGCACTGCTCGGCGGAATTTTAAGCCGCCCCTACCCATATGATGCAAATAACCCATATTACGTCACATGGGCGAGCTATTTGATTGGCTGACCAGGGCGCGTGGTCGATAATTTTTCCAACTTTATGGTGAACAAATGATGCTCGTAATAGTTGGAATGTTAGTTACTTTGTTTTTGTAAAAAGAAAATAACTTAAAGAGAATACACAATAGTTTTTTAGTACACTTCAGCACTTCCGGCACACAGCAAGTGTCGTCTGCTTGTGCTACAACGTACTCCATTTTGACGAGAGCTCCGCGGTCAGAGTGTCTTTTCGCGAGCACTATAATTCGACTTTGTTGCCTTGTGGACTGCAAACCTAGCGACCTGCAAACCGCGAGTCCAGTATTAGGGCAAACGCAAGCGCAAGGGGACAGGGTCTGGCCGCTTGACTGTGCCGGGATGAGCCAAGAGATGAGCAGAAGGGCAAATGTGAACGGTCTGCACGGTGCAGCCACCTGGTGGCACAGAGCTCAACCATACACAGTAGCAGCAACGAAGTGTATTCTTTGCTGCTGGTGTGTATTTTCCGCAGGAGTGTAATCATCAACACGTTGATTTATAAATGTTTAAAATGCTTTACACTTGGTTAGAGTAATATTAGCGCTTTGTTTGACTGGTTAAGCGCTGCGCCAGCAAGTGTCTGGACCGTGCAGACCGATCAGGCTGCTCACGTACGTCTACGCTAAAGTTCCTTCATCAGCTTGAGTTTATGCCTCCAGTCATTTGCCGAAATGACCAGCTTGCCTGTTTAGTGGAGTACCGGACACGTTCGGCGCTACGACAGAATGCTCGCAACGCACGCTGCTTCGATAGCTTTCGGTCGACGGCCAAGCGGCTAGCGGAGAGGTCTCGCGCGGGAGGGGGCGTGCTCCTAAACCGGAAGTGAGCGATGTGACGTCGCATCGTGACGCTGAACCAGTGAAGGCGGAGCTTAGCGCCGCTCGCTCGGCGAGCGAGTTGAGGAGGAAAAGCATAGCTAGGGAGGAGGGTAACTTCTAATCGCTTGCAGCTCCATTAATACGTAACGCTTCACTTAAATTGTGGTGCGAATGTTCTACTTAAGCTGTACCCTACGCGCCTACAAAATTTGTCCGAACCGTTTCAGGGGCCCTTTAAGGGATAAGAAAAGAGCAGATTGGGTGAGGGAACAAACGCGAGTTAATGACATCTTAGTTGAAATCAAGAAAAAGAAATGGGTATGGGCAGGACATGTAATGAGGAGGGAAGATAACCGATGGTCATTAAGGGTTATATACGGACTGGATCCCAAGAGAAGGGAAGCGTAGCAGGGGGCGGCAGAAAGTTAGGTGGGCGGATGAAATTAAGTTTGCAGGGACGGCATGGCCACAATTAGTACATTACCGGGGTTGTTGGAGAAGTATGGGAGAGGCCTTTGCCCTGCAGTGGGCGTAACCAGGCTGATTATGATGACTGTTATGATGGACCTGTCAAGTGTGAGAAACGTTCAAGCGGGCGTTCCCATGTCGACATAGTGGCCCTCTTCCCCGCAAAAGCGTAACCCCTTTATGCCCCGAGCAGACACAAAGGGAACGACAAAGAGAAGACCCGAAGGGCAGGAGCTCGTCGACTGCAGAATCTGACGAAGGCACTGATACTTTTACAGGTTCCCCGAGTTTTCCAAGAAGACATCGACGACCACAATACCGCGACGGGTTTTTTAAGGCCTTCCTGGCCCCCGTGTGAATGTGAACCGCTCGAGACTCGGATGAGAGTCACATCCGTGTACCAATGAAGTGAATACATTCTTTTCTACTTTTTTTCATCATCACGATGCCCGCTTTCGTTGTCGTTTCCCGATTCTTGCGGTGAAGACCCACCTCACCCGGTCGAGATAAACAGACAGTTTTAGTACTGCGTCATGACGATACGTACGCAGCACTCAAGCGCTTTGCGGTACGCAGGAGCGCGTGTCGCGTCAGGGCTTTTCGCACTGCGAAATGCCTATTTACGTAAGCGGGCGAGGGTTTAGACGCCGGGCGCGTCGGAGCGCATTGGCCGCGTCCGCCAGTACGTCGAACCGTCGGTCGAACAAGACGCTTTGATCTCGCTAACGTGATGTAACGTGTGGGCGCGTTCCTGCTTCGTCGAAATATATTTAGGCGTTTAAAATACTCTACTTTTAATACGGACGAAATACACGAATCATATCGAGAAAAATAAAATGCGAGTACTTACTTTCTGAGGCTGGCACAGTCATTTGCGACGAACTGTACCAAAAGCAGGTCGAGCCTTTTGCGCAAACAGCACACACTGAACGCTTTCTCAAGAACAATTTTCCTATTTTTGCTATGCATTCCCACCGTGCAGGTTCCGGGAATGGCTTCTGCGCGTTCACTTCACGCAGCAAAGCCAAATCGTACGCCATTGAAAAGTACAGCCTTCCGCTGGTCGCCTTTGACGATGCCATTTTGGGAAAATATTTTGTCTCGCGCTCTCCCGAACAACGCAGCGGCCACGTACGCATCACGCACCGTTCGTGTTGCGTTCTGCCCATGCGCACTTTGCAGAACGTAGCGATCTTACGTACGCAACGCCGTTGCGTACGCTACGTGCGCAGTACTAAATCTGTCTAATACGCGTTGTTTCGTGCGTCATTTGTTTGATTTTGCGCGTGTGAGGTTGCTTTAATATAGCGCTTCTGTAGCCACAATAACAGGTCCAGTGATAAATATGAACGCGAAGGCAATTGCTGGGGATCTCCAACCGCAGTCACAGCCAGTATTACTCGAGACTGAGACTATTGTCAAGTATAGGTCCGTCCATGCTTCAGAGCATACCACTATATATACAAGTAAACTTCGCGAAACCCACGCTTATAACCCGATGCTGTCGAGCACCGTTTCGAATGCAGTGCAGATATTTAGTTTAGCTTTTCTATGCACGCATAATATTCGAAATTGATCGTATGCCGTGGCGGCGGTCGCCCCGGCCATTCTTACCACTTGTAAGTTTCAAAATGTGTGAAGTGATCCAAGGTACTTTGGCACGTTTTGCTAGATCTTTTGTGCTTATGCCTCGCTGCAGTTGTCGACCGATCAAATTAAAGGGGAAAAAAAAGCTCCAAGGTACTCCATAATCAGTTTTAACCAATTATTGCAAACTTTATTGCAATGAATTGCAAAAAGAAAAACTGAGAAACAAACAAGTTTCGAGGCAGGGCAATTTTCGATGCATCTAGCAAACGAGGGCTCGAGGCACAAAATTGTTTGAACTGCTTCCGAGTTACAGGGGGAAAAAACGGGGGGAGAGAGAGAGAGAGTTAAGCAGATAACTTGAATGACAATACCTCGCGCAATATATCTTCTGGAAACGCTTTGAGGCTTTTATTTGTTGCACGAAGGTCTGTATAAACAGAACGACCGCCTCGCGTCACCGGTCTACGCGCATGGTACGTATGTACTGGCCGAGATGACGCGCGCCGTAGCAGACGACGCGGTTCTCGCCAGCCTGTACGGAGCGGCGGGCGAGGAGGACATCGCGGCACCCTAGTTTTAAGGTTAAGCAACGTAGAGAACACGCCAGATTGTGTTGCGATTAAATCAGTGTCTTCACGATGCGGCGTTCTACTCCGACTTAAAAGAGCTGATGGGTTAAAAAAAGTGTGTGTTAAAATGCTCACCTATGTCACGTTTATCTTTTATTGCTGAGCCATGGTGCAGTATGTGGCGAATTGTCTTTTTCTTTTCGCATAAGGATGACCAGAACGTCTATGGGTAATTGCGCATGAAATTGGGCAACGTGTAGCCGAAGTAGCGCTTCATTAGAGTGAGCTGCTTGGACTGCAGCATATTGACGATTTTATTACAAACACCTGAGCATTTCAACCTTCTCACTGTTCAACTGTAAGAGTTGTCTCGTAATCCAAGGATTGGGTTTAGATGTCCGCTTTATTTTGTTCGAATAAATTTATTCACACAATACCGGCATAATTCTTTGAGTTTCTCCCACAATTCAGAGGCTGAAACACCCTGAAAGGTACTAAGTTTCAGGTCCAGGTAGCCTAATATAGAAGAGTTGACTGTTGGGCTAGTTGGTCGTCCATATTTGAAGTAGTAACTTAGCGCGATAAAAACACGGAAACAAGAAAGACGGACAAGGACAAGTGCTACTCACAACTGTTTAATGGAAGGAAGGATAGTACATATACATCCTCTTGTCACGCGTGCGCCTACCAGAAGAGAAGCAGGCACATGCACTGCCATGAACTTCCTGGCGACACAGGTCTGCAGTTCCTAGATTTAAAACTGTCTTTTGAAGCTAGCCACATCTGCTGGGCCTATCAACCGCGAGCCATGAAGCAATTGCTGCCGTACGAGTCCGCACACTCTAAGGTAATGAAGCGAGCAGTAGGTAATCTTTGCTTGGAATCGGCTTTGCGGAAATCGTGCGTGCACCAAATGCGGTCTAGTTTCACGTCCCAAGTTGGACGCCTTTTGGCAGCTGGTTTCCCTTTAACGGTCGTCAACGCTATAGTAGAGTCTCTTCTGCAAAAAGTAAAGCTTGGAGCACGAAGGGCAAGAACAGAGGTCAAACTACCGAAAGTAAGACAGAGGTTATACCCTACGGTCACAAGGTGTCACACAACCTTAAAAAGGTTGCTATCCCAATACTAGATGCCGAATTTAACTTCTTGCGTGACCGCCTTTGATGTGCATGTGCCTGCTTCTCTTCTGCTTGGTAGGCGCATGCGTGACAAGAGGATGTATATGTACTGTCCTTCCTTCTACTAAACAGTTGTGAGTAGCGCTTGTCCTTGCCCGCCTTTCTTGTTTCCGTGTTTTTATCGCGCTAAGTGACTACTTCAAATATAGCTTAATATACTTTCAAGCATAGCATGAGGGAAAGTTTTCAGAGACAGTTTTTCTGGGAGATAATTGCGAGCGTCGATGTCACACGTCACATAAACAATTTCATGGTCAGAAATTCTCTGTTCAACTGACACTACCAATATTATAATACATACATACATACATACATACATACATACATACATACATACATACATACATACATACATACATACATACATACATACATACATACATACATACATACATACATACATACATACATACATACATACATACATACATACATACATACATACATACATACATACATAAGGGCCTCCTCAATGCCATTAGCTCGGCTGATATGGATGATGTCGCTCGCACAAAACGGGACGAGAAATCCTGTAGAGGGCACAATCGCACAAAGAGCGGCGTTGAATTGTAGAGCCATCCTTGTGCGTCATGAAAATTAGGGTTGCGTTGATGCGACAAAAAAAGTATTATAGTCAGCCGCGCACAACGATTCCGTGCCTGACGTCATACACCCTTTGACGGCACTGGAACTAGTAAATCTTTCTCCTGAGCTAGTCGACATATTGCAGTCTCAGTATTTTCCCACCTTAAAAAAAAATACCGAAACTCCTTGTTGGTCTGGCTGTCGAATATTTGATTGTGTAATCATAACTTAGATATGTTGGTGAAAACGACTTTGTCAAATGTGCAGAACCATTACAACACCATTAGAACACTGAATTGGATTTTTGATATCGGCATATGTCATTTCTCGCGTTGCTGGTCCACCAGCCGAAAACGTTTAGTAAAGTCTTCCAAAAAGTGCGTCGTCTCTTTCCTGCGTATGTTACGTCGGGTCCTGCGTGCTGAACTTTGAAGAAACCCCCCATATATATATATATATATATATATATATATATATATATATATATATATATATATATATATATATATATATATATATATATATATATACGCACATTACAGCGAACCTGTGAATGCAACTAAAAGCGCTCGAAAACGTTATATGTCATTTTTTCACTTTTTTTTCCTGAAAGAACTACATCATTCACGAAGTTTCCATTTTTGAGAAATTATAGGGAATGCTGGAGGTCTTACGCAGGAGGTAAATTCCACGAGAGGTCGAAACAGGTATATTTGACATTTTATAAATTTTTATCGTAATTTTGCACATTAGACGCACTTCACTGAATAGTGCTAAACTGATATTTGTTTTTAAAAACAGCTATATCGGTAAGCGAGTGAAAAATAATCCAAGGTGATCCGGAGACGTCGATAATTTTACGAAATCTTATTCCTGTTCATTCAATGCCCGGTTATAAACTGCCGACAGTACAATCTGGCAATATCAAATAATGATGACGTATTAATAAGTTAGCCAAGCTAGTAGAAAACGTAACCACAGATACTCGGAAACCGAAACAGTGGAACGTTTTAAAATGCCGCACAAGCTATGGTAAACAAAGGCTGCAATTCTTATTGCCCACAATACTGAACATCATGTACAATGAGAAAAACATTGTCTTCACTAATGCTTCATTAAGCGAACTGAGAAGCATATTTTTAAATAGGAGCCGACTGGCAGTGAATTCCTAATAGCACGTGACACATTTCTGTTTAGCGTGAGTCGAACTTTTTTAGGTATTCTGATATATTGTACTGCTTTATTGCTCTGTTACGGTCTCACATCTGTTTTGAAGTTGTTTTTCTCTGGCATTTCTTTCTTTTTTTTCGCTATTTTAAGCACTTATCTAATTTCTAGAACCTGCAAGATGAAAGGTTGGTGTTGCATTGTATTGTGTGTTGTCGTTTTGTACTGTACGCTTCACCGATCTTCCGTGTGCTGCTCAGTGTTCTGGTGGCCAGGTCCCCTCAAGCTATCCTAAACAGCTTTTTTTCTTGGTCATCCGCAGCATTGCCTTTGTTGGTGTTTGCTGCAAATAAATTCAAATTCAATTGAAATGTGCTTCCTCTTAAATTCACGACAATACTTAAGGTGATGCAAATATAATATACCAAATATATTTATTTCCAGTGCAAATAAAAGTAAAGAAGCAGCAGCTCACGGATTTTGGGGAATTTGTGAACAAAGCAACCTTAAAAAGAAATTTCCGAAAACGCTGCATTTTTCAATCTTGCTCATTTTTGGAACTTTTTTCTTTCTTCTCTGTCCATCCCAGCTTGTTGCGATTTACAGCAGAGATAGGCCTTTAGGTGGTAAGATATATATATATATATATATATATATATATATATATATATATATATATATATATATATATATATATATATATATATATATATATATATATATATATATATATATATATATATATATATATAACCTTCTCAATCTCGAATGGTAGTAGTTGAGCGTCGCAAAAACGAGGACAAAAAATTTAGTGCCATTCCACTCTATGAAGAAGGATAACCAGCGAAGCTGCATTGGTATGACTATATTAACAACTGTATTGATTTAAATGAGTATGGCTATATTGATTGCATAAAGACACACGTAACTTCGTGGTTGTTATCGTCTTTATTTTGTCTGATTCTTACCACAGTGACCATAGCTTTGTGGTAGCTGCGACGAACAAGCGAGCGAGATAACAATCATCAGTTCGTCACCTCCCCTCCTTGTTTTCCCTCCCTCTCTACTTGCCTGCCCGAAGAAAGAATACATTCAGAGCGACCGCCGTGACTGATAACATAACGCGGAAACAGTTCATTGCACTTCTCAAAAAGGAGGCGCAACGTTCGCGTTGGAAACAAGGCCAGTATTCTGCGTCGGAGGACCCCTTCTGCGACTGAAACTAGCATGTCAGCACAGAAAGCCACGAAACCTCAAGTCGACAGGTCTTGGCGACCGTGCGTAGACTTGGCACGAACCTTCGAATCCGCGCGAAACTGTGCCCTCCTATCTCCTTTCTAGATCTCGCTCTATTCATCTCTGTAGCCCTTTCCCCAGTGCAGGGTAGCAAACCGCAAAGTAGTTAATCCCCCTGTCTTCCCCCCCCCTCTCTCGTGTTTGTTGCTTCAGTCGTTTTCGTGGCTTTGTTTACAAAAGAAGTATTACGTTTGAATTGCCTTCATTGGCCTAACTTCCAAAGCAATGCATAGTTTTCTAAATGCAGGGGGCAATAAGACTCTGTGAGCACGCATAATCGCGAGCTATTCTGCCTGCCGAGGTGGCCCAATCGAAACGCGCAAGGCGTCTCAACCACGTGGTCTCAACGCGCTGGCTTGGGTGTTCTATGTCACCTGTCGAAGCATGCTGCCATGTAATAATGGTTTCAGTATTGGGCTTATGTGCTGGAGATCCTGTGTTCTAATCCTGACATCAGACAATTTTACTAATGTTTATGTCTAACGCAGCACTTAGTCGAGAATGATGAGTTTGCGAAGCCGTTTAAAGCCAGAAGGACGAAGTTTGCAAACCAGCTAACTTCTCCTGTTCTCTCTATCTCTCTCTCACACACACACATATTTATATATATATATATATATATATATATATATATATATATATATATATATATATATATATATATATATATATATATATATATATAAAGAACCACTCTTGCAGGCTGGACATGTGTCAGTGACAGATATTTTTATATTTAGCAGACATAGACCTTCGTTTCCGATAATAGTCACGAGTCCAGCCGGTTCAATGCTGTCCGGAGAGCTTCACGCTCGACGTCGCACTGGGGACAGAAACATGTGTTTAATCGTTTCTATAGTCCCACAAGATATTCGTACCACAAGTAGGAATATCAGACAAATCTATGTACTAACCATCCTCCCCATGATGGCTGAGCGATGGCAGCGCCAGTGTTTCCTTTATTATTGTGGGAAACTTTATGGCCCAAGAATGCTAATCACGTTAAAGAACGAAAGAAAAAAAAAAGGCAGCGGCGTGTTAGAGTTGAGGAGAAGCAAAACGTTTTCAAATGATGGGGTGACGCTTACGTTTGGGTAACACAATTAAGCGAGGCGTTGCGGGGCTCTGGGGTGCACGCGAAGGAAGGTGAGTAGTACATTTCAGTTACACACCTAAATTAATTATAGCACAGCGGACAATTTTTAGGATAGCGGAGAGTATGACTAGATCGAGCAAGTATCATAGACGCCCATACGGGGGGAAGTTCGGAAGCCCGAGAGACCCCGCCCCTCCCATCCTCCCCCTGCCTCCCAATTTGTAATGGCCAGGCTTCTGTCACCCACATCTCGAGGTTTCTTTTTAGTTCTTTGTAACTTTTAATTTGTTACGTTCCTCTATTGGGTAAAAGCTCGTTATAGCATTGTTGGCGCTGGCCTTTATGTATTAATTTATGTTTTAGCTTAACTTCAGCGAACGTAATTAACTAAATTTCGTTAATTATTATTGTAAGCAACAGTTTTGGGTGCATGTGAGGCAAAACTGAGGTCATCTAGTAAACAGAGATACCTATTTGATAGCAATTTCGTGCCTGTAGACAATTTGCGAGAACTATATAGGCCCTCAAAAAATACGCGGCGAAATGAATTGGTGTTACTAATGCTTATCGTGACTGCAGTTTTTCACAGTCCCGATAAGGGTTAGGTGCCAATGCATCCGCAACATATCGAAAGTTTTGCAGTGACGAGCAAAAAACTATGTAGTTGTTTGGTAAAAGCCGCCTGCTTCGCAACCTCGACTACATTCCACAGCCTAGCTGTGGAGTAGTGTAATAAAGCAGTGTAAAAGGTAGGGGGGGGGGGGTTCTTGAATTTATATGTTCTGCGTAGAGATCGACACTGCTGATTAATAACGAACAAGTAACCGACTCAAGGCTCACAATAAATTGCATTGCACATACGACTAGTGCGATTAACAGTGGTAACCGAGAGCGCGTTTCCTCCGCTATAGTCCAGCCGTGGCGGCGCATGGTGATCCGCCCGCCCTATACCTTGGAGGTAATCTTCGGCGGGTGCAAAGAATCGGCGAGCCTAGATGGCTCGCGACTTCATGTGCGCTAAAGCCCTGGATCTTCGAAAAGTAGTTCGGCACGTGCCAACTCGCCCTTGCTCGTTTGCTGGGCTTTTCTCCGCTCGCTCACTCGAAGGCAAAATGCAGCGAGGAGGGAACATCTTTGAAAGAGACGCCGAAATATAGCGTATGTTCCAAAGCCTAATGTAACGCGGCACATCAGGCGCGCTTAATTTAAAAAATTTTCTGTTGGAACAAACTATGAGAAACGGTTTCGGGGACACGTAGAACCGAGCACAAAGCGTTCGCTTCCGCTGCCGGCACATTTCTTTTTTTTTTGAAATTTCATTTAGATGTAGAAATATTGAACGGCAGGCTACTGGCGCTCTTCATCACGCCAGCATTTGTTACAGCGAGTGTTCGCGGTGATCGAGCGAGATCTGTTCATGTTTGCCTGTGCGCGCGCGATACCATTGCTTGTTAGTTTAACTACTAGGCGAATGTGTACGGTAATTTATCGGTACGACCGATAAATCTACAACTCTCTAATACTTTGCTGTCGCTATCAATGCTTCGTCTTTCTAGTGAAACTGCGGCTTTTCTTTTTCTGTATACCTGTAAGGGAAACGTATATCGTAAACCCCATTTCCCCATTTTAACCACGCGGATGATGCTTCAGCTATTGATTCAAGTCATTGAGTGGCTCTTCCGATCGCTTTGTACGACTGAATACTGATAATGATTTTGATTATTAAGTTGCGTGTTTCGTAGATATTATTCATGATGTGTTCAGCGCTTTGTCCCTGTTCAAACAAGCAAAAAAGAAAGACTTAGCTAGAGCAGGAATGACGAGAGACATTTTACATTTGTCCCAACGTGTAACTAGGGCGCTTAAAGCGCAATGGTGATCCTATTAAATTTGCTCTTTGCAAGTGATGGAGGAATTTCGACCTAAATCGAAATCAGCAAATTTACTTCGATTTTATACTAGCATTTTTCTTAAAAGCGATCATAAAAAGTTTTGCAATCCATCTTCCCTAGTGGGAGTGATAATATAGCACTTTTTAATTAATTAACAATGTAATAACCCTGATACAATCGTTTCTGCTTTGAACTGATTTTCAGTCTGTTTTTACTCGAAAAACTACGTATTTCGTCCCATTAAAGTTATGTAGCATCTGCACTTAGTGATGCCACTGTGTTACTTGATGGTGTTCTCGATAGTTAGATAACCAGTGGTCCTGATGACATTTCCGTGCTTTCCTTCTTCGTTACTACCTTTGGAGAATCACTATTTCACAGTTATAGTTAACAAGTTATCAACGGCATCTGTTCATTCTTCGTGGCGATATGCTAAAATTCTACCACTTATATAGATACGGCAACGAGCAGATGTTAACTTCCGACCGATCTCCCTAACCTCTCATTCTTGTAAGCTATTAGAACATATAATTTATAAACATATCATACAGACTATGCCTGGAATCTAACATATACTAAGTAATTGCAGCATGATTTTCGCCATGGTGTCTGTACCATAACCGAACTTGGTTGAGTTTACTCAGGGCATGCATTACTAAAGCATTAGACCTTGGTACAAACCTTTTACAGCACCATAGCCATGGTCGTCGCCACGTTTGCTCACTTTACAGAGCCCGCCGTTGAGCACCTTCTGATCGGCGTTTGCCCGCTTGTTTACAAAGAAGGCCACGGCGGACGCAAGCACGGCTCAGACAGCCGCTATTTCGGCCACCACGGTGAATAGTGAGTGGGTAGGCGACGTAAGACTGATCAAAGTTGCGGAGGCACTGTAACTGTGTATGCCTCTCATTTATCCATTCTTCTGCGCTGCAATCTATAGTGTGCAAGCTTACCGGCTGAAGGCGATGAATGTAGGAGCCTGATGTTTGCTTTTTACCCTTTATATTCTAGTTTTTATATGGGAAGTTTGATATGGGGCTGTTGCCGTGCGCCTGCTGTCATCGTTAGCTATGTACGTGCAACAACTTCGTTCGGCAGCAGGCGCGCGTGCGCGCGCAGGAAATGCCTCTGTTTGCGACCTGCTCCAACCATGGTTCCGACCACGTAACTCTTGTCGTCAGCGCTGGTCAGATGACTTAATTGGGAGTGGTTTCCTCATTACTTACAGCGCAGATTAAAACGTGTTCGCCTGATCGTGCACAAAAATGCTGCAAGTATGGCCGAACTATCGTTCTCCCGCTGTTCGACTACTGGCGAAGAAAGGAAACTCGCTGAGCCCGCCTGTATTATTCTATACGTTTGACTTCGCTGCTACGGAAAGCGAAGTTGCTCGAGTATGTCAGTCGCACTTGCGTGAAAGAAGCCCGCGAATAGAGGCAAAGTGCCTCGAGCGGCCAGTCGCGCGGCAATTTTGCATGCATTCGCGGGCTTCTTTCACGATCGGAAAAACACCTTTATGTAGCACGTATTGAGCAACAGAAAGCCGTATCGGGAGTTTTTCATGTTGCTCTACAATTCTCTCATCGACACTTTTCATCTAATTAAATTATTTGAAAAGTTGATTGTTTAATTAAAACTAATTATGTAATTGGGCGGAATGCCAAAAATAACCCGAGTATCTCCAAGCGACAGCAAACAACATTACCTTGGTTCTGTCTCGCTACGTGGCATTTGTATATTTTTACATCTTGGTGCATGACAGCCGGGACAGCCTGTATAATGAAATTAACTCTCCCGGAGACCCTGCTGCTCTTAACAATGTATTCTCACACTTTTGTGCATGGTACTACGCCTGGCAAAGGCGTATTCAACAAAACCGTCTCTATGTCATATATTATAGGTGTTTTACTCCTTCTCTTTTGAAGTATTCCTTGAATAATTCCTTGCTAATATAAGTACCTTGGACTCCTCTTCACTCACAATTTGTCTTAGAGCAAGCATATCGAAGTAACTAACACGCAACAAACTGTAAAACAACTTGGCTCCCTTCGCTTCCTGAACCTATAAAGACATCACTTCAATATGTAAAGGTGCTTATTAACTTCGGTCAGAAGAACCCTCTTGGGAGTTTCGAATGTGAAAAAATCTACCAAATTGACTATATTTTCCTGTAAAAACTGCTATCGATTTCTTTTTTGTAATTATTTTACTGTATTTTCCCAGAGCTGTATATTGCAGTAAAATTAAGAACTTATACATTAGGAATTTCTTTAAATAACCTGCTAAACATACAAATGTCTTGTTTTTGGTCAATTTTTGTCCACGATTTTCGCAATGGGGTCTCCTCAAAAGTATGACACAAGGAACATTAGGCAGCCCTGCGTATTCGCATTCAATTTCCGTCATTATCTCATTAATTTTTTTCAGACCTTCTAGTAGGTCTGATACTTTTTTTCTGTTTTCTGAATACTTGAATCCATCTTGTGTGTGTTCTTCTGCGAAGATTTTCGAATCCTCCAAATAGACTTGACACTTTTTATTGCGACATCAATTATATGGACACCCCAGGCGAATTTCCGTCGTCGGCGTCGGCGTGATGTTCCTTATAACGTCCAAGTGCGATAACATTGCGGCCGCACGCCGTATGCTGTAGGCGCAACCTAAGCTTGCGAGAGTGAACTGAGAACCATGGTGGCTGGATGCAGCGGTGTCTTCTCGCGCTCGCAAGGGAGGAAGACGAAGAGGCTGCGCGCCGTCTCCTCCCGTGCGCAAGGGGGTAGTGGGGAGATGTGGGCGCGGTAGGAGTGGCTGGAAGGAGGCAGGTTAGTGCGCATCCTTTCTACTACAGCTGCGGTGGCCGCGCACGTCCTATTTTAAAAGAAATCTGCCCTGGATTCGAAGGCTAGCCGACCTGAAATAGCTGATGGCCTCGTGTGCACTGTGTTCCGCACGCCTAGTTCACATTGAAGCGAGAGGCGGCACGAAGGGGAATTCGCTAGCCGCTGCTGCCGCTCTTATCACGCCAGCGTTCTGACAGCGAGTGTCGGTGGTCATCGAGTGAGATGTGTTCGTGTTGCCGTATGCAAAAATACAAACGTGTATTGTAGGAAAATGTGTCGATAGAATCCGCTGCTTCTGCTTCTAGGAAAAAAACCTTTTACGCTTCGTCGTTCATTATGTGAAGAAAAATAGGAATTCAAGGAGGCCCGTATAGACGGCCTCTGCACTGTGCATTCACATACACTGCCCATGTGTTTTTGGTTAATTATTATGGATTCAATAGTTCGCCAACATTAACCCTGCGCTTAAACGCTATACTTTCTTTAGCAGAACTTGTTCTTGGGCCAGTCGGTTTATACATAGCCCTCTATGGCGCCATATATTGAGAAAATAACTAAACATTTATTGCTTACTCATTGCGCTTACTAAACCAGTTCTAAACCATTGTACAATAATCAATTTGTTTATTTCAGAAATAAATGAGAAATTGGTATGTTACCCTGTGGTAACACCGCACCATAATGTAGTGCAAATTTATGCTCGTCACTGCCGCTGTGTGTGCGCTGAACGCGTACCGATGACCGTTTATAGCAAACTCCGGAATAAAACTATAAAACATTTATGAGGAACCAATTCTGGTTGCTATTGAAGAATGTGTTTAGCATGCTTTCAGAGGTGTTTAAATGTGCCGCTATGATGGGTGTATGATGGGTGGATTATTTATTCCTTTAGTGCACAGACGCTGCAGTGGGTCCCGAATCGGTCCTTGAGGAAGTGGTGCTCGTAGTAGTACCGGTTGTCTCCCGCGTACTGGTCTGACTACACTGTGTGTTATACTGCGCTATCTGTGGGATCGACCAACGAAAGCGGTTAGACAGTCACGCAGAATGGGGGTATAAGCTCCCAGAGAATGCTAAGCGCATTAAATAAAACTGGACTTCGTTAATTCAGAGAAGAGAGCCGAATTGGAACATTTGAGAAAAAATCCCAACGCTAGAACCACTTACGTGCCATGTTACCAAGCGGCAACAAACCCAAATGTGAGTGTCTAGTTTTCGTGTGAGAAGCTGCGCTTTTAAAAACGTTTGTGCCTGTATTTCCTGATCGCTGTCATCTCGTACAACATTACACACTACCTATAGCTAAGAGACAGCCCGAAATGTAAAAAAAACCGCGAAACGTACTGCCTCTGACAAAAGAAGGCCGAATGTCACGCACTATCGCGCCATGTTACCATGCTGTGACCAGCACGAATTCAAATGATTCACGCGCACAAAAACTGCCAACACATTCAAATGATGACCAGTCGTTCGTTTTTTATTGCTTCTTATGTACGTAATTTCAGTGTACATACAGCTAGGGCAGGCGTAAAAGTAGTTCGCAAAACAAAACTTCATAAGAATACAACGAGCGCGTGTGCTACTGCGTTGATGGAAAATTCGCAGGCACTGCTCCCGGGAGGAGAAATCCTGAAGTGGCAACATTGAAAAATAAGCACTTTACCAAACGTCTGCTCAGCGCGTTACTAAAACGATACACGCCTGTTTCGGAGGCTGCCTATGTTATACCAAACGGTCGCGCCAAGGGTGAAAGCGATAACCGAAGCGTCGACAAGACGCACACAAGAAATTAAGGTAATAACTGGGCTAATGCCACATCCACGACTGATTTACTTCGGGAAGGAAGAGAGAAGTATATCTAGAAAGGATCACGCACCAACCTAATGGCGGTCTGTTGTCATTTACACTTGACGTATTACCATTTACCACCAATTAAGTTCACCTCAGCATGGAAACAGCGAGATCGACGCGTTAGTGATCACGTTCAATTGTGTTCTTGCTCCTACCCAATATCTTTATCGCGTGTAATCGTGGTTCATACATGCACGGGTTACATTGCGCAGGTCAATGAGCATCGCCATTACTTATTTCTAAGAGATTATTGGTGGTCCCTGGGCGCGGTCATTTATGAGCGACTTGTCTGGTCCACGTATAGGCGTTTCCGCAGGTGAGCGGGATTTCTCGCATAAGACACTATAGTGGCACATTCAACTGGGCTGGCATATTTTCCTTGTCGCGGGTGTTTTTTTTTTTCTTTCATCACGACGAATTCGTGGGCATAGAAGAGCGAGCTTGCAACTCGCAACCCCATGCTTTTTCGCCACCCTTATTTGTGGGCGACTTCCGCTCTTCTGTCTCGACGCCCCGGCTCCTCTTTCCTGGTGGAAGAGCCACCCTTTCGCTGGAGAGTACCCGCTACACACCGAGAGTACCGTACAGTGGAAGCATGCTGAATACAACCCCTCTAACTGTTCACAAGAAGACGCATGGATATAGCTTGATAGCATGACTTAACGAGAACTGATTCCATGCACACATTCGGTATGGCTCTCTTAACAGTCTTAAGTTTGATTGCACCGCACCTCATGGAAGAAAGCCCTTCTGTGTCCGAGGCGAGTAACGCGAACAATTAAATTAAATTATGGGGTGTACGTGCCAAAACCACTTTCTGATTATGAGGCACGCCGTAGTGGAGGACACGAAAAATTTCGACCACTTGGGGCTCTTTAACGGGCACCGGAATCTGAGTACACGGGTGCTTTCGCATTTCGCCCCCATTGAAATGCGCCCGCCGTGGCCGGGATTCGATCCCGCGACCTCGTGCTCAGCAGCCCAACACCATAGCCACTGAGCAACGACGGCGGGTCAACGCCAACATGTATGACCTTTCTTTGCTGAAATTCTGATCGCTAAAAATTGCAATGATTATGAACCACCAACGCGCAGTTGATACCTGAAATTCAACCCCCTGCCATAGCTCCGGAACTGAGTTAATATATATATATATATATATATATATATATATATATATATATATATATATATATATATATATATATATATATATATATATATATATATATATATATATATATATATATATATATATTGTTACACACGAGGTGTTTTAATGCAGAACCAGATGAATCTGGTTGATAGGCGCGGTTGTTGAAGAGCGGTCTCGCGGCAGCTTGGCTCACGTCGTTCTCTTCTTTCTTTCATCTGGTTGTTTGCGTGGCAGGCGTGGTTCATGACAGCTTGTGACATTTCCCCGCTGGCAGACGAAGCCCGCCGGGCGAGTCAGTCATCTCGCGGATTGTAACGCCTCAGACGCGCGACGTGTGTCACTTCAGCCTTGGCCGAGCGTCGTCCACTGCTCGTGAGACGCGCAATGCGATAGTTTACATCGCTGAGGCGCTCCAGAATAACGTAAGGGCCGACGTAGGGGACGAGAAACTTCTGGCACAAGCCACGCTTCCGCAACGGCGTCCAGAGCCACACAAGGTCACCAGGATCGAAGGAAACGTGGCGGTGACGCCCGTCATAGCGTATCTTGGACCGGTCCTGCGATGCTATGGTGCGTAGCCTAGCGAGGCGTCGCGCTTCTTCTGCTCGACATAGGAGCTCATCAATTGATTTGTTGTCATGAGCGAAGTAGGGAAATATTGTGTCGAGGGTGTAGCGCGGCGGACGAGCATACAGAAGGAAAAATGGTGAGTAACCAGTGGTCTCGTGTCTCGCGGTATTGAAGGCATATGTAATGAAAGGCAAGATACTGTCCCAATTCTTGTGTGCTGAATCGACGTACATGGACAGCATGTTGGCAAGCGTTCTGTTTGTGCGCTCGACCAGACCATTAGTTTGTGGATGGTAGGGCGTAGAATGGCGGAAGCTACATGAACACAGACGAAGGGTTTCTTCAACCACGTCCGCGGTAAACTGTCGCCCACGATCGCTGATTACTATGCAAGGAGGTCCATGTCGGAGTATAATGTTAGCCAGCAAGAAGATAGAAACTTCTGTAGCTGTGGCCGATGGCAATGCGGCGGTCTCACAATAGCGGGTAAGGTGATCTACGCAAACGATAACCCAACGATTACCCTTGGAGGATCGCGGGAAAGGGCCCAGAAGATCTATACCAACTTGCTCAAAGGGGACGCTAGAAGGGGGAACTGGTTGAAGCAGGCCATGTGGCGCTTGTGGCGGACGCTTGTAGCGCTGGCATGTAGAGCAGCTGGCGACGTACCGTTCGATATCTTTCCGCATCTTAGGCCAGTAAAAACGTTCTTGAGCCCGGTAGAGTGTCCGTGTGGAACCAAGATGACCGGAAGTTGGGTCATCGTGCATGGCGTGTAATACTTGGTGGCGAAGGTTCGTGGGGACAACTAAAAGGTAGCGTGCACCGGTGGTCGAGTAGCTCTTCTTATACAGCGCGCCACCATCCCGTAGGCGAAAGCGACTGCCCGCAGGTGACTCCTGTGCTGCCGCGAAGAGCGGTTGTAAGCTCTCGTCCTTGTGCTGCTCGGATATGACGGTACCCATATCCGGAAATTCCGGGGACACAAAAGCGATGTACTCATCAAAATTGTCCGCATCACATTCAGTTGTTTCAAGTGGCATCCGAGAGAGACAATCAGCGTCAGCATGCCGCCGACCACTTTTGTAGCAAATAACGAAATCGTATTCCTGTAGACGGAGGGCCCAGCGCGCAAGTCGTCCTGAGGGATCCCACAGATTCACAAGCCAGCATAGCGAATGATGATCTGTAACGACAGTGAAGGGGTGCCCATAGAGATACGAACGAAACCGTTGCACGGCGAAGATGACCGCCAGACACTCTTGTTCGGTGACTGTGTAGTTGCGCTCGGAGCGGCTCAAGGACCGGCTAGCGTAAGAGATCACGTGCTCTCGGTCGCCAACACGCTGAACTAGCACAGCACCGATGCCTACGCCACTGGCATCGGTGTGAATCTCAGTTGGTGATGAAGGATCAAAGTGGCGAAGAATTGGTTGGGATGTCAACAGGAACTTGAGCTGGCGAAATGATGAGTCGCAATCTGCAGTCCATTCAAAGGGAACGCCTTTTTGGAGAAGGCGTGTAAGGGGATGAGCCATGTCAGCAAACCGGGGAATGAAGCGGCGAAAATAGGAGCACAAGCCCAAGAAACTTCTTAACTGCTTGACAGAGTTGGGTACTCTAAATGCTTCTACGGCCGCAGTCTTTTGCGGATCTGGTCGGATGCCTTCTTTAGCGACCAGATGGCCTAGCACAAGAGTTTGCCGTTCCCCAAAACGGCATTTTTTTGAATTGAGCACAAGACCCGCTTTCTCCAAGCAGTTCAAGACCAAATCCAAACGTTTGTTGTGCTCACTAAACGTTCGCCCGAAGATCACAACATCGTCTAAGTAGCACATGCAAACTTCCCATTTTAAGCCGCGTAATATCGTGTCCATGAACCTTTCGAACGTTGCGGGCGCGTTACACAACCCGAAAGGCATCACGTTAAACTCGAATAGTCCGTCGGGTGTTACAAATGCTGTCTTTTCTCTGTCGTCCTTGTGTATAGGAATTTGCCAGTAACCTGACCGTAAATCGATTGAGGAAAAGTAAGATGCCGCAAAGAGACAGTCGATGGCGTCGTCAATTCGGGGGAGCGGATATACATCTTTCTTAGTAACGGCGTTTAGGCGACGGTAATCAACACAGAACCGCCACGTACCGTCTTTCTTCTTCACCAATATTGCGGGGGCTGCCCAAGGACTAGATGATTCTCGAATGACGCCTTTGCATAGCATTTCTTGGACCTGATCACTGATTATCTTGCGTTCTGATGGGGATACACGATAGGGTTTTTGTCGGATTGGCTGGGCGGCTCCTGTGTTGATGCGGTGACGAGTTCTGGACGCAGGAATTGATGGCGGTCCATTGTGCTGCGCAAAGTCGAATACCGAGGTATGTTTCGTAAGCAGGGCCATCAAAACTTGACGCTCATTATCGCTGAGTGACTTATCAATCATGGAAAGTATCTTCGAGCTCCCGGAGCTCGAGACACTGGTTGCTCCTTCATCGGGGAGTTCCGCAAGTACTGCCACCGATACGGGAGAGTCTGTCGGAAACGTGGCAATCTTTAGGTCTTGAGGTAGCACTGCCGCTTCAGAGGAACAGTTTAGCGCCCACAGCCCCGCGCATCCATTGGTCATTGAGACCACGCAGTGCGGAACTAATACGTTTTTCTTGAGGCAGTTCCGATGTACAGGTTCCACTGCAGCATCGAACGAGACAGGAGTCGGAGATGAACAGGCGACGGCAACACGCATCGCGGATAAGGCGGGCACAACTGTATCCTCAGACACGCACAGCACACTCTCCGGGCAAGCTTCACCTTCAAAGAGCACAGGTGAAACACTGGTGTCGACACTGAGTTCTCCCGTCCGGCAATCAACATTCGCACCACACAACTGCAAAAAGTCGATCCCCAGAATCACGTCATGCGAGGAGCGAGGAAGAACAGTAAACTCTGCATTAAAAACTTTCCCACCCAAAGACACATCCACGTTACACACACCAACCGGGTATAATGCTTCACCACTGACTCCACGGAAACTTGTGCACTGGTCCCAACGAAACATAACCTTGCGTCCCAGAAGGCCTTTAAACCCCACACTCATGACCGAGACAGTTGCTCCCGTGTCGACTAAAGCCATTGTGGAGACCCCATCAATCAGTACATGAACCTTATTCTTTAGCATGAAAATAGTTGGAGGCAGTTGAGTCGGCAGCACACATTTTCCAGCGACCTCACCTCCATCGGCCGCGCTGGCTAGTTTCCCGGCGGGGGCGACACGAAACGGCGCCGAGGCGATGGTGACGTGAATCGCGGCCGAGGGGATGGTGATTGGGAGGCTCGGAAGGCTGGTGGTGGCGTCAGAGTACGGTCGGAGGCAGGGGAGCGGTAGCGGTTCCGGGTTCTTTCTGCTCCAAAGTAGGACTCCTGGGCGGTGCATCGGTCCTCTCGAAAGTGGCTTCCTGAAGAGGAGTCTCCTGGCCACTGAGTGCGCAGTGTACGACCGCTAGACCGCGTAGTCGGCGCTGACGATCCGTAGTTTGATGCTCGGCGTCGGCTATAGTACCTAGCTATATGGCCAGGCATGCCGCAGCAGTAACACACTGGCGAAGGGCGAACTTCAGAATGCGGATTGAAGTAATCTGCCGAAGACATCGGTTGAGGGTAACGAGGCTCTTCCCCTTGAAAGTCGTAGGTAGCGGCGAGTCTTCGTGGACGAAAGTTGCGTGGGCGTGGATCAAAGCGTTGAGGGGGCGAATCATTGCGTGGTGGTTCGGTCGTAATGTAATGCGGTTCGTCTCTGGAGCCGATAAGATCCGCGACGTTCACCGAGTGGTTCCAAGTAGCCGAAGGGGGTTCCCGAAAAGTGTCTCGGAAAACGGAGGAGCTGCAACGAGGCGCCGCATAACGTGCCTGTTCGTCATGTCGCTGGAGCTCCTCGCGGACTATCTGGCGGATGGCGGACGAAAGGTCTGGGAGCAGAGGACTCGTGTCAACACTTGCTACAGTCGTTACATTGGCCAGCCGTCCAAACTTTGGTGTAATTCGGCGAGTCTTCAGCGCCTCGAACGTACGGCAGTGCCGTATCAGTTCTGATACAGTGTGCAAGTTCTCTTTACCAATGAGGAAGTTGTACACGTCTTCCGCTATTCCTTTTACCACGTGCCCCACTTTATCTTCCTCTGTCATTTGAGGGTTGACGGTGCGGCACAGCTTCAAAATTTCTTCGATGTAGGTAGTGCAAGTCTCGCCGGGTACCTGAGCTCTCTGGGCTAATGTGAGTTCCGCACGTTTCCTCTTTGCGTCCGAGTCACCGAAACACTTTTTGATTTCCTCAACGAAGCGTGTCCAAGTAGTTAGCATGTCCGCGTGGTTGTCGTACCATACCAACGCCGTGCCGGCCAAGAAGAAAACAACGTTCCTAAGCTGACTGGCAGCGTTCCAGTTATTGTATTGGCTTACCCTTTCGTAATGGGTTAGCCACTCATCCACATCTTCCTCTGCCTTCGCCGAGAACGTGCGTGGCTCTCGGTAGTGCTGGATAGGGACTGGGCTCGCCGAGGCACTGCTGGTGAGGGTATTTTGCTCTGTGGCCATGACTGAGCGCGACGGCGAAAGTCCGGCGAGGCGACGGCTTCGGCGTAGCTCTTGTGCTGGTGGCTCCGTTGTAGGTCGTGGGAGTTACCCCGCACAGCTCCACCAAATGTTACACACGAGGTGTTTTAATGCAGAACCAGATGAATCTGGTTGATAGGCGCGGTTGTTGAAGAGCGGTCTCGCGGCAGCTTGGCTCACGTCGTTCTCTTCTTTCTTTCATCTGGTTGTTTGCGTGGCAGGCGTGGTTCATGACAGTTGTGACAATATATATATATATATATATATATATATATATATATATATATATATATATATATATATATATATATATATATATATATATATATATATCAACTCAGTTCCGGAGTTAATATATATATATATATATTGCACACCATATAGGGGAGGTTGTCAAGGCATGCTGCTTTCTTAAAAGAAACGAAAAAACATCACCTGTATACCTGAAGAGAGAGAGAGAGCAAATGATAAATGAAAGGTAGGGAGGTTAACCAGGACTGAGCCCGGTTGGCTACCCTACACTGGGGAAAGGGAAATGGGGACGGAAAGATTAAAGAAAGAAGAGAAAGTCCACCGGGGATATCGTCCAGTCACTCAGTCCGGATTACAGACGCTCACTCAATCCTGTATCTTTCAAATATCGCAGCAGCGCTTTTGTGGCCTTTTGTAGCTGCGATATAC
This sequence comes from Dermacentor albipictus, assembly GCF_038994185.2. Taxonomy (NCBI): domain Eukaryota; kingdom Metazoa; phylum Arthropoda; class Arachnida; order Ixodida; family Ixodidae; genus Dermacentor; species Dermacentor albipictus. Next base: position 25,782,517 of record NC_091821.1, read on the forward strand.
GAGGCCATGGTCCCAAGATCTTGTTCAAGGTGAACGGTTTGCTATCTAACTTGTTGAGAGCTGTGCAGAGATCTTGTCTTTCATTTTCAAATGATGGGCAGTAGCACAGTAGATGGTCGATAGTTTCTTCGACACCGCAGGCATTGCACTCGGCGCTATCAGCCATGCCAATCAAAGACGTATATGCATTCGTGAATGCGACGCCCAAGCGTAAGCGGCACAACATTGTTTCCTCATTACGCGGAAGCCGTGGTAACAGCCGCAGTTGCATAGATGGATCGAGGGAATGCAATCGATGTTGAGTGAAATCAGGTGTGTGCCACTTCTCCAATGTCATACGGTGCGCTAGCTTGCCTAAGTGTTGGGCTGCGTCAGTACGCGATAAAGGTATAGAAACAAGGGTTGCTCCTTCGTGTGCTTTCTTAGCAGCGTCGTCAGCGAGGTCGTTGCCGGAGATACCGCAATGGCCAGGCAGCCACTGAAACACGACGTCGTGCCCTTTAGCAATCATGTGATGGTGAAGTTCTCGTATCTCCGATACGAGTTGTTCACAGGACCCGCGACGAAGAGATGACAGAAGACATTGTAAGGCCACCTTTGAATCACAGAATATTGCCCACCGATGAGCCGGTTGGTTGCTAATATAATCAATGGCACCTCGGAGGGCAACAAGCTCCGAACCGGTCGATGTTGTCATGTGAGAAATCTTGTATCGGATGCTTAGTGATCGTGATGGTATAACCACTGCCCCGGTGGAGCTGGTCTGGGTGGAAGAGCCATCCGTATATATGTGGACTCGTTCAAAGTAGGAAGTGTGCAAACAATCCAGACCTGCTTGCTTCAAGGCCAAGGTAGATAGGTCGGTCTTCTTTCTTATTCCTGGAACCGTAAGACGCACTTGAGGTTGTTTTAAACACCACAAAGCTGAGGTTGAACGTGCTGATGGTGTAAACCCCGATGGTAGGGAGGCACGATACTTGCTGACCTCGTTGGAGAAGGATGCCTGTGGTCGTCGTTCTGGCAGACAGGCAAGAAAGCTTGATTGAATCCGTGAAATATGACGAACATGGGCCCTGAGCGAGTCGGTGCTGATGTAAGTCGTGATCAGATGGTCTTGAGCCATTATAATGGTTCCTGCTGTTGAGGCGCTCCGCGGAAGGCCTAGGCAAACACGTAGTGCCTGTGCTTGCACGCTCTGAAGTTCTCTAAGATTGGACTTGCATATTTTAGCAAGCACGGGAGAACTATAACGTAGAAATCCGATAAAAAGTGCTCGATATAACTGTAGCATGGAGCCTATTGACGATCCCCATGTTTTGCCGGCGATGAACTTGAAGATGTGAACAATAGATGTGAGCCTCTTCTTCAAGTGGGCAACCTGAGGGCTCCAAGAGAGGTCCCGGTCAACAATGACACCCAAAAACCGATGATTTTTCTTGTAGCTGATAGGCTGGCCATTGATATATACTGTATAACCAGACATTGCTTTCCGCGTAAAAGCGACTAACGCACATTTTTCTGTTGAGATGGTAAGGCCTTGTGTCTGAAGATAGTCAGATGCCTGTGTTGCTGCTTGCTGTAGCCTTGCGCGAACCTGCAGGCGAGTGACCGCTGATGTCCAGATGCAGATGTCGTCGGCGTATATTGAAACACTCACTGTTTCCGGGAGGGATTCAGCCAGCCCCAGAAGCGCGAGGTTGAAAAGAACAGGGCTTAGAACACCGCCTTGGGGAACGCCTCGGCATGTGTAGTGGTCGGTAGTCGGACCATCTTCCGTACGCACGAACAAGGACCTTTGTGTCAAGTAGTTTCTGATCCATCGATATACTCGCCCTCCTAGTTCAACTGTGAGAAGTGCGTCGAGAATGGTTTGATGGGAAACGTTATCGTAAGCGCCTTTCACGTCAAGAAAGAGTGCGGCTGATAATCGCTTCCGAGATTTTTGTTGTTCTACAGAAGATACCAGATTGATGACACTATCAATCGATGAACGGCCTCGTCGAAATCCCGCCATTGAGTCAGGGTAAATTTTGTTGTGTTCAAGGTACCATTCGAGACGCATGAGGATCATACGTTCCATGAGTTTCCCGACGCAGCTGGCAAGTGCTATCGGCCGATACGATGCCAGTTCGAGCGGTGACTTTCCTGTTTTTAGTAGTGGTACCAGGCGGCTTCGTTTCCATTCCTGTGGGACGACACCATCTCGCCATGAGCTGTTAAAAAGGCTGAGGAGTTGTCTTCGTGCTTCTTGACCTAGGTGGCGCAAAGCACTATATGTTATCCCATCGGGCCCTGGTGAAGATGAACTCCTACAGAGCGCCATAGCAGCTTCTAACTCTTCCATAGAGAATGGAGCGTCCATACTTGTATCTCGTGGACCGGGGATGTCACCTGAAGTCATGTCAAAGGCTAAAACTGTGCCGCCGGCGACTTTCGCACAAAATTTTAAAACCAATATTTTTAAAACAATATTTTTAAAACCCAAGTGCAAGTAAAAACGTGATCCAGGGATCGTTTAGTGCAGGCTAAATATGTTACATAACACCGAGGTGACGCAAGAACTAATGCAGATGGTCCTGGTAGGTAAAGACCACCACCAAACGAAATAAAAGTAGCTTTTAGGTAGCACTCAACTTGATAAAATTGTCTACTGATACATCCTCGGCGTTTTGGAACGCCTACAACTCCATTCTATCTTTACGCTTTCACTGAAGCACATAAATCATCCTGGGGCACATCATACAGTACCATTCCTTCCCAAAAGTAACCAGTCGTGAGTGTATATAAAGCCCCCTAAACTTCGTAAAGTAGCGACACAGTCCTCCTCTGCTTTCACTGCTCCTCGTTTCTTCTCTCTTTCACGCTCCCTCCTCGACCGTGTCGCCACCTACATTGCTCGAGCATAGCAACGGCGCCAACATCCGCTCCTCGCCACCCCGTACACGCTTCCCGAGCAAAAATGGCGCTGATGCATGGCGCGAAGGCCCACGTGATGATATTAGGCCAATAGCGACGCGGCGTCGGTCTGGGCCAGGGCGCGCGAGGAAGAGGCGGCATTCTTCAAAGCGTGGCACTACTTTACGAAGTTTAAGGGGTTTTAAATGTGTAGCGTTCGTCCTGCCACCTTTCTTGTATCCGTTTTTTTAACGCTTCGCGTATTAATTTCTTGAAGATGTATACTTTCAATGAGTTTTTTTTACACGCAATATTTATTGAGTCTTCACTGAGCTCGCATCCTTCCCTCTAGGGCGCAATTGTTCTATTCGACTCCTTGTTTTATTATTATTATTATTATTATTATTATTATTATTATTATTGTTGTTGTTATTATTATTATTTCTTCCCGTTAGAGAGTCCCTCTTACCGTACGGCTCGTGCGTTTGAAAAACGCGGCGCGAGCGGTGCGACAGCTTTTCTTGAGTGTGCTTCTTTGCATCAAGTAAAGATGGCGCCACTATTTCTGTTTCAATCATCGGAGTTGATCCAAGCCCCTCCATCGACCGTTATTTCGGCGCACAACTATGAAACCCGATGCACGGTCGTAATGAAATCGGTGGTTCCAACTGAAAGACGTCGGTAGAGAGGCTAGAACGTCGGCTCATTTGACATTATCTTTTGTTGTGTATTTTTGTATATTTGCGAGCACAATATCCCGTGTTGCTGGATCGAATCTTAGCAAGTGCTACTTAATCTCATTAAGTCGCTTCTTTAATATTTGTTTGTCACCAATGTGAATGTTATTCGTCTCCTGATTTGCGTAAATACGTTCTTTAAAAGAATTCATACTTTAACCACCAGGAATATTAATTTAAATTAAGTTATGGGGTTTTACGAGCAAAAACCACTATCTTATTACGAGGCACGCCGTAGTGGGGGACTCCAGAAATTCGGACCACTTGGGGTTCTTTAACGTGCACGGGTGTTTTCGCCCCCATCGTAATGCGGACGCCGTGGCCGGGATTCGATCCCGCGACCTCGTGCTTAGCAGCCCGACACCATAGCCACTAAGCAACCACAGCGAGTAAGAATATTAATTTACGTCGTCAAAAATCTTTATAAAATGCTGTCAAAAATTGTAATAAAAGTTATAAAAAGCAAGACACCTAGTCTCTAAAGTATAAACCTCATGGAAGCGATCTGGCGCGCAACGGCGACAAGCGACGCGATGGAGATGGCTATCGCGTTCGCTTGTCGCCTACGCCCCGCACGTCGAACCCCACGCAATTAAGCGACGACTTTGAGCGACGGCTTCCCGGTCTTGCTGGTATGAGGGCAGCAAATACGCGCCGAAACTGGCGTGACGCGTGCTTTATTAACTTAAGTTGACCTGTTTTACTGTAAAGAGCTACATAAAATATTTCTGAACCTCTAGCAGTAGGTTCTTATCCTTGCACGTATCAAAATTGGGTCGTTTGCTCGTTCCGTGCGACAATCGGTAGTACTCGACTGATGTACTACACCCAGTTCCGGCTTCACGCTATTGGCTAGTCGCTCTTAGCACTTTCGGGCGACGAGCGAAGGATTCTAGATATCCAGACCTGAGTGATCGAGCGACAAGAACGCGTGGTCTGTCCTCGCGCCGGCCCGTTTCGTCGCTTGAAGCCGTCGCTCATTGCCGTCGCACCCTCTAATCAAGGGTTCGACGAAAGTTCGTCTGGTCAGGCATGGAAATCTGGTTTCTTATGGTGGCAGCCTTTATCAGCAAACGCACGGCACGGCGATGGGAGCGTCAATATCGTTTACCACGGCTAATCTACAGTAATGGAAGCCTTGGAAAGAAAGGTGCTGGTCACATTCAACCCGGCACCTAGAGTTCTTTATCGCTACGTGGATGACTGCTTCTGTATTTTGAAGAAGCAATACATCCAACGCTTCCTGGGGCCGAATCTTATAACGGTTCGGTTGGGGGAACCGTTCGTTTGGCCTCGCTTGATTGGCTAAAATTTTGATTACGTCACTGGTCGTCAGAGGCAGCGGGGTGGTATTGCAATTTATGAATATGTCATGCATCTGTCAATCATCTTCAAAGCGAACCGGTCGTAGGGAACCGGCGAAGGGTTAGTCCGCTTTGGGTTCCGTTGCTGTGGCTTGACTGTTGGCTTGCGACCGTGGCCGCGCGCGCCGGTCGCGCGACCCCGCGGAGACACGCGGGCGTCGCGCGCGCGTGCGTTGGTTATTTCGGAGGTTATTACTTGCGTTTGTCGTCTGCTTGGCGTTGCTCTTTCAGTGTCGACCACGGCTGGAAGTGCGATACGCGTTTGAAGAAGTGACGGATAATGAGTTGAACCGCCCTTGCCGGCTTTCTAAGTTGACCTTTTGCAGGCTACGCTATCAAATGGGGGAGACTCGGGTGCGAGCGTACCAGTAATCATTCCACGCAGAGGAAGGAATATTGCGCGCTGCGGTTCACTGCCACCGGCCTGCAGCTCCCAGAGGTCGGTCGGACGCGAAGCATTAATCGGAAGGGCCTAGATCTCTGCTGCCGACACTGTCCACAAAGTTGCTCTCGCAATTACTGTGTTGGCCGGTAGAAGGGCTGGGTCAGCTTTCCCGTGACCTTCGCTTCAAAGCCAATGCCAAGGAGATATTTGCATAGCGAGATCGAATTCCCAGTGCTATCGCCAGCTTGGATAGCTCACAGATCGCCGTTCAGCAATCAGAAGGGTTCAACTTAGGCTGGTTCAGCGCTTCCTTCGTTCTGCTGATAAAACTATACCGTCAGGATGGGGAAGATATTACGGAGATCTCTTATTTGGCTGCCCTTCTTTCTCTAGTTCGGGAGTGCCACACTTTGTTCCTCAATTTCACGGCACAGCGCGCACTGTCAGCACCACACTCTTCGATTTTACTTCGCGCAGGCAATGCAGGGCCCGTATATCGTAATGTTCGATTTCAAGTCCCATTGCTTCCATCACGCGACGCGCCGTGGGGCAGATCGCAGGGAAAGCGGCAGCGTGGTGGCAAGCAAGTCATGTCCGAGCCGATGACGAAGGGCGAAAAAAGAAGGAAAATTGATATAGTCGGCTAGTAAAGGTGTCCCTAAGAACCAGTTCACGGTTTCGTCGTGCTCGGTACTTAAGAAATCCTTGCAGTGTGTTCCTGTTGCGTGCATAGTGCGAGCTCCTGATAGCAGACGACATAGCACTGCGCTCTGCCAACTCATTTACGCTTGCGATACCGCCTGTCGGCTGAGAATAAAAATGAATGACATTAATAAATTACTTCTGCATTGCGTAAACGCCCGGCACCACACGTTTATACTTTAGAACTTGGCGCATAATTAATATTTAATTTATATTTTACATTCATTTAGCAAGCTGAAACATTCTGCAATTCCTCGATTAGCTCGTCATATAATGACGTGCACTTCAGAGGTGACACCCTCTCATTTATTGGCCGCGTCCTCCCCTTCTTCCGTCACCGGCTTGGGAGTGGCACATCTAGTGACGTAAGCAGCGAAGCGAATGGTTCGTATTCCGAACCGTTATAAGATTCGGCCCCTGAACTGCCTGAACGCCCAAAATACGCACATACGATTCACCGTTGAACACGAGAGGGACAACTAGTTGCCTTTCTTGGATGTACTGGTTCGTCAGGATGGGGGCGCTCTGGCCTTCTTAGTATACAGGAAGCCTACGCACGCAGGTCGTTACCTCAGGTTTAATTCTTGTCATCCTTTCGGCCACAAGGCGTCCATAGTGCCGTCCCTGATAACACGCGCCGTACGCGTCTGCTCAGGCGACGATGCACTGAAAAAGGAATTATGGACGATCCACTGTGAGCTAACCCGCAACGGCTACCCTAGTCGTTTCATATGCAGGACCGAGAAGCGGATATTAGAGCCAAGCTCGGAGAACAACACGACAATCTGTGCACGTGCAGCCATCCCTTACGTCCAAAGAATCAGCAAGGTACTGTCGTGCGTATTTTCAAAATACTACTTGCGCACTGCCCACATCCCGACCAGCAAGCTCCGGAACCATCTAATGAATATGAAAGACAGGTTACTTGTTGAATCATTCCGAGGAGTCGTGTACAAGATACCGCATGCGCATATTGCCACAACGGATATATTGGTGAAACAGGGACGCTCTCCAGACGTCTCAAGGACCATAAACGTGACGTAAGAAATAATAGTCACACGACGAACGCTATTGCCGAGCATGCGCAGGAACATAGTCACAAGATTGACTAGGACAATGCCACTGTTCTTGCCAAAGTAAAGAACACGTCATCCCGGCAGCTGCTAGAATAGCCAATCATTCAATCGACGCCATCTACGATGAACCGGACACCAGGCACTATGCCTGCCATGACGTTCGTTACGTCACGTGCTGGCTACATAAGTGCCGACGATTTCCTGTCCAACTCAGTGAACAAGGCAACCGTACGCGATTCCGAAACGTCGTATTATACATCAGACTTGGTCAGTGACCGTGATCCCCTTCAACATCGCCCTAATGCGTGGGGTTTGGGCTTAAACGGCGTTGCCAGCATGAGGGCAGCTAATACGCGCCGAAACTGGCGCAACCCGTGCTTTGTTAACTTAAGTTGATGTGTTTTACTATAAAGAGCAGCACAAAACATTTCTGAAGGTCTAGCAGTAGGTTCTTACATTACATTAGCTACGTATACATACCTGGTACCCAGGGGCGTAGCCAGGAGGGCGGGGGCTTATGGAGCTTCAGGCCCCCTCTCCCCCCTTCCCCCGAAATATCTTCTTGCTGTCATGCACTGCCGTCCCAAACAAACCCAGGCGCCGGAAATCATTCTGGATTTTATTTATAATGGTTTTTTTTCCGCTCGAACAGACATTTCGGCACGAACATTGCGAACTCGGGCTGGATTTCGTGGCGACGCCCATGCATCGGGAGTCACATAACGCAATGAGCCTCGTTCGAGCGCAAAGTTTCAAGAGCATTTTGATGGCGAGCGAGCTCGTCGCGGCATATCGCGGAGGCCGCGGAATCTACGGAGCGCATGCATTTCAATTCCGAAACTTTATGGGCATAAAGTTCTCATAAGCTTTTCATGCGAAAGGTGCATTGACATTTCCATGCTCAGTTAGATTTTCAATTCCAGAACTTTGTGAATTTAATGATCTTATAAACATTTGACGCCAAAGGTGCATTGACTTTTCTAAATTTGCACATCGCACCATACAATGATACAAGCCAAATCAACACACTATCAGTGAAGTTGACAAAGCACGCAGCGAGGTCCGATGAAACAAAGCGTTGTGGTGGTTCATTTGTGCCGTCATGTCACAGAATAGAATATCAACATTTTTTTCACCTGCGCCAAAGCATCCATGTCAAGACACTAAAATCAGCAAAGGTAACTACGTTCTTATTTATTTTCCTACTTTGACTTTTATTCTCGAGGACACATTGAGCCTCTTCAATTTTCTTGTTCTCGCTACCCGCGGGCTGCCAGAGCCAGGTGCGTTTTTCTCTCAAGTGTTTTTCTCGTGTTGCCCCGACCACCGCGCGGCGCACTTGGGTGCGCGTTCGTTTTTCTCTGGCCGAGAGGATTTTGGCCTGGCAGAGTTTTGGACGTTTTCTGGCTAGCAGACGAGAAAAAGAAGCAATGGTCGCTCGCTGCCATCACTGTGGGGACTCGACGGATTGCAACGTGTTCGCTTGAGTGCAACCTCTCCGGAAAGTCTTGTCTCATCGGTGTAGGATACCGAGCAGTATGGTATGCGTATCGTTATCTGTGGACCAAGCGTCCGACGTTTTCTTCGATATTCCTTCGTTAGCCACATAAAGTGCTCAAAGTAGGTATTCGATTGTGGCCAACATGCTTTCGTTTGAGGCTTTTTTTTTTCATTTCGATGACCCCGCCGCACAAAAAAAAAAAAAGAAGACGTCGCGTCGCAGCGAATTGTTGCATGGGGAAAGTTCGATTTTGTTTCTTCTTTTGCGGAAAGCAATGGGCCACGGAACGCTTCAGTTACCGGACTCTCTTACTATGTTATTGCGGCAGCAATTATATGGACACTCCATGCAGGCACATCCTGCCGTCGCCCTCATGTTCAGTATAAAGCCCAATGGCGATAAAATCGTGACCGGGCGCCGCATGCTGTATGTGCGAGTGAAACCGTTGGGGGGTGGGGAGTGGCATGGTTGAGCCAACGATGATGGCTCACTTTTGTGTGCGCAAGGGAGAAAAGTGGGGAGGAAGCGCGCCGCCTTCCGTCGCGCGCGAAACATTAGGGGGTTTGGATGGAGGAGGGGGTGGACGGGCCTTAGGATTCTGTGATCTGTAAATCTTTAATTGCGCAACATGTTCATTTGCCTTGTTTCACGCATTATATACAGTGACTTTTTCTTAGATACATATATTTGTTGGGGACTTATACGTATATTTAAATATCTTGTTGCGAGGTTTTGTGTATACGTTCAGTGATTTTTGTTTCCAGTGACACTTTTTTGCTCTTTATCAAGCTGTATCTTCACATTTGTATATTCCATTGTATTTTCGCACTTCTAATGTACGAGGGCGAGTAATATGAAAGTGAGCCTACCCACCTCGCGCAATAATGGTTCGGTTCATTTTGTGCGAGGCATGCGTACGTGTAGCACACAGGCATCTCTCATTTACAAAACTGACACGCAGGTGGGAGGATAAAGATTCTTTAATGCTCTCATACACTGGGTTGAACATAGTTGCGTGACATAATGGGCACTCCAAAAGTTGAACAGCGTGGTGTCGTGAGGTTTTTGACAGCTGAAGGTGTTTTCCAAAAAGAAATTATTCGCCGTATCGCTGCCATGCACGTTGAACATTGAATTTCATTGGCCACTGTGAAGCGTTGGAGCAAAAGGTTCAAAGAAGGACGTGAAAGTTGCGAAGACGATCCAAGACCGGGCCAAGTCACCGTGCAGTCACCCCTTACACAACTGCAAATGTCGATAAACTAATTAGACAAGAACGGAGGATAAGCATCGATGAACTGGCAGAGCGTGTGAAGTTCGGTTCCCACCATAATTCATGAACATCTCGGTTATCGGCTCTTGTGTGCGCAATGGATGCCAAGATTATGGAAATCACCGCCAGAAGACGGAGAGGTTCGGCGCTATCTTGACTCATCTGATCCGGTATCATAATGAGGGTGACGACTTAGTGTCTGCAGTTGCCACCAGGGACGAATCATGGTGCCACTATCATGAGCCTGAAACACGATGGCAATGCTTACAGTGGAAACATTCGAATTCACCACCACAAAGAAAGTAAAGGCCGTCATTTCTGCCGGAAAATTGTTGTTGACTTTTTTTATATATATCGTCAGGGGCCATTACTGATCGAATTAGCTAAACCTGGAGAGGCTATTAGTCGTTTCCGATATTGTGAAACGCCGGATCGGCAGCGTGTCGCAATCAAGAACAAACAACGTGGAAAATAGACGAATGGGGTCACCTTGCTCCACGACAATGCCCGTACCCACGTCGCTGATGTGGTTAACACGAAACTGGCAAACTTCAAGTGGGAAATGCTGCAACATCCGCCATACAGCCCTGACCTGTCGCCTTGCGACTTCCAAATTTTGGGGCAATTGAATATCCAGCTCAAGGGAACCAGGTTTGTGTCGGACGATGACGTGAAAGAGTCAGTTACCGACTCTTTAAAGCAGCAACATAAGAAGCTTTATGAGACGGGAATCACGCGACTCGTCAGTCAGTGGGACAAATGTCTAAATGCTCATGGGGGCTGGTTTTAAATAAATCACGCCGTTTGTCGTATGTTCTCATTGGCTCACTTTCATTTGACTCGCCCTCGTATATTTTGCAGAACTCCTGCTTTCTATATGGCCTCTTTGTTGCGATTATAATTTCAGTGCGATTTACTCGCTATACACGACCGGTGACAGCTGCTTCTGCGCAATGCATTGGAAGAAAGCACATCGTCATAGAGGTTTTTCCCTGGCCGTTGTGTATGTATAAAAATGTAAACGAGGTTATTGAATGACAATGTTTTAATAAAATATGCGTCCTCAACGTGTTGATTTCATGGCCTTTGCATTTTTCTTTTCTTTTTCGTTAACGCGCCAAAACCACTTTCTGATTATGAGGCACGCCGTAGTAGGGGTCTTCGGAAATTTGGACCCTCTGGGGTTATTTAACGTGCACCTAAATCTAAGTACATGGGTGTGTTCGTATTTCACCCCCATCGAAATGCGGCCGCTGTAGCCGTGATTCGATGCCGCCACCTCGTGCTTAGAAGCGCAACACCATAACCACTAAGCAACCACAGGGGGTACATTTTTATATGAGCGGCATGCACTGCTTTGCTGGTTTCTAACTGGTGCGGTTTTAAAGTTCGAGTGATATTTTCTTTATATATTAAGTATACAAAAAGCATGGAACCATTGATATAAATTATTTCGGGCACACTTTTGGGATATACGAGTACATTCTTTTATGAGAAAATACAGATTTTACTTGTCTTGACAGTGCGTAGCGTTCAAGAATTCGTCTGCAGCATCTTTGGCAATGGCAGTGCAGTTATTCATGTAGTTGATCCCTCGAAAAATTCTATAAGGAGGTGGCCGATTTGTCATGAGCCCCCCCGCCCCCCCCCCGCCCCCCAGAAGGAAATTTCTGGCTACGCCACTGCTGGTACACACCGTATAGCCCAAGACAGCGAGCTCGTTGAGTTGGTAGGCTGCCATCGTTGAAAAGAAACAACGCAAAATGAACAATCTACATATTAATGAAGCATATAACAGGTGCGCTGTACTCCCAACTAAAGTTGTATTACACTGACGAGTGTGTATAGGCGCGTTATGAGTGCAATATATGCAAGGCGCATCAGGAATTCGTGCCGCTCATTGATTTTATTTACTTCTCCTAGCGATGTGATAAAGTTCGTCTGGCTAACACACGAGGCAGAATTTTTTGGGATGTAGTACTGCCTACACTAATTCCCGGGTTACTTGATCGTTCTTTCTAACTAAAACCATGGCTGCCCGAAACCTGAAGAGCGCTCGCGTTTGTCTGACTCTTTTTCGCCCACTACATGTTGGGTTTGCGCTGCTACCCCGCCGTGGTGCCAAGTGGCTCTGACGTTGCACTGCTAAACCTGAGGACGCGGCAGCAAATCCCGGCGGGTGCTTCGCTCAGTACACTCGGGAGCAGTAGCAGACGACAACCCTTTGCAGCAAGGATGGCTGAAGTTCGCGGCTACGATTTCTCCTTTGCTCGGGTGCCAGACTGCTTCGTTTACGGTGACAGCTGCAGGGAAGACGCTGGCCTCTGTGGGAGCGGGCATGAACACGATGTTACCGTTGTTTGGGACAACCCGGTCCACATACGTGCCAGGTGCGTCCCGCAGACAAACGCAATGAACCCCATTTAGACGAAGTGGAGCTCATCTTAAGAAGTCGCTAGGTTTTGTTGAGTAATGCGATGTCTCCATCGTTTTTTTTTTCAATTCTATCCTTGCCATAATACTGCTTCTGTACCTCAATAATAGGCACGCTTTCGTTAGTGCAGACTTCTATTTCAAACAAATCCACACGGTGCGATGTCTGCATATGTCGTCGTGATCTTTCTGCCAATTAATACATGTGACATCGCCGAATAAGTGCCGTCAAAGTCGCATCAAGAAGAGTAATTGCGAATTTATTGATGAAAACGCGTACACTACTCAACGAAATAACCAAACGCACGGGTCAACAAGAGCGCGAGTTAGCGCTGTACCTCCGATGCAGTTCTGCTGCCTGCGCCGATGAACTGCCGTTCCCGCTGCAGTTTTCGCAATTTTGAATTCCCTAAGGGAGCTGCTTAGAAACGTACAAAGCTAAAGTCTGACCAACTTTTCAGTAGTTCCTTCTTTCTCGAATTTTACTAGAGAGAGATTCCGCATGATATATTTAAAGGCAGGGCAGAGCCAGCCAAAGTAGATGGGCACTGGCGGCAAGGCCAGGTTTAGTCCTCTGCGGCCATAAGCATAATATAGCAAAATTCAGTTGAGTACAAAATTCCCTTCAAAAAGGGACTTCGTTGTGAAACAAACAAATCACTCGGCGTGGTAAGTGTGCTCAGACAGCATCGAGGTGTGATGACTTCCCAAACATGACACAAACATTTCAGCGAGAATGGAACAGAAACACCATATGCAGCAACTATTAGCAATTCTCGCCACAATCTCTATGATTCATTGGGGCGAAAAGAATAAAGCTGCTAAAGAAGCACTTGCCTGCATGGTGTCCTTCCGATAAGACACAGCGTCAACTAGACCCTTTACAAACGAGGCACGGTGAAAACCTCGCACCTAAAAAAATTAACACAGTTATGCATGAAGCAACTAGCACTAGTTTAACATGCGGGAAGCCACGCATAAAAAAGGTGCAAAAACATCAAGTGCGTGACAGCTGGTACGAGGATTTATTGGGCCGCATAAAACCAACAATTTTAGTCCTTGCAAGCTTCAGTAGCTTTAACATACAACGCGATACACTCGTGCAGTCGTGCTGCCTATAGCTAGTGCAACGCGGTAGAGAAGCGGGAAACGGCATTCAGAACTTAAGCGAAATTAAACCGCATGCTGCACTGCAGACGAACTTCGTCGCTTACCCTTCTAAATATGATCGAGTGGAAAAAACACCGACACGATAAAAGAAATTAGGATGAGAACAAGAAATTACCCGCCGAATGGCGGCGATCCATTGCTACCATTGCTCCCACTGATGAGGCCTTGCGGGGAATGATTAGAACCGTATCACCGCCACATTTTTTGCCGGTATTGCAACATTTCTTCTTCGACATGCCTCGAAGCTTTGGCCACCCCACACATGCGGAGGATGTTGCTTATTTTGCTCTGAAAACGTGCATACGACAGAGAAGCACGATCAACGACGCAGCAATCTACGGCGCGTGTCTGGCTCTTTTCCCGATGATACTGCACAAGCCCGCCACCACTGGCGCGTCCATCGGCGCGCACTACGCGTATACCGTGCAGTTAGCGCGCCCTTTGAAAAAAAAAAGACAAAAAGAAGAAAAGGAATACACAAGTTGTCAAAAGTAATCCGGAGTCCTCCATTACGGTCTGCCTCATAACCACATTGTGGTTTTGGCGCGTAAACAGAGAATTTAATTTAGTTTTGCGCCGTAAGTTTTACATGGTGCACACTACGTAGTTACATGCATGACGTTCACAGTTGAAGCTACGTCGAACTCCTTTCGTGCGGCGAGTTTTCAACATGTAACACATTGTGTTGTATGTGGTTATATACGCAACTCTGTTAAAAAACAACAATGATGACAACGTTGAAAATATAGCCGTGCGTTGCGTTTCGCCGAACTGTCGGTATATAGCTCCCTCAGAACCTGTACGCAAAAAAAAGAAGGGAAAAATCAGACGCATTGCATGAGCACACTGCTGATATTCAATCGGCTTTTTCGACTTCTACAGGAAACCTCTTACGCTTCGTCGTTGATTAAGGGAAGAATAATGGGTTGGCAGACTGTTTCAGCGCTGTTTAATTATGGGGTTTTATGTGCCAAAACCACGTTTTTATTATAAGGCACGCCGCAGTGGCGGTCTCTGGATTACTTTTGACCATCAAGGGATGTTTAACGCGGCCCCAATGCACGGAACTCTGGCGTTTTCTGCATTTCGCCCGAAAGAAATGCGGTTGCCGATGCCGAAATTTGATCCCGAGGCTTCGTGCTTAGCAGCGAAAGAGCTGGTTATCTCCAACTCACTGCCAATAAACCAGAAGAAAGGGGGTTAACCGAGGAGCCCGATTTTTATTAGTCATATCATGAGAAGCCAACAAACACTAACACCGAGGACAACATAGGGGAAATTACTTGTGCCTAATAAATGAAATAAAGAAACGATAAGTTAATGGAAATGAAAGTGGATGGAAAAACAACTTGCGGCAGGTGGGGAACGATCCCGCAACCTTCGCACAAGTAATTTCTCTTATGTTGTCCTTGGTGTCAGTGTTTATTGGCTTCTTATGATGTCACTGTCAATAAAGCAGCTCACGACGTCGCACTCCTTCTGCCGACAACAACGAGGGTGAAAAATTGGCTCACGCACAAGCTTATAATGTTCTCCTAAGACGCGTGTTAAATGTTTGATGAAAGGTTTAAAATTATCAGCGTTATCTATAATAGAACGCCCCAATTATATATGACATTTCATAGCTCGAAGCTTGCCGTTCAGTAAAATTGAGGCATCTGGTTGGTGCCCTTCCAACGCATTTTGCGCATGCCACCCGAATTTTTTCGCCTATCACCCAGAGTGCATAGCTGCCACTTGTGCCGAGAACGATGCCAACAACAACGACGACAAATATAACGACGGCAACGACAACAATAACAGCGACACCCAGGTCAACTGCCTTGTCTCTCAGCGTGCGTCGCGCCTATAGAAACGGCCACCAAGTTGTCAGGTCAGTCACGGTGCGTCCGCGAGCCCAACACAAGTCCGTCCTTCTCATGTTAACTTGTTGGCCGCTTTTTTGATGGCCGAAATTTGTACTCACACAACGTTAATTTGTTAACGGAATTATTACCACGCATCAAGTACCAAGCTTCTGCATGCATAGATATCGTTTCCGAAGCTTGAACGTAATTAGTAAACCTGGTTCCCTCAGTATACATTGATCCGACGAGTTTTGCACATGTGTAGTTTGCGGCCGGCAGGAAGAAAAAAAAAGAAATACTAAATTTTGTTGCACATGTTGGCCGCTGAACCTGGAATTCGCGGTTGTTTTGTGATGATCGAGGCCAGCAAATACTAAACGTTTCGTGCACTTCTGGTGAGATTTGGCTTTTTCACGATTTTCGGTGCTCCAAAAACTTTTGTTTGTTGGGGGTAGCGTACCAAACATGATGTGTTTGGTTCGAAAAGCGCTTCTAATTGCGTTTTCTGCTAGTTGCATTTTGGGGATTCTCATCCTCGAGACGCCGCTGTCGAATTGGTTCTGGTATTTTCGTAATCTGCAAATACTTTTCCTTATTGAAAACCCACGTCTTTGGAACACGTTTAGGAGTGGGGTCGGGGGTCGGATCTCTGGTTATTTTTAAGCACTGTACGCATAGAAACAATGACAACTGCTGTAAGGATAAGGATGAAACGGTTTGGCGTTCACGATCCATCCAGTGACTGCCACTTCTAAGAAGTGCCGCGTCTGTACAATGGTATTAGCGTGACTAGCGCTCGTGTTTCATCTCTCTTCTTTGTCCGTGTTTTTAACGCGCGCTGTAAGTAATAGTAATAAAAATAAATTACACAGTCCTTTGAACGCTAATTAAAGAAAAAGGAAGCTTTAGTGACATTAAATGCTACGTTAAGCTGTCATGGAGGGGCGCTTTGCCTTCTGAAGGCTCCATTAAAATAAATGGAACTAACGCGCGGCAAGCCCACTTCCGGCAGCTCTCAATTTTGGGCCGAAACTAAACAACGTCTTAGGTAAAGGAGAAGCACGAAAAAGCATCAATAAAAAAATGTGAATGCCGTACATTCAAAGCTTTCCTGAACTGTCCACGGGCGAGTGTTACTTTTCTGCGTCTCCAACTGCCTCGAATGGCAGCACTTAGTGGCGCGCTGTCACGCTGCCCAAACAAACCGCACACGTGTTTGGTTCATTACGTGTATTGAACTGGGATAGCGAAGGGGGGGGGGGGGGGGTGCATGGTAATCCTTTGAAATGTGTGCCATCAAAAGAACGGTAAAATGATGCGTCATGTTAACTGGGCACAAGCCTCAAGCACAAACACTGTTAAAAAATAAAATAAAAAATCCCCATGATGAACACTTTCTTGCTGTTTCACACAATAAACGTTCATTCCTCCTCCTCCTCCCATGTAGTTACTAACTTGCGGCAGCAACTAACTGTCACTATTTCTAGGTGCTTAAGCTGCGGCTAGTAACGGTAACGGTGTGATCGGGGGAACTAGCGCTGTATATTATATATATTGTTACGTGTAATGGGGAGGCGCAGTTTTTTTCTATCCATACTCTGTAACGTCGTTAGAAGACGTCGTCACTGTATCATGATCATCGTAGTACATATCGACACTAAATACGTCGACACAATACGTCGAACAGCAGCACAAGGGCGCAAATATGGGAGACGGTGGAATAGGCAGTGTGCCTGTCGACTTATACTGGAACACTGAGCACCGCATGCATAAAGTAAAGAACGGGGATAAACAGCCAATAAACGAAGCGGTATCTTTTTTTTTTCTAAGAGTGTATGCCAAGTATCAGATGTGCATGGTCTGATATATCACTTCTGTGATTGAATTGCCCGCTTAATACGAATTTCCGTGTTTTTGAAAAAGGCAGTGACTGCAAGGCCAGTGTAAAACTGCGACTATATGCAATCATACACATCGATAGTTGGAAGCGAAAGATGAAGGAACGTCCTTTCCGCCCTTCGTTCACCTTTCCACTGTAAAGAGCGAATACATTTGGTGCAGCGAAATGACGCACAGCTGTCACACTTGTCTATGACAGCAGTTAGAAATACGCTGCTTTGATCATGCAGTTCCGCGTGCGCAAGTCGCAGCAACTCGCGTCTCTCGCGCCGCGCTTGTCTTCTCCGCGTCAACACAACGCACGAGGCGAACCTGCAGGAGCCGGCGATGCTGCGCAGAGGAGGCGCGCCAATTATCGCCTAGCGTGGCCCTTGGCAACGGTAGCCGCTGTCTTCGCTGCACGTCGAAAACGGTGAGTATGACTGTGGGTTGCCACTTAGGCAGCGCTCACTCATTAGAAAATAACTCGGCATGTATATATGCGTAGAAGCCTCCGGTAGGTCGACCAGACGGAGAGGGCATGTTCCCGCGATCTACATGGAGTCCCACATAACTTGAGCCAATAATTTAAAAATGAAAGGTGCGTCAGAAGCGAATTGAACCGAACGCATGCTATTTGCAATAGCCTTTAGCAATTCAGATAATTTTTCCCCATAACTCACTACTTAAGTTTAATTACCCAACTTTTTAATTATTGGCTGAGGACCCCAAGTATGATACGCAGATTTGTAGAGCACCTTCAGGAACCACCGATCGAGTTGTTTCCTTTACGATACGTCTCACGTAGTCCATTTTTCCGGGTTGCAAAGAAAGCCCGCGAAATACGAAAAAAGCCACGTGACGGAGCGCTTGCGCAGTGGTATCGTGCTGCTCTCAAGCCTGCGTTCGGTGAACGAGGTCGGCTCCCGTCGGATGACGGCGAAAATGCATGCTGCTGGTCGAGCGCTGCCAAGGAGATAAAGAACGCCCTGCCGCTTCCTCGTCGCCAGTCACGATGCAGCCGACCTTGTTCACCGAACGCACGCTGGCGCCTGCGGACAACCCCTTCACTGCAAGCGTCTTCGCCTTTGACTAAGACAATTTTGTAAGTGGGAGCCAGGCAGCCAGAAAGTGCTCACGAGTTCCTATACCAGTCGCGGTGGTTCAACAGCTACAATGGCGCCACTCCGATGCGGACGTGTGAGGTCCGGGTTCAATTCTCGGCCGCGGTGGCCGCATTTCGATGGAGGCAGAATACGAAAATGATCGTCTACAGTATACTGTCGATTCACGTTAAAGAAACACTGATACAATAGAAATCAATTCAGAGCCTCCAACTATACGAGCTGTATCCTTGCCAAGGCGTTGCTTAGAGAGTTTGTGCGCCGGACACCCCAGGCGCATTTCTGCCGTTGGCGTCGCCGTGAGGTTCCGTATAAAGTCCAAGGCGGATAAAATTAAGATCCGTCTATAAAACTATTGAGGGACGTTAGATAAAATCGTCGCCGCGCGCCGTATCTACGAGTGAAAGCTTGCGAGGGTGAGCGGATGTCTCGCTCACGCACGCAACGGAGGAAAGTGGGGAGGAAACGGCGGAGGGAGGGGAGCGTAGGCTTCGGGGGAGGGAGGATAGGGAGGGAAAGGGGCGGGGGGCGTTCTACTCCGGCCGCTGTATCTCCAAAGCCATCTGCGTTTCTGCACCGCAACCTTTTTGACAGCGAGTTTCCGCGGTCGTAGAGAGAGATGTGTTAATTATGCAAAATAGAAGAGAGGCGTGCAGACAGGACACAAGAGTAGAGAAGTGGACAACACGAACGCCGACTATCAACTGAAGGGGGCACTGAGGCGAAAAAAAGAAAGAAGACACAAAACTCATCTGCGCATGCTCATGAGTTTTGTGTCTTCTTTCTTTTTTTTCGTCTCAGTGCCCCCTTCGGTTGATAGTCGGCGTTCGTGTTGTCCACTTCTCTACTCTTGTGTCCTGTCTGCACGCCTCTCTTCTATTTTGCATAATGAATCCTTACCAACTAGCTCAGCTTTCTGTCGTTCTAAGATGTGTTCATGTTTGCTTGAGCGCGCGTGATACCATGCCTGTTAATTTGGTTAGTATATCTATGTTTACAAGTTTATAGCGCCGATAAAAACTACTATCCCTGCTTCGCATAGCTGTCCACTAATTTGCTATCGCAATCGATGTTTCGCCCTACTTTCGCCTTTCGGGGAAAACTGCACTTTTTTTTTTAACGCTTGAGATGACCCTTGACGCCCGCAAACAGCGGCATTGTATCGTTACGCTTTCGCCTGCCGTAAAATGAGCCAAAAGTGCAAGCACCGTTTGCAAATTTGGAAACACATTAAGCTGACAAAAAATGAATAAAAAAGGAAAAAAAAGAAAGATGGCGCCTTTTGTTTAATAAATTCCTGCTTTCCGTTATGTGCGTGATAAGCCCGCTCGAGCGGAACGGCCTCTTGCACCGCACGGGCATGCGCACCTTAAAGCTTTATTTCTAGCAGACGGCGCAGACTGGATGGTGAGAAAAGCGCTACTTCTGCGACATAACTTCGCATGCAAGGTGCCTCGCATGCCACAGCTGCCGTTGATAACAGCAGCCATGGGATAAACAGATTTGACCAAGAAGTTGATTTTCATCGTGGACATGCGCGGTGGATGCAGCGATGGTGTACGCTACCTTTTTATTCATTACTTTGCGGTCATAATATCAATGCCCTGTTTCTAGAGCAGATTTTAAAACATCACTTGCAGATGTTTGCGACGCGCTATGTGGCTCTTTTTGCCGCTTTTAAAAGTAAGCCCGTGAAATTTTTATTGAGCCGACACGACCCGCCGCTACGGCGCACAAGTCCGCCAATATGGCCTTATTTCTCTTTTCCAATCGGACACAAGGCGCCCTTTATACGAAACCTCAAAAGACAGCAGCTACTGTACAAATGAATGAATTTTATGCGCAGTTGACCATCAGACACTTTCGTGCAATGTTTTTTTCTCGGAAATGTTTACGTCACTAAGTACTTCCTGTTATGGATTATAGGCGTGAGTTCCCCCTTAGCGTGTTGATGTGGCCACGACGACGGGGACGTATACATGCCACCTATACTCCTCGAGTGTCCCAAGCACAATACGCATGCACAGCGCCTCTGACGAACACTCGGGTTACTTGAAACCGCACCGCCGTGGTGACGTAGTGGCTTTGGCGTCGCGCTGCTAAGCCCGAGAGCGCGGTTTCAAATGCCGGGAACGGCGGCCACATTTCGATAGGGGCCGAAATGCCAAAAACGCCGGCGTACCCCAGGTGGTCAAACTTAATCCGTAGTCCCCCACTATCGAGTGCCTCATGATCAGATCGTGGTTTTGGCACGTAAAACCCCATAATCTAATTTTTCTTTTGTATAGCTGTTGGATCGCTGGCCACCAAAAAGCAGTGCATGCACCGCAAGCCAGTGAGCGCACTTCAACGCTTCTTTGAAAACAGTGGAATAATTGATTAACTTTGAGTGCACATCCCGATGCGCGACAGAAAATGAAGCCAGGTAAGGCGCAGGTGAAGTAAATTTTTGTGTTTTAAATGAAATGCAGAAATAATAATATTTGGGGTTTTACGTGCCAAAACCACTTTCTGATTATGAGGCACGCCGTAGCGGAGGACTCCGGAAATTTTGACCACCTGGGGTTCTTTAACGTGCACCTAAATCTAAGCACACGGGTGTTTTCGCATTTCGCCTCCATCGAAATGCGGCCGCCGTGGCCGGGATTCGATCCCGCGACCTCGTGCTCAGCAGCCCAACACCATAGCCACTGAGCAACCACGGCGGGTGAAATGCAGAAATAATAAGGTGAAAGGAAAACGAAAGTGGACGAAATGTTAAGTTGCCCCAGGTGGGGACCGAGCCACATCCTGTACACGAACACGCAAGAAAGTGCGCGAGAGGATAGCCGCCGCAGTAGCTTAATTGGCAAAAACACCGCATGCGTAATGTGGAGAGAGAGAGAGAGAGAGAGAGAGAGAGAGAGAGAGAGAGAGAGAGAGAGAGAGCTTTATTGAAATACAGAGAATTCTGCCAGCGTATATGTAAGCGCCTACATGCTACTCTGCATAGGGAGCGCGGTCGGGGACAGAAAGGCCTTGTAGGAGGAGGAGGTTGGGAAAGAAAAAAAGAAACAAGAAAACATGTGAACATGACATGTGCAGCTGAGACAAAGGTGATGGGGCTGATGTGAACAGGCTAGTCAATTAAGCCGACGTATTCTAGGAATATAAAAAGAAAACTTGAAGTTTGCCGTTGCTTTGAAGGAGAAGGCATATAGGAACTAGCATTCTTCCTAAATCTAGTGGTCCTTGGGAATCGGAGCCCATTTTACCGCAATAACAAGTTCTCTCGTCCCCGTAACCTGGACGTTCCAACAAAACGTGTTCCACAGTTTCTAACGCACCGCAGTTTCTAACGCACCGCAGTTGGCACAATACGGGTTGTTGGTTAGTCCGAATGCGGCACAGGTGATTGCGGCGTTCAGACGAAGCCGATGATACGTTGTCGCAAGGTGACGGGGACGGCGATGTGGAAGTCTCGACCTTAGGATGGGGTCTATTCAGTGGAAAGGGGGATGGTGAAGCAATAGGCTGTACAGTCGCCCAAATCTTTAACTGGTGTGCGGGAGCGGCGACTTTTCCGGGCGTCAGCGCCGTATGACGCGGCGAGGCTGGAAACAGCCTAGTAGACGATGGGCCCAGCTGAGCGCGCTTTGTCCGCATGCGCTTAGCCTCAGACTGTTTCCAGCCTCGCCCCGTCAAACGGCGCTGACGCACGGAAAAGTCGTCGCTCCCGCACACCAGTTAAAGATTTGGGCGCCTGTACGTGCGTTCGTGCATGCGCGCGCATTAGGTAACTGAGTTTTGTATCTAAGTAAAAACGAATTCATCTTTGCGGAAACCTTGCATCACACGAAAGTCGTCGCATGAGCTCTATGCGTAAACGCCTTAGCATTTAACACACTAATGTATTATTGCCTCGACAATGATATAAAGCTTGACTGAATGCGATAGCAGAAACTGCGACGCATCTTGTTCTTCTCATTTTTAAAACGTCAGCCTAAAAATTACTTTCACGTCGCTGGATTGCAGTTATAATAGGTACGCGGAATGGGCAGACTTTGCCGGAGCCGCAAGTTTACCACGTAACTCTGTATATACAGCCGGATGGACTGGTGCACTGGGTTGATACATAGTAAAAAAATAAGGAAGAATATGAGAAGAAAAAGAAAAGAAAGCAGTGCTAGCGAGAGAAACAAATCGCCTTACACAACTCTCATTATTTCGTCCCCCAAAATAACGGGAGAAGCTTTTCCAAGCCGCCCGCACCGTGTTGCAATGTAAGGGAGAAACGTCGAGATTGCGATGTCCCAAAGTGGCCGGGCACAGCCATAACTCGGATCGCGCATGACGCAGACCAGCGCGTTGCACACGCCATTTCATCTCTTAACGACGAGAAAACGCTGGCATTTATCCGAGGCCGCGCTTCTTTTTGATCGCACGCACACGCCCCAGCGAGAAGCGGGTCATGCTAGGAGCCGATGTGGCACAGGCCGCGATGCATATCGCGCGTGCCCGTGTCAAATCCGTCCACGTGTATAGGGCGCAACCTTGATTTGCGCACATTTTGGCGCATCCATCGTGTACGCTTGGAGAAGTGAGAGAGAGGGAGAGAGAAAGGAGTTCAAGAAGAAACAGAAAAGGAAGCGTTCCCCCCGGTGGTGGAGAAAACCAGAGCGAAGGAGACGTGCCCGAACGCGTCGGAGCATGCCAAAGATGCGCCGGGAAGAGGAAGACTGCCATCGGCTTTAGAGCGCGAATGGCGCGGACGACATCATCCGCGCCAATCAGGAGCACGGAATCATAAAAAGAAAAGGTCGTAGATGCCATCCTTGCACTCTCATTGTTTGCGTTCGCTGCGTGCGGCCGCAGCTCCTCTTCGCAGATGGTAACGTGTGCAGCAGTGACGCTGTCCGAACAGTTGCTGGCCTCGATCGCCGGGCTAAACTCGCCCGTTGCTAAAGCCCACCACCACCGGCACTATACCGAAAAAAAAATCGTATCTGCATGCATGCACCGTAGGTCATCTCGCCTATAGCAGAATGCCATGTTGGGCTAGTTGGTTCATGCTTGAACGTGGTTCTGGGGCAAGGACAGCTAAGATTGGAGCTATTTCTGTCCCTCCTTCTTTCCGCTTAGTTGTCCTTGCGCCAGAACCACAGTTCAAGCATCTCGCCTAGATCGCTCATTCACACTTAATCCCATTTATGCGCCGACCAACTTGTTTGATATGGAACAGCTTTCTCAGGGAAATTGCTTGTGTAACTGGTCACGGTTCTTTTGTTCGAGGCGTTACATTCTCTGTGGGTACTTCAGCGTTTCCTGCTGTCGGATATGTTTATTCGTTGTTTTTAGCGTATGTTAAACTGTGCTACAATTATTTATTTCAAGAGTGTCCTTGGAAACAGCATTTTTGTATACTCGCCCTCCTCCACTTACAATGAAATGCTCGAGAAGGCGTTTGGAATAAATAAATAAATAAATAAATAAATAAATAAATAAATAAATAAATAAATAAATAAATAAATATTGTGAGTGAGTAGGACTAAGTGAGCGAGCTCCATACTGCGACGATGCAGTCGTTCGGGCGAGTTAGGCCATCCGATTTAGGCGGTGTCCATCCGCCTCAGTATAAAATAGCGTTTGTGGTAAATCCTCAGCAACGCTCGGCATTTTCAAACGTATTTCAAACTTAGAGCCTGCGGGCTTCATATTGTTTTCAAAGGGTTTAGTTTCACAACAATTTTGTTCTGTCGCTTATAATATTATGTGACTGTATTTACTGAGACCCTTACATAAGTGGCAAAACGTTATCTGCTCTCAGCCATAGTATAGAAAGCTGCGCTGGATTATTTGGCTTAGAGGCGGGAGCCATACGTTTTAGCTGAGTCTATAGTACACGACCTCAATAGGTCTTGGTGAATTAGAAACGACTACATTGACTGGCCGTTAGATTACCGCACATTCGATGGTTGTAGAAATTTTCATGATTCCTTGTTTTCCTGCCGACTAATACCAACGTATATGCTAGTACGAAGTCATCATTATTTGTGCATTGATTCTGTAGTATATAACTTCAGTTTCAGACACAACGGGGTACAGTCGGGATACATAGCCATATTCATGCACTGAGATTTGCTGGATACCATGTTAGATACCATGGTATTAATTCAGGAGTTGCAACATCATCGCTAAGGTAATTAATTAATTAAGTGTAACGAGTGGCTTATGGGTAAAAAGAGGGTATAACAACGTGCGTATTACAAGGCACTGGGCAAATGACCTCATTGTTTCTTTTGGAGCGCTTTTAATAATTTCTTAGAGACTTTGCTGAAACATCCGGTATGCGCAGGCGGCTGCGCGAGAAACTTCTTCAAGAAAACGCGCAAGTCGTGCGGGTGCAAAAGCAGATGCAGTGACGGAAATACCGGCTTACAATCCACTGAAGGAAACTTATTCGGGACGGTAGTTTCATGTTATGTAGCAGCCACTGTCAGCAGCCCACGGCCGGTTCAGAGATATGCGACATCTCAGAGCGCAACATGAAGAAGCTGCCTGTACCAACACGTGTGGAGCGGACTGCTTTTTCCGCATCTACGCTTGAGTGCTACAGCCGTAAATGTATGACAGGCGCCTGAGTGGGGCTTTATTTTTCCTGCGGGGCGCGAATGACCTGTTGTGTGGGAAGCCGGGGACATCTAGCATGCCTTCTTGGAGTGCAACACGGCGCGCATCTTTCGCCGGATGAATTGGGACGCTTCTCTGGTGCGCCCCGAGACGGTTTCACTTCGCGTCCTTGCGGAGCGCACCTATAGCTGCACGGCTTCCTTCTCACAGTGGAGGCGCGTTTCTTCGGGCGGAAAAAACGTGAAAAAAACCCGATTATGTTCGGCAGCGCTTCGGTGTGCAGCGTGTGATCAGAGCAGTCGGAGCTGCTCACGGGGACGACGAGGCGCGACACTCTGGCGAGGTGACGCCAAACCGCAGTCTCTTAGAAAGCAGAGCGTAATCGCTTACGACTCCGCGGTGGCGATGCGGGCAAGCGTATATGATATAGAAAGCTACACCGAGTGACTCAGTTTGTTTTATCCGCAGTGGGGATAAATTAGACTTTTTTTTTTTTCGTAGCGCTACGCGCGGGGGGTTGCGCCATCCGCGATTGTTCAAGGCGGTCCGTGGGTTGGGGCTGCCGGGGCCTCCGCGTAACGGACAGCCGATCTGGCAGGCGAACACCCCGCGGCTCGTTTCTGCCTCGGCGTGCCCCGAACCTAGTGGGTAGCCAGGTTTTAAACTTCGGTGTTTCCGGTACCCTTTTGCTGTCCTTGAGGCGCCGCCAAAGCATACTAAATAGTGACACGTCGTTTCTGCTTAGTAATTGCGCCAATTCTCACTTCCCTCGCAACCTGGCAGAGGAGGCAATAATCTCAGGTACTCTCATGCGGCCAAGACAGATGACGATTATAGTTGTGTGGCAAATATACACCCCATGGGGCGTAAAGTTTTTAGAGTGTAAACAAATGTACACCCTTTGCATGAGGTGTATACTTGCCACGTAGCAAAAATCATCTGTCTTGCTGCGTTTCCCTTCTTGAAAACGCTGCGCTCGCTACTTTCTTGTCGAGAATGCTAGGTCATGCTGATAACGCGCGTGCCGTTCGTGACTTGGCCATACCAGGCTCGCGGCGTTAAAGAAAGGAAATGCGGACAAGACAGATGACGATTATCGTTGTGTGGCAAAATACGACCCAAAGGGTGTAAATTTAAGAGTGTAGTATAATGGCGCACACTCAGGAAAACTACATCCTCGATGGTGAATTCGATGTAGACACACGCTTTTCGCAGCCTTACTTTACCTAAAAATGGGTGCATTCGTTAGCAGAACACCATTACTGCACCCTTTTATTATTTCAGTGTGCTAAAGGGTGTTTTGTGCGAAACATGAATTGACGAATTGAAGGGTCATCGGGCACTTCAAGCAAGTAGAAAGAATAAGCGCTTATTTGCCAGCGGTTTGCGCCAAGTCAGTGTGCGATACGTCATATGGTCACAGTAGGCTATTGATGTCAACCTGCTACTTCACGTACACAGCGTACCCGGTGGTGAAGTAGAAAGACATAGATTTTTCATTTGTTTCCTATCCATGCTTTCACTTTTATTTCGATAGCAACTATATGCACATCCCAGGCGCATTTCTGCCGTCGCCGTCGCAGTGAGGTTCCGCATAAAGTCCAAGGGCGATAAAATCGTCGCCGCGCGCCTTATGCTGTATGTGCGAGTGAAAGCGTGCGAGGGTAAAGGCTGTTTCACATGGCGCGATTTTCAGTCAGCGACACAGCGAATTCCGTCGCTCAGCGACCGCCGCGACGTCGTGGGCTCTCCGCGACTGGATTCCAACAAATTGGTCGCGCCGTCACTGAGTCGCAGCGATCGGCGTGATGTAGGAGGGGCAATGTGTGACGAAACAAAGCGCCGTCAAAATAGGCGCTTTACACTTTTACCGTGCGTTGGTAGCTCTGTGGAGCAATGTCGCGCACCAGTTTTAGTTATCTTTTAATAGGGCGTACCCACCAACGCCTGCGGCTTAGGAGCTTAATAAACATTTTTTCTTTCTTCCGCTTACACAACTCGTTTAAAAGGAGAAGCTGCACGCTATCCAGGTCGGGAGAAGGACGCCGCTTCAACATAAGGCACGCACCCACTTGATCGCCACCGTCAACCTCTTCATCACTACAAATTGTGCCAGGCGCTTATACATGGACACTCAACATTAGCTTGTTCTTCTGCAAAAGCAAATAGTCAACCAGGAAAAAGTTGTGGCTTCTATATTAACAACGAAACTAGAGTGTACTAAACGGAACCCCCGCACCGACGCCGCACAAGCCGCACGCTCATATACTTGCCGTGTGGTGCAGCGTCTCACTCACCGCATCTGCAATCAATGCTTTTAAACGTTAAAAAATGGTGTACTTATTCTATTATCGAATAATAACAGGAAAATTCGAATATTTGACTAGCTTCCATGTCGTTTTTATTTAATGATGCAGGCATGGATACTTCGTGAGCAGGGGGCAACCTTGCGAATCGCTGCGACGGAAATCACGCTGCCGCAGACGCATGGGAAAGCTGTCAGCCAAAATTGCTCTGCGACGTGCACGGCACGACGTTTTTTTTTTTTCGCTTCCAATCGCGCCATGTGAAACAGCCTTAAAACGGGGCTCGATCTCGCGCGTGCGAGCGAGGAAGACGGGCCGGAAGCGCGCCGTCTCCTGTCGCGCGCGAGGCACGGGGTTGAGACGAGGAGGGGGGCGTTCTTCTCCGGCGGGTTGCTGCTTACGGTGCGGCCGTGCGGGCACCGTATATTGAAAGCGATCTGCGATGTTTGCAGAGTGCGCGTAGATGCCGAATAGCTTCGTATGCGCTGTGCTTTCGACGTTTTGTTCGCGTTGAAGCGAGCGACGCACGAAGGTCAGTTTGATCGCTGCTGCTGCCGCGATTCCTCGCTCCAGCAGTTTGACAGCGAGTTTCTGCGCTCATCTAGCGAGATGTGTTCATGCTTACCTGTGCGCGCGTGACACCGTGCCTGTTACTTTAGGAAAAACACGTTAGCCGGCTAGTTGGGTTGAATCCACGAGAGAATGTGTAAGCGCAACTGAACGACGACGTAGGGAGAAACAGACACACAAAGAGAGCGATGTGTCTGTGTGTCTGCTTCTTTCTACGTCCTCGTTCAGTTGCGCATACATATCATATCATTGTTAATTTAGTTAGTAAGCGAATGTTTACAAGTTTATACAGCCGATTAAACTACTATCCTTACCTCGTATAGCTGTTTAATAATTTGGGATTGCAATCGGTGCTTCGCCTTTCGGGCTAAACTGCAACTTTTTTACCACTGGTTTCGTTTAAGTTGTTTTAGCTCGGTGTTGTTTTATAGATAAGCTGCCAATCATCAGCGAGTCATAGCGCGTCAGCCAATTCACAGTTATCCAAGCGCATGCTCTTTATGATGTTGCATCGGGGCCGGCGCAATATTATTCACAGTGAGTCTTGCGCAGTTTCTTCCAGTATCGGTTGGCATAAGCATTCGTTGGTGCATACGGGTGGAGCAATCTACTAGCGGTAAAATGATAGCATTTATTGGGGACGCGGCGCGCCCCAGTCGTAAAGGTTTGACCTACTTTGACCTCTTCTCTCCTTCCTGCTTTTCACAACTTACTGCTAGCTTCTCTTAAATTGTTTCAGTTTGGTGCTGCCTTATAGATAAACTGAAGAGCGTGGCGTCAGCCTATCTGAGCAGTTCGAACGAAGAAGGTAGTGATAGAATAAAAATTATCGCTTTAAGAATAAAACATAGTATCCATTCGGGCAAAATACACATTGAAGAAAAGAGTGCAATGCCAAAAAATCACCCTTTCAAATGAGGGTATTAGTTCGCCGAAACGTCATTTTGAATGGGTATAAGGGACTAAGTTATAGACTCAAGAAAGCATGTTTAAGGGTGCAATTTTCCCTAGTGTGATTAACGTCACAGGTTAGGAAAATCTGGAGCGCAAGTTCAATAAGAGGGTAAATGAACTCCACATATAGGTCCTAGACACACTTTAACATAAAAAGACAGAAGATGAGGCTAGCTTGCACCACATACTATATACACAGAGTCTCGACAGATGTGCATACACTGTCAAATCGTCGAACCATTAATTGCTCTGCGTTTTCACTGAGATTTCACTGAGATTTCACTGAGATACGAACATGTATCCGAGGCCGCGATGTAGTCAAAGATGAAAAGGAGCACAGAAGAAGACAGTACATAGATGACACAATACACACACAGAGACACAACAGTCTTCATCATACAAGGCGCGCAAGGATGAGTATGATTCACATATCATACAACAAGCGCACGTGAATACAAATGGGGAAAATGGGTTGCGCTTACGTTACTCTACCCAATGTGGCACCTATGGTACGCATTTAGTATCCCTGTTTTTCAAAGAAATATTCGAGTGCGTTCAATGCTTCCTGCTGTGCTGTTTTCGACGGCTTCTCAATTTTAGGAGTGAGAAAAACCTGTAGGGATAATTTGCGTGTAGTTCTTCTAACTACCATCTACGCGGAGAGTGTCTTGGACAATCGAGGAGTAGATGGCGTGATGAGTTGGAGCGACTTCATGAGGGAATTTAAAGTGGCTCCAACATATGATGGTAGCCTCTCGCGAGTAGAAAAGTTTGACCGTATTTGGCGAAAATAACAGGAAAATAATTTTTCGATCTGGGATGGGGGGATACGCTGCGCTTGCCCTACTTTCAATACGTATTGTCCTATGTATTTGACGACATCCTTCACTTTGAATGCCTTGAACTTTGTGTTTCAATGTTCGCTTTTCACTCCGGCGCCATAGCGCACGCTGTTCAGCTGAGTCAATTTCAGCAGTTTTAGCAGAGGGCCGAAAAGTTGTGGCAAAGGCATTAGTTATTCCTTGCCCGCCCTGCAGATTATTTCATTCGTTCATTCGTGATCATTTCTTTCATCGGCAACCACTACTGGAGCGCCTCCTCGCCGAACGCCGCGCTAGCGTGCTGCAGTTAACAGCGGACTACACTGCACATTACTAATACTTTGTCTTTAGTGCGAATGTTACTGTGCACAATGCGCATTAACATAGAGCCAGGAACTTTTCGCACAGAGAGAGAGAGGGATCATTTATTTGAATGAAGGCAGGGAGGTCAGCTTTAGCTAGAGCGCTCTATAGCCTGCTCTTCCGCACATGTGGGAGGAGGAACCGGGACGTAAAGGTCTGATGAGGGATCACGATGACATAGAAGAGGGGTGCAAAACGGTGAAGATAAGTTCATATTCAGAAATGTCACCCATGAAAGCACCACTCCATTCTAAGTCTTGGCAGCGGTCAGTAGTTCAAATGAAACATCAGAAAAAGGTGCAAAGAATAAGCTGGTATGTGAGTTTCTCCTGCGTGAGCAGAACAGGCGCCAAGAAGAGGCTTTGAAGTATGTAAAGAGCAGCGATAAGCGCCTCCAATACGACGAGCACCTGCACGGCACTTTTAGCGGTCGGAGTGTCGAGACCGCAGATAATTACGCGCATTGATTCTAGCAGATGATTCAGCATTTGCATGCGCTTTTGTTCTCAGTATGTCCAGCTCCTTGCCTGCCTGTAGCGTCGCCGGTATTATTGGCTCTATCCTTCGCTTCTTGTCGTAGAGAACCACTACGGTACAGTGTCATGGCCGTGATTTTAGAGGGCAGCAAATACCACTTTGTGTCTGTGTCAGCCGGGGGAGACGAATATTGACCCTGTGCTCCCACCGACCTTGAGTTCTCTGCAGGCACAGTCAGAGGTGGTCGTGGCGCCTGCGCCCCGATATATCCAGTTCTGAAGCAGCTGGGTGGCGCGGCTGGGTGGCGCTTTCAGAATGACCAGCGTCTCTACGACAAGGTTTGTCCCTTGTCATCTTTAGAATACGAACTTTCTAACTGCATCTTCAGGCAATCCTTCGACGTCACTTCGTGAGATCCAGGACAGTTGGGACATTTGAAAGAAGAGCCATCACAGTCGGTGGTCTCATATTTTCCGCCGCAACGCTGGCGGGTCACTTCATTCCTACGCACAGCGCTCACGTCGCCTATCTTGATAGACTTTCGGCCCTAAAGAGGGCTCGGAACGAATGTTCGGACACGGTGAATCACCTATCTAATCACTACCGCTTTGACAAAGACTGGCAATGTAGAAGAATAGAATACTAAGTTGATGTACCGAGAGTTTCCTAAGCCGTGAATCTCAAGAATGCGCACCGATGAACTCAAGACTCTCGAGGTCCGCATACTTGATCTCAAGGGAAACATAAGAAATCAGACCAGTCGTTTATTCGTTTCCGTAAAAAATAACGGAGTGGACGGTGATCGCGCTTAATACCGGAATGATCTTCAACTTCTGCAGTATTGCAGATTTTTTTGTTGCTTCTACTGTCAGGATGTTCTTTGGATCCTTGATCCTTGTTTCGTTTATTTGCCCAGGGGCCACACTTGCAAAATATTCGGTTAGAAATTGCTTACTCAGGTTCATGTTGTGCGACGCCGATAGCGGCACGTAGAAACCACGAAGGATTGCTGCTCACTTTTATCAGGTGAGATCGACTAGCTCACTCGACATGAAGCGCATCTTTTTTTTCATGCGGCCGCCCATGGCTGCGGTGTAGTCGCCGCCAGAGTCCATGGCTGCCGGCGTTGAACCCTTCCAGAGATCGAGCTAGTCTCCAAAGGCGCGCCGTCTAAAAATATGCGATGAAGAGACCATGGACCTTGTTCAGGTGGCCGTAAAAGTGTATTCTTGCTCATCCTTGATGAGAATGCTTTAACGAAAATTGCAAAAACGTAAAAAATGACTGCTTAGCAGCGAGAGGCCCTAGACACCGGTTGTTGTTCTTGTTCTTGTTCCCTAGTGAAATGACGCAACCTACTCTGGGGGATCGGCCATGAATTGGGCGGTGAAGGAAATGTTATCATATTTTTTTATTAGAAAATTAGGGTGAAGTTGCTGTCGCTTTCAAGCCCTGGGCACTACTTTCTTTTCATCCTTCAGTATCGCATTTCGTGCCAGTATTTTTTTTTTCTAATTTTTAAATTTATCTTTCTTTAACCCACGCTCTGCTATGCAAATTTTATTTTTGTTTTGAGTTAATAATAACAGGCGCGAAACCGCCAGCATCTTGGCCAATTCCCCGTAGTGGGCATGAGCCAATGTTTGGACACAAGAACAAGAACGAGTACAATATTGTATGTGCTGCGTAAACTTTTTCAGCGCAAATTTCTGGCACGAAGCACAGCTAACCGACCACAGACTTATACGCGGTAGCTGTGAACAAAAGTAATGTCCGAGTGTAGTAAAGTTCTTCATTGCAAGCAAATCCTTGGATTTCTGTCACCTCTGTCACTTGAAGGACCGAATACCAGAGAAAGAAATTAAAGGATACTCAACCAGGTGCACGATAATTGTCCTGCAAAATGCGCCATTCAACGCAGGCAGTTCAGCAGGAGCTGTTCAACGTCTTCTCTCTTATGCCAACAAGTACAGCTACCGTAGATCGTCTGCGGAGTTCACTGTAGCTTTGCCACGACCGAGCGAAGATGGCTGCGAGTGACGTCGATCACACGTCCGTTGTGGGAAGCATATACTGAGAGAGAGAGAAAGATATGGAGAGGGATAGAGAGAATATTTTTATTAACTGGATAGCTTTGCTTGGCGGCACGCCCCACTCCAGATAAAACGGTGGGAACGGAAACGATAGACATACAACAGCTGCCGCGGTGGCTTAGTGTAGTGGCTATGGCGTTTTGCTGTTGAGCCCGAGGTCGCGTGTTCGATTTCCGGCCGCAGTGGCTGCATTTCAATGGGGGGAGGGGGCGGGGCGAAATGCAAAAAACGTTCGTTTATTTATTTTTAATTGCACATTAATGAACCCCGGGTGGTCAAAATGAACACTGAGTCTTCCGTTGCGGCGTCGCTCGCAGCCCTAGCGTTGCTTCGGGACATTAAACACCGTGAATTAATCAACATGCATAGAACGCACCATAACATACGTAATTAAAGAAGGGATGAGCGTAGCGAATACAGAAATGAATAGCGACGACAGTCACCGAGTTGCGAATGAACATAACATTTACTGACCGTATTTATGATGGGTAGTGCAGGTTTTTTTCTCTTGTAAAAGAAGTTATGGTATGGGTACCTTTTTTCTATGCGGTCGACCCGTGCATTGCCGCTAATTCAACGTGTCTGCGGATCTACTGAAAGGCAGCATGGCGAGCAGCGAGGAAAACACCAGAAAGGATGCCACAGGTGAAATGCCAGCGGGGCACTTCTTTTTTTTCGGCCATAGACGCGACTTGACGCTTCCAAAGCCACTTTCTAATCACTGCATATAACTCGGCGTCTAACACGAGGCATTGTGGCGATCATTTGAAGTACTTGTACGACGTGCTGCTGCGTCGTTCTCGATGATGTGGGGTGTGAATGTATTGCTTATACGTAGCGACGGTCCGGATTGGGGCACGACGCGACAAAAGGGGACGTCGATTGATGTGTTCATTGACTAACTCTTCAGTGTCGATATATGCATACACCTACCATAATTATCAGTGTGAAGGCATGACATTCTTAGCTGGTGTTACAGACTGGCAAATTTTCCGGGATGCCGGTAATTTCGGTGCAATATAGAGCAGGAGCGGTTATCCGTGTTGACAAAAGTTCCAATGCGGTTATTGTGGTATTTAGTCAACGTATCGAACGCCACGGCGCCACTGTTATCGACAGAATCAGCTAGCCGGTGCAGAAAATTATAAAAGAAGAATAGAAGCAAACAGAATTTAGTACGACTAGGAACTACAGACCTAAACTATCCAAAATGCCATTATGGATAAGGATACGTTGGACACGATTAAGAAAATAAAAAAAAGAAAAGTGGGGTTGGGGGAGGGTTTGTAATTTGATTGTTTATGCGCCATGAACATTCATCTGCGAGGCTCTAGGTTGGATAAAATTATATGTATCTCGCTGAAAACTTGGTGAAACCTGTTTTTATGCGCATGTGACCACCAATATGCGCAGCTTACTGAAGGCGCGTTCGCAATCTTTGCTTATCTAAGACAGGCGTAGTCCGCTGGCAATATTGAACTTATGGTGTCGATAACAGTTATTTATTTTTCAACTTTGAGCATTGAACTTAGTCGTGACGGTGAAAGTCAAGGTGTCGTGACTGAGAGTGCGGAAAGTTTTACTATTTTTAACACAGCAAGACATGTAGAGTAATTTAGAGTATCCCGTGTTGAACGACAGCGAATAGATTTAATGTTTTATTTCAGTGGGCATTAACCCACGCTTTTCCTCGGGATGGCGCAACGAAATCCGCTTTTTCAGGCCCGCAAGTGCAGGCCTAAGAAAGCCGGCCTATACGTGTTCATTCTGTCTCAGAAGAGTGACAAAAGAAATATCTCTCGTGTTGCGCCATTCTGAAGGTGCTACCGAAGCAATAGTAAATGTGTTCCCTAACTTAGTAGGGAGAAACCAAGCCCATTGCTTTTTAAGTAAAGTAAAAGCCGTAAATCATAACATGTTTTCGCGCACTGCTGTCGCGTGCAGGCCCATAAAGATTACTGTGATTTCATTCTATGTTGTTGAAAGTGGTTGAGCTCTTTCCAATCCATTTCTCGGAACCAATTTTAAGGGCATTAGGAGTTTAAATGGACTCGCGTATATATGAGCAAACCCGCTTCTACACAGCGATGAATCGCAGTGAGCGCTGCCCCAGAATAAGAGCTTGGTTAATGAGCACTTACACGTCCGGGGGCGGCTTGCACGAACATTTAATGACGAAAACAATAACGAATTTAAGAGCGCCTTCTAAAATGTTCCTTACACAACGCTATAGTCCGCACAAGAACGCGTTCTTAAATTCGTTATTGTTTTCGTTATTAAGTGTTTGTGCAAGCCGCCCCTGGTCTTTCTTTACATACTATATTTGCGCGGATGAGGTCAGTGACGCCAATTGTGATGTCGGCTGCTCAAGATTATTTGTTCTGCAATAATGAATGCACGAAAATTGACATAACACAACACAGGCCTCACAGCACACATATAATACACATATACGCACCAAGAATTATGCCTTAAGGGCAAGTATTTATCGCAATAAAAAATAAATAAAGAATTGACACGTTCTCCGCTCGCGCATACCGAGCTGGCACAACTTCTCTGCGGTAAAATAAGTAGGCATGGATCTGCGGACAGCTTCGGGAAGAGGAGAGTTACCCTCGGAACTGTTCGGAAAGCGTTCTCTCCGGGGCTTGTACGCACCTCGTTTGAGCTACTTAGACTGGAGCGAGCCGTCGCGAGAGCACTTTGCAGTAGCTCTAAGTGTACCTTCATGTTCGCCTTCTGAAAACATTCCTTAGTTTCAAACTATACAAGGTCTTTTTTAGAGCATTCATATTTTTTGCCTGTGACAGATAGCGTAATTGTAATCCTTGAGATGGATTACTCCAAGCTGACGGACAAAACTCGCACGAGAAATCGAAATTCAAAATCTACTAACAAAAATTTACTCAATAACTTTGTAATCAATTGTCCGCATAATCACTGCTATCACGAATGCGTTAAACAATGCGGATACCCCAAGCCACTGCGGTCCCATTAGCATACACGCCGAGTATGCCGCTGTTATTCAAAAATCCTCACACAAGATCACAGCTTTCGGTTGTCCTGGTGTTCAGCTCCCGGCTGTCCTGGTTGTCCTGGTCATAGGCCAACTGTCTTTGAAAGACTGAAGAGTCCACGCCCATCTAGAAAGTTAATCTGATGTTCTAGACGTCGCCTGTAAGCGGTACTTTTGAGGCACTAGAGAAATAGATGACGCACGTCTACGTCACCGTGACTGCAGGGGCGAACAGGAGATGAGTGCAAGTTAAGAAAGTACAATTACTGCACAATGCGAGGCTAGGTCAAAGGCATATTTCCAGGCTTAGGAATAGGCGCCACTCAAGCCACTCTATCGGGCTGTGGAATGTCGTCTCTGGTCCAAACATCACTAGGAAGAGGAGCTCGAGTCTTCGCTCCGTGGGCAGATTCGTTAGCATATGGTTGATGACGAAATGAAGGCCGACAGCACAGCGCCATCGAAGGTTGTGCAGCGTTGCCACTAGCCCCTGTAGAGCGAAGGATGAGTCCGTCGGACTCATCTTGGCAGTTGGCAGGAAGCCGTTCGCTCCATTTTATCGACCGAGTGAGTATACGTCAGCGAAGTCTTCAAAATAGGAGTGTTTTGCCCAGTTTTAGTGACTATGGCAGTGGCGTTAAAAGGTCTGTGCGGCCGAAACTCTTCTGCGAGAGTGCTGATAACACCACACACTCCCTAACAACGTGGCGCATACTGCCACCCATTGGTATCAACTTTCCAGTTTACCATCTCATTGCAGGAGTAATTTTGTTTGCGCCCGTCTTCAATAATGAGTCTCCTTTCCTGCTCATATGCTCCGCTCTTTCGCGGGGAATACAAATGAAATTCAACTTCAAATCCGGGATCGGTAAATGATGGGTAGCTTTAGAACTGCGGTAGCCACTTCCTA
Source organism: Dermacentor albipictus (assembly GCF_038994185.2). Taxonomy (NCBI): domain Eukaryota; kingdom Metazoa; phylum Arthropoda; class Arachnida; order Ixodida; family Ixodidae; genus Dermacentor; species Dermacentor albipictus. The sequence continues at coordinate 25,819,021 of NC_091821.1, forward strand.
GCTGCGCAGCATGACCTCTCGCTTCATTACTTGAGCAAGCATTAGCAATCTTAGCGCTTTGTTCCTGATTGAGTCCTTCTAGAGCCGAGTGAATGCCGGCCTATGAAACAACAACAACAACAACAACAACAACAACAACAACAACAACAACAACAACAACAACAACAACAACAAAAAATTGGAGGACGCTTAAGCTTCGCCTTCAAGAGTGGGACGCGACAGCGTTCCCGTCGACCCGCCAAGGGGTATAAGACAATGCGCTACGGCACAGCGATCACTTACGATGCGCCCCGCATCGGACTTAGCGCCCACCTATCACGCGGTGAGCGTCGAGCAACGCAGCGTTCGGTGCGGCAACGAAACGTGCGCCTGAGCGAACGGAACGAACCAAAGAACTCGGTGTCTCGGAGGGGAAACGATCTACGCCAGCCAAACGTCGCGATCGGCACGGGCAGAGAGATAGATAGTAATCTAAAGAAAGGACCGGGAGCACGGAGAAGCGTCGTCAGGGGAGAGGGAGTCCCGCGACGCGCCTGGCAGCGGTCCCAATGCGCGCGCGGCGCGCCTCCTGTCGGGGCAGCGCCGTACATTGAGAGGAGGGGGTCTTCTGTGTTTGCCGCAAGATGGCTCTGCGTGTGCGGAAAGCGCAGAAGAAATGCAGCGGAAACGCACTTCGCAACTCGTGTAATTGTGACTTCTGTACGTTACATGTTCATAATTACCGATATACACCGCAGTATAACTTTCCACGGCTCGTTTCGAAGGCAACACCGCATTCACTAGAAGCGCGTTTGCACCGCTTGGAAGCATCGAACTCGTGGCTGAGTGGTAGCGTCTCCGTCTCACACTCCGGAGACCCTGGTTCGATTCCCACCGGGCCAATCTTGGAAGTTGCTTTTTATTTATGAAGCGCCTGCCGTGATTTATCGCTCACGGTCAACGCCGCAAACGACGACACCGACGCCGACGACACCGGCTTTTCTGCGACACGAGCTCCTTAACGCTATCGCGTTAAAACAACAAAAACAACAACAAAACGAGTCATGTCAACTTCGACGTAGATGGTCTGTGCACAGAGGCATTACTTGAAATTACGTTTTTTCTCCGCGGAAGAGACGCGCCACGCTAGAAACATTTCGTGCTCTCTGGTTACAGGGCACCATAAGGTTTCTCTCAAAGGAAAAGGAAATAATTTTGGGACAGCCGGCTCTTAAAGGGTATACCTTCTCATTCTTATGCGATTAACAAAATGAGGTCTGTGCAGCTATCATTCTGTTTTTACGAATTAATAGTGTCACGAAAGCCTTTCGAAAGCTACACAGGACAATGTGATTTGTCTTCAATGTGGTATCCGTTCTTACCACGAAGAGATCTCACATTTTAAAACCTTGATGGTCACTTGAATGGCGCTGCATCTAGTGTACTTCAGTGAAAGCGCGTGAAAATGCTCAGAAATTAAGTATGCAAGATACGGAAGGGCTTTCATCTGTGTCACCGGCAAAAATGTGGGTATAAGGATAATAAAAAAAAAAGACGACGCTCCAATTCTCTTGCATTTACATTCTTCTTTAACTTACATTTCAACGAGTGTAATCGGGCGGTTTATGCTTTTTGGCAGCACGCAGCCCTGTACTCCGGAACTGTTTTTAAAATCCCGATGCTACTTGAAGCAGTGACGATGTGTTTTGGCCAATTTGACGAGTGAAGCCAAACTTAAGCGGACGAAGAGTAAAACCACTAGAACTTTCACATCCAGCGAGGTCCTTTGACTGAGCCAGTGGTGTACAAGTGTCATTATCTGCCACAAAAAAAGAACGTGGGCTCATCGCAGCTAGTACATTTGTGATATGTAAGCAGTGCAATGCGTGCATGCGAATAGTACAGATGCCTTCGTGATCTTCCGTGGAATCTAGTATGCAAGTAGAAACATATAGTTAGAAGATGAAAGATCAAAGGCAGGTTCGAAAAATGAAATAGCAAGTTGTTGCCGCTTGCGAAATAAGCATTATCTGCTTTCAAATACTGTAACTATACAAGAAGCAAACACGTGAATGTTAACTAGAGGACTGCATCATCCCCCAGAATATGAACCAAAGTCACCAACAATGTGCGGCAATGGATTAATTACTATCTATCGAACGATGAACAAGGCAACTTAATCGGCTGTCGTGCGTGTGCATACGTGATGCAGTATTGTGTTTGTTTAGCTTTTTCTTGGCACGCTTCTTGTATTTAGCTTCCTATAAGAATGAAGATGTGAACAGCCGGATCACAACGTGTGTTTTAGTGCATCGACAGAATGGTGTTTTCTCGTGTGCTTTTTTTTTTACTGGCCGTGTAGATTTTCAACGGCTGCCCTCCATTTCGTCACTTTATTAACTGCTCGCGTTACTTTCAACCCGTTTGCGGTGGATGGTATGTGACGTTGCGTGCACTTCTAAGACGATGTCACTATTACCGAACTTATTTCTCACCCCAGTGAACGCGCTCGACTTGCGTGTGGTATGCACGCAAATTTTCTTCTATCATACTCATGCATCTGGCCTGAATACTTGTCTCCGCGCTTTCAGTTTAGACCTCTTTCTCGGCAGAAAGCAGCAGTATAAATGTATGTTGGTCGGTACAATCTCATTTTGCCTTTTAGAGCACGAAAATCCAGAACGCCAGCTCCCTCCCCTTCTGCTGTCGCCCCTTTATGTGCTATAGCTTAAGCAACTGTCGTTTCGCGCTTTCCTTGCACACTCCTCGGATCGATTTCCTGCCTATTTTCATCATAATACACAAACGTGCCCTTGCTTTTGTCAGAGTGAAATCAGCTGCGGCGAAGGGGACAACAGACCTCCTACCGGCGCCGTCAGATGTCCCCTACGTCCGTATAGCTGCGCGCTTGCTTATTGTGCGGTTGTCCCATGCAGAGCGCGCGAGACCTCTGTATGTGAGCGTACTCGACGATGCATGTCCTGGGAGACGTGAGGCTCTCTGCCGATCGCACTTTGTCGCTGAGCCTACGACAGCTTCTATACTTCTACGTTTCGACTTTTCCACTGATCACCTTGCTGATCCAAAGTGCGTGCGACCGCGGACGTAGCGACGCGTTATTGCACATAGCACACCGAGCAGAAGAGGGAGCAACGAGAGCGCGCTGACTAAAAGCCGCAAGCTATAGCTGCCATGAAGCAATCTCGAAGTGTCCACTGTGCTCGCGCGGTAGCAACGCGAAGTGTTGTATCAACTAGGAGGAAATGAATCCGCTCGATGCACCTACATGCGGCACAAGCGAGTGATTGCCGCTTTTGCCCACAAAGCCCTCGATGCCGACTGAAATTGAATTCGGTCTCGCAACTGGGCGACGCGAGTGAGCGATGCTATGCGCCGCGGCCACTGTTCGTCTGGGCGGGCAAGTTCGTTCGTGTAGCACGTCCGACGGGTGGGGAGAGGCGTGCAGTGAAATTACGCTGGCACATAGTACTTTGGCATGGGGCTTATGAAACGTCAACCTTTCAAAAAGGATTAGTTCAGTTCAGTTCAGTTTATTTCCAACAAAATGTTGGGGGTCCTCCAGGCAAAAAGTTGTCATAGACAAATTGAGGGGACCTGGGGACCATACAGACAGCAGGCAAAGGGATACATTTACAAAAGAACAGTTTGAAAGACTTTACATCACAGGGTATTTTCAAATAGTGAAAATAATATACAATCCAAGAAAAAAAAATCAAATACAGATATGGCTACTACGAACATACAATGAAAACACAAAAAAAATAAATATGCACTTGTGTTAAAGGGTTCTTCACTCATACAACAAAAAACGTCTTATTTGAGACTTGAATTTGTAGAGTTTCATGCTGAAATTTATTTGGGAATTCACACGCTTCATTAATGCGGGTATTTGATAAGCGAGCACAGCCCTTCCAAAATTTGTACGTGTTCGTGGTGTGTTTATCCGTTCGTTACGCAGTGCATAACGAGCTGACGTTGTGTGTGCTGAATGTAACGGGTTATGTTTATGTATATGCAGCAGGAGTTTGTAGTCATATATTTTACTCGCTTTGAGCAAATTGTGTTTAATAAACAAAGGATTAGTTGGTAGATCTTTGGGTTCACCATGATAATTCTCAAGGATCCTCAGCACTTTCTTCTGTAATACCTCCAGTTTGTTATAATTCGTAGTCGTTGTAGTGCCCCAAACTAGTGTGCAGTAGGATAAACGGGAGTAGAAGTGGGCATAATATATGGCTTTCTTTAGCTGCAGAGGAATGAGATCTGATCATTTGAATAATAAACCAACTGTTCTGCTTAGTTCTGAGGTTAGTTTGTTTAGGTGTGTATTCCATGACATACCTTCTTCAAACCACACACCTAGAAATTTCTGACATTTAACGCGTGTTATGACGGTGTCCTGGAATGTCAGCGTGAGTTCACTGTCACATGTTTTGTTGGTGGGTTTGAACAAGACGTAGTTAGTTTTTTTAGGTTCAAAGCTAATTTATTTGCATGAAGCCAGCTATCAAGCTGCATTAGGTAGTCGTTAATCGTGTTCTGAAGGTCACTAAGTGTACGCGCAGAAAAAAATATATTGGTATCATCAGCGTGAATTACTAACTTTGGGGAGTTAGGTATATCAAATATATCGTTTACGTAAAGTATAAATAACAAGGGCCCTAGAATCGACCCCTGAGGTACTCTTTGCTTTACTGTAGTAGTTGGGGAAATAATATTACCGATTTTTATACACTGTTTTCTGTGGGAAAGATAATTTTTAAAAAGATCTAAGGCAACTCCACGAATGCCGTAATCATGAAGTTTAACTAATAAAGTCTCATGGTTAACACAATCAAATGCTTTCATAAGATCAATGAAGAGACCAACGGTATAAAGCTTATTTTCAATGCCATCCATTATTTTATCTTTAACACGTAATAACGCTAGCTCTGTTGTTTTATTTTTCTGAAAACCGTACTGTGCGTCATTTATTACGTGGTGCTTAGTCATAAAATTCACGAGGCGCGTGTTAATAATATATTCAAAGACTTTGGATAGCACGGGCAGCACCGAGATTGGCCTGTAATTACATATGTCACTAAGCGCCCCATACTTGTGTATTGGGCATATGCGGGCAAGCTTAAGATCGGAGGGGAAGATTCCAGTTTCCAGCATTTGATTAATTATATGCGTTAGCAGTAGAGATATAACAGATGCAACATATTTGATTGGTACAACACACAGGCCATCAATTCCTGGCGAGACGCTGTTCTTTATTTTAACCAATAAATATTCCACCTCTTGTGGACCTGTCGGAAACAAAGATATTGAGTGTATCAAGCTGGCGCGTTTCTGCACGGAATCAAGACAAGTTTCGGTACTAAGGTCCCTTTTGCTGGGAATCTGAAAATCACCGATGTTAGTGAAGTATTCATTCATATCTGTGAATGCTTCAACATCCGTTTTACCATGAGCAAAAGCTGCAATGTTTATGGGACGCTTCAGTTTCGAATTGTGTGACAGATTGTTGACCTCGTTCCAAAGCTTTCTAGGATCAAGAAATATCCTAGCGAAAAGACTTTGATAATAGCAAGTCTTAGCTTTTTTCAAATCTGCATTTAATTTATTTCGGTACTTGAAAGAGCTCGCACGTTAAAATGTAGTCACTGACGGTTTTTAGGATAGGCTAACTAGAAATAGTTCCGAGCGCGCCTATATACGCGAACTGATGAACTGCGGGTAGGATCAAGTAGTAAGAGGAATATAATTGAAGCTTCTGAACCAGGCACGTAACCAGGATTTTTTTCGGGCGGAGGGGGGGGGGGGAGGGCAACCCAAGGTAACATTTCTATGCAAAAAAGAGGGTTACCTTTGCTAGTATATATATGAATAACACCCACCATTCGCCATAAAGACGCGTAAACCAATGATAATGGCAATGATAATGCTGAACCCTCTCAATGAACAATGACGCACAACAATGCCTCAAGCAAACACGTCCCTCTGTGTGTTCTGTGGACTGCAAAAACAGTAGTGGTTCACACAAGGTAACGTTTAACATCAACTAACCACTCTCCTATTGAACTAAACGCTGAAGAAATTGCACATTGGCCGCCAGCATTACCGCTAATTATCGTAAATCAAACCAAACAGCATACAAAGTTTCGCTTACATCGATTCACACAGTGTGTGGGATCTTTTTATTTTATTCGCATGGATTTCCACTCGACAAAATGTCAAACTGAAATCATAAATAAGCATCAAGGTCCGTTTCCTGCACATACTGCAACCCTGACTTGTGAAATGCATTGCCCACGAGTCATCGCTCATAGCTGTCAGGTAGGTCATTTCTGAACTGCCTTTTAAAATGAACAGCACGACGACAGAGTGTACCTGGCAGTACGTTGTTCGAGTAACAATGCTTCTCCATAATCAACGCCCAATAAATTTGAAACATCATCAATTTCTTGCTGGTGTATTTAAGCGTACTGTTAACCGAGCCAAATGTAAATATGATATCAGGCATTACGATTATCTGTAAAAAAGCAGGCTTTGTTAGCACATATTCGGGTTAGGAAGGTGCTACGAACGCTGTTGACATTAGACGCAATTGTTTCGATACAGGAAGGAATGAACGCCTCCCTAGAAGAGATTGCCAAATGCTTAGAAAATCGATTTGCAGCCTGTCTTCCCGCTATTCATTATGCGTCAGATCTTTGGAAGGCTTGACGTCAATTTCGTTATGTGACCTAAATCAGGCTACGCTATGCTTGCCGAATACAGCCTCTGGCCCTGACGGAATCACAAATACGATGCTAAAAATATTGTTATAGGAATTGCCGAACGTTTCCTTTAGACATGGTAAATTATTCAACTAAAAATGCGTGGATTCCGTTACAATGACAGCTTGCCAAAGTAATAATGTTAGTTGAGAAAAAATGAGGAGTTACACTCTGGAGAACATTAGGCGCATTGCACTTACATCAAACGTAGTAAAATTAATTTAAGTATTCTCGACCTCCGCATCACAAAATTTCATAATTGTGATGAGTGATGAATTGTGTGTTTCATACAATTCTTAGTATCTGAAAAATAAGTTTCAGGGCCGGCTGCTCCATGTGACATGCCCATGTTGATTTAGAAAGCCGCATACAACTCGTTCGACGTCACAATCAAAGCGCTGCTTTAGTGACGCTCGACATTGCCAAAGCATACAATACCGTTTAGCAGACTGTTTTGATAATTCGGTAACGATCTTGTGGTGCTCCTCGGTAAATCGTTGCCTGCCTATCCAGGGAAGAGAAGGGGTGTGCTTATGGGGCTAAATTCGGACGGTCGTATGGTCGCGGCATCAGACTCCCAAAGCCGACACTCGCTCTAGGCCAACTCGCATTCCTTCCATTGCATTCTTTTCTTGCCGTATTCCTCAACCAAAAAAATAAATAAAAGAAGGAGGCTATATAAATTTTCTGGAGTGCCTGCGGCCACCTACGGGAGTTAGTGAAGCCGCGGCGTCCATATTAGGCAAAAGAGGGCGCGTTCCCAGCATAGGCATCCCCGGAATACGCGCAGGATTCGGTTGCCTTTGTAGTTCCGCGATAAAAGCTTCAGAAGAAACATCTTTCAGACGTATATCAGTTCACAATTGTGTGTTTCCGTAAAAAAAAAATTCTGCGTCCAGAGGCGCTATAACGTAAAACTATTCCAAACTTTTGTATTCCCATTCTGCAATCAGCCCTCCGCGATTGGTCAAAAACTTTTTTGGACCACCCCCAGTTCACCTGTCTGTCACGCGACGTCACGAAAACCGTGATAGCTCCCCATCTAATACGAAGGGTACACACTGATAATGCATGATATAACCGAACAAAAGAAAAATAGTTATTTCTGATACGACGCCTTTTCGCCATTAGCCCTCGGCTATTGGTCAAAGGCTTTCGGGCTGCACCCACTTCACCTTCCTGTCACGCGACGTCACAAAACCGCAAGAGCTCACCGCGTCAAAGTGACCTATACACGTTAAAGACGCATTAATATGCCGAACAAAACTGAATTTTCTTCGAAATAGCCGCAGGCTGCCCCGTTCCGAAAGGAATAGAAGATGGCTGCCGCCGATCGCTCAGGCACTGGCTACTCGCACCTGCCGGAGAGCAGAGGTTTATGTGTGTATAATATAACTTTTTGCGTGGCCGTGCAACGTTTTCGAGCACTCTCGGGACGTTTACGATCTCGTTATTCCAACTATTCCTAACTGAGGATCCATATTATACAGATGCTTCCAGGTCATCTGCTGGTGTTGCGTATGGAGCTCTTGGGCCATTTTTTTCCACCTCGGATTCTCTAAATCCTAACACAAGTATTTTCACGGCTGAGGCGTACGCGATACTCTCAGCTGTAAAACATATCAGACAAAGTAATCTCAATAAGGCCATCATTTTCACAGATTCATTAAGCGTAGTAAGAGCCTTAATGAGTTTACGAAAACATAAGAACCCTGTTTTTAATGAACTATACACACAACTATGCCTAGCATTAATGTACAGCCAGAACATCATCCTATGTTGGGTACCTGGCCATAGGGGCATAAAAGGCAATGTAGCTGCTGACGAAAGTGCAACGTCAGTCACCTTTAATGAAACGGATATGAATAAACCTATATCAGCAAAAGAACTTAAGCCCTTCTTACGCAACAAACTGAGGAAGTACTGGCAGGACCAATGGGATAATGCAGTATTGAATAAGCTACACGTTATTAAGCCAAAATTAGGGAACTGGATAACTGAAAGAACAACAAGACATAAAGAAGTGCTTCTGTGTAGATTAAGAATAGGACATACGTACGCCACTCACTCCTACCTTCTGACGGGAAGCGAACCTCCGACATGTAGCAAATGTGGCAAGAGCCTTACAGTTATCCATGTTCTTATACAATGCACTGAAATAGAGGCAGAAAGAAAAAAGCACTTTCCCTCTGCTTATATCCAACACATACCGTTACATCCAGCATTTTTTCTTAGCAATGAACCCCTTTTTACTTTTCAATCACTATTCAACTTTTTATTTGAAACTGACACCCTAAATGTGATTTGGCCAGGCTACTTGTAGCGCGGCCTCCACCTGGAGGTCGTAGCTGCAATGAAAACATTCTCTAGAGCACCTGCCTCCCAGTCCTTGATTTCAAGGCTTTGCTGAGGCACTAGTGCTACAGATTACATAATTTACTGACCATCCCCATCTTGTGAAACATCTGTTGTCACCGCGGAAACGATCAATCACAGTCATTTTTTATATCATGTATATACTTGTATTTTACGCACTTTAGAGTAAATAAATTTTAGGCCCTTTTACAGCCACATCGCACCACATGCATATACTCAGCTTTTTAGCGAATATTTTAGGCCACTATACAGCCGTGTTTCATTACTCCCCGCAATTAACACCCATATATCATTCAGAAGTACAGACCATCGACTTGGCGCTCTTTGGCCACATCTGGCCCTTGCGCCAAAAACCCCAATCAACTGAGGATCCATTTCAGCGTCATGTTTAAGCTTCCGTTGCATGCTACCGTGATTTCCGACCAGCCACCGTAAGCTATGTAAGGGAAAGTGGACCAGTTAAAGACGCCGGCAATTTTCAGTGCAGTGGCTCGGCCCCATCGAATCCCTCTCCACTTGAACGTGCTCGTCACCTCTTGTCAGCCAATTAGCTAAGACAAGCCGCTCAGTGTAGGCAATGTTATTCGTTTCTCAGGCAAACAAAAGTGACCTCCTATGAACGAGGAGAGCGTTTGATTGGTCTGTTTAGGCAACCCTGCGGGTGACCGCCCGATGCTTGCGTCGACTGTTACGCAAATTTGGCGTCAGGAGATTGGAATAAAAACATCTTGGAATAGTTTTACGTTATAGGGCACCAGCTCTTGCAGCAAGAGCCCTATAACGTAAAACTATTCCAATATGTTTTTATTCCAATAACCTGACAATCACCGCTTGGCTACGCCCCTGATGAAGAGGTTTTGAATTTTGGTAGAAAACTGCCAAGCTGACTTTCTCAAGAAATGCACTGCGAATCATGCATCTAGGGCCGGTATATTGTAGCGATGCCTTTTCCGATTCTATGCTTTTTCAGGCTTTTTGCGCTTGGCCAGTGGTCAGAGCGACGGTCTGCCCACATTATCAACGGGATCGGACGGCCGTGTGTGGTGGATGATAAGAATAGCATAAAATAGCGGCCTAGGATGCTGAAACTCTTGATATTTATGTAGTGAATTCAGAGGTTCGATCGAACGTCACTGTGGACGTTGTCTTGTAATTTACATACACCTAAAGGAATTGATGCCCCTCATCCATCGCGTCGGGAACATTTAGTAATGTAACATGCACATTGTACTGGCTCCAGTTGGGAGTATTCAGAGAACACAAACATATCAGTCACCAATGCACAGACAAACGTAGAAACAGCAGAAGACACTTTCCAGCGACACTTTAACTTCTCAAAAAGTATATTTGTTTACTACAAGCTCAGTCTGGAACTTACGTTCTGTGTCAATTGATTTTTCAATAATGCAAGTCTCGAAAGCAGTGTTTGAAACATGCACACGCGTACACAAGGGAAGAACTAGAATGTATTTCAATTTTCTTTAATGAAGGGGTTTTACGTGTCTAAACCAAGATCTGATTATGAGGCACGCCGTAGTCCAGGACTCCGGAAATATGGACCACCTGCGGTTCTTTAACGTGCACCTAAATCTAAGTACGCGGGTGCTTTCGCATTTCGCCGCAATCTGATTTCAAGTTCAATTCGCCTTATTTACCAGATAGTTCTGGCTGGATAAGGGCTGAACTTGCAACCCTTCCCTTTTTTTGCCATTAACTGGGCGCTCGTCTATCTTGTGCACACGTCTCACTGGTTTCCTCATTACTAACACAGGCATTGCGCGATACCTGCAAACCAAATAGAGAAGTTCGTGGAAAAATGCGCACCGCATGTCACAACCCGAACCAGCTGGGCTACATAATACCACACGCAGTGACGTCCCAGCGACTACCTGAGGCGCGAACTTCGTACGTGCACGTACGAGCGCCTTCCTAACCGTTCGCAAATGGAGCGAACGTACGCGCACCATCCGGTCGTGAGCAAACGACGAGAGCTCATGTTACACCCGGAACGTTAGTCCAGCAGCACTTACATGATTGGGGCAGTTATGACCTATTAAGAAGTTGCAATGCCCTCGCACAGCATGCCACAATCAGTTAAACAATGTTCCGACTGCGCACAATTAATAAGCACGACGAACGCCCTCCGCGCTGTGCTACGGCGGAGAAGCCGGCTCGGGCTTTTTGCCTCTAGGCTTCACTTTTGGAAAGCTGCCCGCGCTCCAGAAGTCCAAATGTATAACTTCCTTGCAAAAAACATTGTTTCGGTGAGGGGACCTGTTGTTACGTGGTCTTTTGCGGCAGCCCCTCCTATCCCCCCTCTCCTATCCCTCCCCCTACCATCCTGCTTCTCCCATCCCCGCCCCCAATTAAATTTCCAGTTATGTCAGTGACGTGGGTTTCCGGTTACTCATTTCTAAGTGAAAGATAACACTGTTGCTATAAAAGCGGCTTTTCTTCTAGGCACAAACAAACGAGAGGAATACCGTGAGGCTCAGTCTTTTGCTTGTTGCTTTTTAATATTCTTGCGAGCACAATTTTCCGTCATGAAGTAACTACTTTTGTTTATGCAGATATTGTGTTTTAAGCATCTGTAAACGACCTCTACACCCTATGTCAACGGCTGCAAACTTACCTCTGCGCCCTGGAGTGATGGTTATTTATTAACCAGTTTTCACTCAACGCCAGGAAATGTGCCGTTCTCGTTTTTCCGCATTTGAACCAGTGCACATCTAATTGTCTTGACACCTTCAAGACATACACCTTCTGGCGAAATAAGTCTATTAAATACCTTGGAATTATTTATAACGCATCTCTTAACTGGCACCCACACACAGATCATGTGACTGGAAAAGGTACCCATGCAATTAGCGTTTTGCATAGGCTGAGCAATCGTCGAATAAGACTGAGAACAGATACACTCCTATGATGTATCATATGAACGTTTGTCTTGTATTGGAATTTGGTTGTGTACTCTTCTCTGGAGCTCCAGCCTACAACTCCCGGCCCTGATCCTCTTAGAAAGAAAAACATTACGCCTGTGTCTAGTGCTTCCTAAATATGTTCCAAATTCTGTTCTTTATCTTGAACCGCCGCGGGGACGTAGCGGCTTTGGCCTTGCGCTTCTAAGCCTGAGGGCGCGGGATCAAATCCCAGCCACAGCTCGTGCAGGCTCCGTCTTTTGACAGTGCAGATGTTCTTGAGAATTTTAATCACCGTTACGACGTCCTCAAACGATCTTTATTTCCCAGACTGCGTTGCTTTTTGGTGTCAACTGGCAGCGATTACATACTCCCCAAATAACATTAATGCAACAATTACTTGACTCCTTGGACGCGCGCATCTGCGATGTACTTCAGACTGCCGTCAGCTGTTACTATCGATATTAATTTCGATGACATTTTTCCTAATAACTCAAAATCACTTCCTCGTCGTATTCTTGACGATCATCGTATCATCATATTCTAGAGCATCCGCAGAGCCGTCAAGCGAACATCGTAATTGCGACAGGTGCTTCGCATTGAGAAGAAAAGTCAGGTGTGCTTTGCCCAATTATTGACTGGACATTTTCCCTTCGGCTGCCACATTTCATGCTGAAATCATGGCAGTTCTGTTGGCTCTACGCAAACTAAGTCCATCAACTACGTCAGCCGTGATAGTCACTCACCCTTGATCTTTATGCCCATTCTTTACTGCTTCTCCTCGCGCTCGTGTAATGAAGTTTAATTCATTGGCACCCGGATACTTAGATTTGTGCGTTTAATTTGGCGTACCTGGTCATAAAGGAATACTTATAAACGAAATTGCAGATTCCCTAGAGAAAGCATCTACTAGTGACCCGGCGCTCCCATATTGGGGGCCTTTGGCTGCTTATGTAACTGCTGCTAGATTTCGTAGGAGTGTCATTATGCAGGCAGTGTCAGGCTCCACAATCACCAACGCTGTTGATTACCGGCATATTTTATATCCCTAGCACAGAGATTTTTGGCAAACACGAAAACTTGAAGTGTTTATCACCTGGCTGCACCTGCCGTATATACCTACGTTAAACTTCCGTCTACACAGGTCTGGACTGATCCCCTCACCATTATTCTGATATTGTGGTGAAGCGGAGACAACAAATTATCTCCTGTTATCTTGTGGGCTTTCTTCTGCATTAAGAATAAGATTACTGCGAACTCCACTTCACAGTATTGCTCTATATCATTCTGTGCTTGTAATCCTGTCCTGCGGAGCCTCTATTACTGAATTCAGCAGCAGTAACGTTTGTTCAGCAGTCCAAAATTACCTCGCTGAATCTAATCGACTACGATGCTTAACTGGTCGTCCCCCCCACTCCCCACCATATACCTTCTTTATATTATTTATGCATATTTTTGCTTTCGCATATTTTTAAATCTCGGCACAAGTGACGTGGGACGCCGAATGGGGTGGGCTACGATGAAGTCAAAATCAAAGTCAAAGTCAAAGTATTTTATTTAGGCATCAGAAAACGGTTGCATATGAGGCAGACATTGTGGTCTCCACCTATATAGCGGTGCTCCGCCGGGAGTCACCTAGACCACCGCGCGGGTCCGAGGATCCGAGCCCCTCAGGGGGACGATCAGCTCAGCCGCGTGTGTAGCGTGTGCCCGAAGCGGACGCTCGTTCTGTCTCCTATGGGAGCGAAACAGAGCGCCGCAAGGAGAAGGCCCAGAGTACAAGGAAGGCGTTTATTGTACGACCACCTTGGCGTTTCGGATATCTGTATACACCCGTTTCGGCGCGGGGCTCATGAGCCGAAGCTCCCGCAAGTCAAGGGGTGACACTCAGCTATCTCAAAACGCGGTAGCACGCCGCTATACGGGAGGATGGCTCCCAACGACCGTGCTACCAGGGCAACGTTCTTTCAGCTCGGGGTAGCCTCCGAGGGCGACTCGGCGCAGTACGACCGCGCACGTCAAGTGAGCCGCGTCTCTTTGGCGTAGCCTTCAGAACAGGAGCAGCGAATAGGTACGCAACCGCCTCGGGTCGAGGACCTTCGGCGAGACCGGCCAACCAAAGGGATGACCGGGAGAATGGGAAGTCAGTACGCACCGTTTCGCTGTCCGAGAGCTTCTCCCCGCGTTGCCGCTCCTCGGTCGACTTGAGTCGCCAGGAGAGAGGGAACGCGGGTTCCCGCCCAAACAGACCAATCGGGTGAGCCCCTGGACCGTTCGGGGGCGGACGGCACTGCCGTTCGGCGCCCTCAGAGGAATGAGAGAGAGGGAAAGCGGTGGACCGCGCGCGCGAAGTTCGAAAGCGACCTCGCCGCGCTCGGCTCCTATGCCCAAAACGTGCTGCGCTATGGCGCTGCAACGAAATGGGCTACGCAGTCCCCACAACATGCAGACAAATAATGCCTGACAGAGTGTCAACCCCCTTCCCCTCACTTCCCGAACATCTCACCCAACATCACTGTAATAATTGCTGCATTGCCTGTCGACAAAACTTTCAATTATAATTTAGTGGAAAGCACTGGCGACAATACATCAAAATGAAAAGATTTGAAACAAGAGTATTCTGTATCGCGATAAATGCGCAACTAAGAACGAATGGCATTTGTTACATGAAGTACATGAAAATCGGCCAAAGCAATGAAACAGGAACAATAAAAACAAAGTCACAACTGAAATCAACATTTAGTGCTCACTTGTGACCACCGAGAGAGAAAAAAAACAGAAAAAGAAACATTTCAAAATTGTGTGCCAAGAAGGTATCTGTTTATGCTCTTTTTAAATGCTTGCGCTGAAACGCTGCCTGTAACAACGGTCATTACTGTTTTGTGTCTATTCAAGAAGTCAGGAATCTGGTACGATAATTTTTGTGAAACGTAGTTAGTGCGAATGTTTTCTTTAAGTCGCATGCCGGGGCTTGTACGGGTGTTCTTCGTGGACGTATTTTTCTAAGAACAATAATGAATTCTGTTTCATTTGACTGTATATAACTATAACGCTAGTTTTTTCATCCAATGTTTGTGATAGTCAAGATTCGATGTTTTTGAAATAGTGGGGAAGAGTGTGCTGAGCGCGGAACATTCTCTATTCGACGCAACACTTCTTCTTGTAGTACATGTCGGCTTTCTATATTCGTTTTCGTGGTGGTACCCCATACAAGAAGGTAGTAGTGCAGACGAGAGTGTACTACGGTATAATATATTTATTTTTTTAACCAAGATGGTTACAGATTCTTTAGTTTAAAAGTGACTCCGATTGTTCGTGAGATGCCTGTTTGTATTTTTGCGACATGTGCTGACCAACTTAGGTGTTCCTGAAAAACTACACCATGAAATTTATGGGATGCAACGCGTTCGATTTGCTGGTCACCGAAGTGAAGAGCAATATCGCTCATATATTTATTCTTTGTTCTAAAAACAATACATTTTGTTTTGTTCGTGTTTAGAGCTAATTTATTCACGCCAAGCCATACTGATAAGTTTTCGAGCCAGGTATTCGCTTGTCTCTCTATGTCCCCTATATTAACCCCTGAAAAAAAAATGTGTTAGTGTCGTCAGCATAGAGGATAATTTCTGGGGTTAGCGGAATATTTACGGTGTCATTAATATAGAGAATAAATAATAATGGTCCAAGTATAGAAACTTGTGGTATCCCAAACGAGATAACACCAATATCAGAATGAGCTTGGTTTACCGCAGTATACCGAGTTCCGTTCGTTAGGTAACTGATAACTAGATCTAAGGCAACCCCTCTAATTCCGTAATTGGTTAATTTGGGCAATAAGATATCATGTTTAATGGAGTCAACTGCTTTTTAAAATCAAGAAACAATCATACGGTGTATAATTTATGCTCAAGATTATCGATTATACTATCTTTAATATGTAATAGAGCCGTTTCTGTTGACTTATATTTCTGAAACCCATACTGCTGCTCTACTATAACGTTATTTTGTTGAAAGTAACTTAAAAAGCGTACATTGATAACTTGCTCTATTATTTTCGAGAACATTGGCAAGAGAGAGATTGGTCTATAATTGCTCAAGACATCACTATCGCCTCCCTTATGAATTACTGCAACTTTTGCAATCTTGAGCTTATCAGGGAAAACACCTTAACTTAAGATCAAGTTACATATATGTGATAGTGGACGATTAATAATGTGCGCAACTACTTTTATGGGTTGTGCTTTCAAATGATCGATTCCTGAAGTACTACTGTTATTTAATTTTAGCAGTAGCGAACAGATTTCTGCTTCCGTAGTGGGAGCCATATATATTGAGCCCGCAATGGCAGGTCGCATGTATAATTTGCACTTCATGTTATAACTATTCGTGGTTATTGTATTAAATGCTCCTGAATTTAGAAAGTAATTATTAAACTTGTTAGCTAACGAGGTTCCAGTATAGATTGTGCCTTCAATACTCAATTCTTGGAGCTCTTTCTTCCGAGCCTTTGACATGAGGTAGTTCGCGGTTGCCACATTTTTTGGGGGTTGTTAGTGATACACGCAAACTTGTTTTCATAATATGTATGACGCGCTTTTTTAATGTCATGCCCCGATTTGTTTCTGAGTTTTTTATAT
This sequence comes from Dermacentor albipictus, assembly GCF_038994185.2. NCBI lineage: Eukaryota > Metazoa > Arthropoda > Arachnida > Ixodida > Ixodidae > Dermacentor > Dermacentor albipictus. The sequence goes on from NC_091821.1 coordinate 25,835,716, forward strand.
TGACCCAAGTAGTGAAGAATTCTAGTTTTTATAAATAGGGCAAAACGTCTATCACGTGCCCTAATTATTTTTAACAGCGTTCTACTAATCCATGGCTTCCTAACTTTGCTATGTTTCCTAAATTCTTTCGCTGGAAATGATTTTTACCTAAAAGAACCACGTGTCGCCGGATGATTTCTTTTTGCCACAAATTCCAAACCAGTTTCTTCGAGGCGGAGTTACTGCGCGTTATGGATAGCCTGGGCGTGGTATCGTTACGGAGTCGACGATGGTGATTTGCTGCTGGACAGTCTTTAGATTCCCTAGTCGACTCGCCTAAGGAAGACGACGGGATTAAAAGCAGATACTTTTCAAGAGTGGAGACAGAAGGCCCTGATGTGACCTAAGACGTTAACTTGCTCCTGCATGGAGTGGGCTTCCGCACCGGAGCCGTGTAACTAAGCTAAATAAACCCTTTTCCCTTCATTTTCTACAACTTGACGTCGTAGTCGATGGGCTTGGTGGATTCCATGCCCTGAGCACCACCCTAGCCGCAACACGCCCTGCATGTTTGTGGGCATTCCAAAGGGTTTTTTGGTTGGAACAACGACGACGAAAACGACGACGAAAACGACGACGAAAACGACGACGAAAACGACGACGACAATGACGACTACAATGACAACGACGACGACGACAATTACGACAATGACAATGACGACAACGACGACAACCACAATGACGACAATGACAATGACAACAACGACGACAACCACAATGATGACAATGACGACAACGACGACCACCACAATGACGACAATGACGACAACGACAACAACGACGGTGATGACGACGACGACAATGACAACGACGACGCCAACGACAGCAGCAAGACAGACGCAGGCTGCGGTCGATGCCCAACTGATAAATATTTCCCCCCTTTCTGTTGCGCTATCGACAGGATTCTGCGTACGGTTTCCATGCCTACTTTTCGTCTGCCCGCTAAATTGCAGTCCTTACAAACATCAATGGTACGAGAGAGAGAGGGAGAAATAAACGTTTGTTTTGTGAAACATCTAGCAAAGACTAATCCTCGTCAGCCCTATAGGTGCGCGGTCTCCCTAGTCCAGGAAACCGCGGATGATTGCTGCCGATTTAGCCCGAAAAAAAAAATGAACGAGATTACAGATGAAGTAAATGGAGTACCAGTACAGTTAATGATTTGTATCGGTGACCGCTTTTCGTATGCAAAGACCATGCACACGTACCATCATTTAACTAAAATCTTCCCTTTTTCGTGTTCACGCTGGAGTTGTCCATTTCGCGCTTCATTTGCCCAGAATACACGGAGATTCTTTCCGAGAGTAAAAAAAAAAAAAGGAACGAAGGAAACACTTGCACCTATGCGTGCCTTGTCCACCGCTTTTGATTGTCGCAGGCACATTCTTTGGCGTCGCGTGTGTCGCGCTGTATATGCTCGGTCGCGCACTTTTCTGCCGCATTTGCTCGTCTACACAGACTGGGAGCTCTTACGCAAAGACAGGCACGCGCCTGCCACGATAAAGCGCGAACGGCCCTCTATTATACGCGAGGCAAAGGTTCACTATACGGAACAACGTTATTTTTTTCTTTCTCCTCTTTGGCTCGCGCTCACTGAACGAAGAAGGTGCTTCGGGCGCCAACCTAGCTCTCGTGCCGCACTTTGGGGCAACCTGCGCGCGCGGGCGGAGGCTGCCGGCAGTTTCTGCTCCGCCGAACGTCACGTCGGCCCCGGGATTTCGGGGGCGCGCAGCAGCAGCAGCCACCGACGCGCGTTCCTTCGGCCCCTCCGCAGCACGCATTAGATTGTATGGCGCAGTGCGGCGGCAGCAGCTGCTGCAGCCGACGCAATGCCACTCGCTATTGGGCCTTAATAACGCGTCACATCTGCATAATCCCCTCTTTGTGCGTTCCCGTGGCAGGGATTTCATTTTCATCAAACATCGCAACCGGTATACGGTGGAATGCCGGAGCTTGCAATGGTGACCCCTCCCTCCCCATTTTTTTTTCCAATTTCTCTTTCATTGTGGTATTCTAAAGAAGAACGTGGGCGCCGAGTGCTTTCGAGGATGCCTGTGGTACAGTTTCTGCTCCTCTTAGGTTTTACGTTTAGAATAAGAGCACGCGGGGATTTGCTGCGCTTGCTAGACCCTGCGTCCTGAATATTTGCTCCATACTATTACTCGTTGTAAGCGCTGCCGATGACGTGCCCTCCTCTCTTTCTTTCGCTCCATATGAGCAGTGGTTTTGCGGGCTAAAGATAGAACTCGCATCTTTGATTAGATAGAGAGAGGGTGCTCTGCCATGCCACGCTAGGCAGTGTTCGGTGAACACGGCGTTAGCGAGATTTCTCGTGCGCTTCATGCACATCTTTTCCACCGCTTGGGTTGCTACGTTGTGGAATGCGTTATGATAGAACGCTGGTTGGATAATACCGCCTGATTTTGGTTCTCGTGCGCAACCTATGGTGCCATCATTCGAGCAAGCGTGGTTGAGCTATATGGAGATGGCCATCAAACCGACACAGTGTCGAAAAAATAAAAACAAGAAAAAGAATGCAGGGGTGTGGAGTCGCAGTGGGGATTACTTTGCTAGGCTGACGAGCACGGTCGAGTCGCATCAAGCGTCCATATGCACTAAAAATAATAAAACTAATAAGAAAATGAAGAATATAAAAGCGAAGAATAAATAAATAAATAAATAAATAAACAAACAAACAAATAAATAAATAAATAAATAAATAAATAAATAAATAAATAAATAAATAAATAAATAAATAAATAAATAAATAAATGCCCTTTTGATCTACATTGTGTATGTGGATCTGTTCGCTCGGCCTTTGTTTCGTCTTCTTTTGCACTAATTATCCCTAGCCGAGAGAATGGATAGGCCAATCTTACCAGACATCATACTTAGCTTCAAGGAAATGTTAAAGGAAAAGCTTGCCTCTTTCTCCTACGTGCGTTTTCTGCGTGCATTCTAGCAATGTTGGCGGATGTTCCGTCTAGTGATGTCTTCGATTATATACAGCGCTTTGGAAAGATCTCCTTCAATTTTTCTGCCTTGCATGACGTCCCCGAAAAAACAACAACATAAAGATCGCGGAAAAAATCGGAGCGGTTGGGCTGTGAACAACTCACAGCTTCCCTACAAAGACGCAAACTACGCGCACACGTGGATAATTCTACAAACTTCTACAGCCAATTCTACAAACGTGGGAGTTTATTTGGGCGTGTGTGCGATATGTCGCCAGAAACCCTGAATATCTCCTTGCTAGCACATATCTGCGCGAGCTGCGCTCCCGCCTCACCGCGGCCGCCATGTGCCTCTGCTTCTTTGGCGGCCGTTTTCTGCATGTCTACGGCTGTGACTTACAAAGAGGAGAGCGCAAACCTCAGTGTCAGCAATCAAGTATTCAACTCGGCATCGTATCTCGCGCTACCGCGAAAGACATCGTCGCGAGCTGATGGATTAGCTGGGTGGACATTCTTTCGGCGCAGGTTAGACGAAGGACAGAGTAACGCAGAAACGGTGCCCGTATTTTGATTCTGTGTTCTTGTCTCCATCGAATTATCATCCTGACTGTAAAGAATGCTGCCATCACTTACACAGATGACTCTAGAACAACATTATTTTTTTTTTAATTCGAGGGCCCGTATTGAGGTCTACTAGAAATAAACATTGTATAATTGTGCGCAACTCTGCATCATGCAATGACTAATCCTTGTGTTATAGTTGCTGGGGTTCCATCAACGGGGGCTACTATTTCCGCGAAGCTCATCGAGACCCAGGACCTCTATCACTGCCACGAAGCTGGCTGCACTGCGTGCGGCTTTCACTTCTTTCTTCAAGAAGCCAGCGAGCTTCTGAGTCATCATTACGGGTTCGCGCGCAGCGCTGGTGTTCTTGAAGTCGCCCTACGCCAATGACCAACTTATCAACATCAGCTGTTTGCATAGCGATGCCTTAAAAATTCTGCACAGAGTTGTATCGCAGTTGCTGCCCTAATTTTCACTGCGGCTTCGTCGAAAACGTGCGCTCTGCCTGCGCTGCTGGTTCAGCACATACCAACCTTTTTTCAGAGCAACTCACGATACCTCTTTCTAGGAGTGACGGATTATATCTCATTCTGTCTTCCGTCGCGCGCAGTCTGGACCGACTCGATGCACCATGACGGAACTGCTCACACTTACGACCAATGGGCGAGTTCCGCTTGCTGTGTGGTCTCGCCAGGCGTGATTGTGCATGTCTACGCAATATTCGACGGAACACTGCGAACACAAAGTACACGTTGTTTGAAATTCAGCGGTTAGTGTCGCCGCTGTGCCCTACGCATCGCACACGGGATGACATCGCTCACGTAATCTACAGCCGATTTACATTTTAGAGGATTGCCCCCAAGTGAGTGCGCTGAATCCACGTCACGGCTCGCGCCTTGAGCTGCGAGACACACTTGTACCATGAAACAGCGCCACCAGGGTGACACGCGCTGCGAATGCTCCTTTAGCCTCGCTGAAAGCGAGACACGGGTCTTAACAAGATGCCTTAATTAATTTTGGCGGTGCGCGACTGTAAATGGGGTTCGGGTGTGGTGCATCCTCTGCATATCATTTCATATTTCATCGCATTCACCTGGATCGACTTTCGATCTCTCATTAGGCGCGCCGCCAGCTCAACGTCTACAGTGTTCGTTAAAAGGTCTCACTTTCTCGCTGCCTTTGCATTGCTCGTTCAATCATGCGCGCTGCTTGAGGGAAATAGACGAGGAAAGAAGACGCGTAGTGCTGAGACCACGGTGAATTTTTCAATAGAAAGTACACCGACGATTACGTGCTTTCATTTCGCAATATATTGTGGAAAATAATTTGAGAGGGACATGTAGCAGAGTCGGCGATCGTCGAAAATCTGATCCTCGGGCCAAGCGCGTCGGCTTTTAAACATGGCTCGTCGAAAGTTCCAGTGCAATTGCTGGTGCCGCGTGGCTTCCAGAAAGTACTACAGACTTCGCGTGGCGCATACAATCACTTTAAAAACAATCGCAAACAATGACAATAGAAACAAGCGCGAACGAGACCAAACCAAGTAAACCAAGCAAGCGCGAGTGAGAACTGACGCGAGCAGACGATAGTATACGGAACGAGCGGTCTGGCTCAGACCAGTTTCGAGTGCGCATCGAGCGATAGGGCGGGTCCGCATGGCACCAGCTTCCCGCGCCCACGTCACTGAAGATGCTGCTCTCATTGGTCTCCGCCGTTCGCGGCTAGCGTCTTTCATATCCTGCTCCGCGTTCGCTCTTTCATCTTTCGTTGTGCTCGCTCACTTGGTTATACGCCGCCGACGCCGACGCTTGCCGCAGCTACGGGTGCAGCTGCGCTCTAAAACGCCAGCCATAATAATAATAATAATATTTGGGGTTTTACGTGCCAAAACCACTTTCTGATTATGAGGCACGCCGTAGTGGAGGACTCCGGAAATTTTGACTACCTGGGGTTCTTTAACGTGCACCTAAATCTAAGCACACGGGTGTTTTCGCATTTCGCCCCCATCGAAATGCGGCCGCCGTGGCCGGGATTCGATCCCGCGACCTCGTGCTCAGCAGCCCAACACCATAGCCACTGAGCAACCACGGCGGGTTAAAACGCCAGCCATGTCCATCAGGAACGACGCACATACCTTATACACGCGGAAGGCACTCTGGCTACGTATGGAAAAAGGAGAACCTGTCTCAGATGCTGATCCGCCCGTGCAATCCACCACTCCTCTCGAAGTAAAAATAAATAAAGCGGAGTGTGTACGGGATCGTGGAGCCAAGGTTCAGTGAGACGCACGAATGTTGGGGGTGTTGTGTCGCGTTCCGGATTGCTGTCCTTGCGTTCTCCTGTTCAGTACTACTTGCGCCTTGCCTAAACAAATATAAAGTATATACTTTATATTTTATATTTTGCGCTTGCTGGATCCTGCGTCCTGGATATTTGCTACATACTGTCACTCGTCGTCGACAAGTGCTACCCAATTTCGCTACTTGGCAGCGTGTTAAATATACATCGGTGGTGGAAAAATCATTAATGCGAAGTTTGGCGATTTGGTTGAGCAACATTCCTCGAAAAAGATGAGGGGCCGAATTCACAAAGCTATTCATTCGTAAGTACTTTCATCGAAAGCCTCTCCACTTGAGCGTGATTCTCACCTCCTGTCAGCCAATTAGATAAAAAAAAGAAAGAAACTGCTCAATGTAGACAATGCTATTCGCTTTGAAAGCAAAATAGTGTCCTCATATAAACGAGGACCACGTTTGATTGGGCTTTCGAAACAACGCTGCGGGTTACAGCCCGGTGATTGCGTCGGTGGTTACGTAAATTTGATGTCAGGAGATTGGAATAAAAACAGATTGGAATAGCTTTACGTTATAGAACCCATGGTTAGAGCATCGGACGTTTGTGCCGTTAAGGAACAAGTTCGAAGCCAACTACTGAAAATGCAGTTTCTTGTGCAGTCGAACGCCTTTAAAACGCAATGTTTGGGGCCTCCGAAATCACACAGATCACTTTGTCGTAAAGGTCGCGCACCGCACAGTTTACAACAGAAGCGGGGTAGAATTATTCCTTCGTTATGCAGGCCATTTCGCTGTAGAGGCGTTCGACTGTAAATGCAGGATGTCCCAATTGTCATGCACCAAGAGTTAAAACATATGAAAATGCCACGTAGCTGGACAGAGCCAAAGTATTGTTGTTTGGTGTCGCGCGGAGATACTTAGATTATTTTTTGCATTCCCCATAATTGCATAATTCGTCTTAATTAATTATTCGACTTCTCAAGTATTCTAATTAGATGAAAAGTGTCAATAAGAAAATTGCAGAGCAACGTGAAAATCTCCCGATACACCTTTCTGTTGCTCAGTACGTGTTACATAAATTTTTTTTTGCTGAGCGTGAAAGCAGCCCGCGAATACAGGCAAAATTGCCGCGCGACTGGTCGCTCGAGGCACTTTCCGTGTATTCGCGGGCTTCTTTTACGCTCGGAATTTTTTTTTTATGTAGCCCGTATTGAGCAACAGAAAGCTGTATCGGCAGTTTTTGATGTTGGTTTACGATTTCCTCATTGACGCTATTTGTCTAAGTATAATATTGGAGAAGTTGAATAATTAATTAAGATTATTTATGTAATTAGGAGGAATGCAAAAGAAAATCTGGAATCTCCGAGCGACGGCAAACAACATTGCCTTATTTCGGCCCAGCTACGTGGTATTAGCATATTTTTGAATCTTGCTGCATGATAGTTGGGACACTATATATTTATATATCTAGTAGCACGATTTTCATGAGCTGTGGGAGCGCGGCGTTTTGAGCATCTGCATAGTCGACAGAGGTTAGATTATCTCCAAAGTTCAGGAAGAGGCTTAGCAAGTTTCCCTCAAAGCAAAAACTGAACTATAGCAAGATGCTTAACAAAGTACATAATAATTAGCACTGACTGCGTGTCACATCCCAAA